>NC_062550.1:91789153-92096334 GCF_016906955.1 Phacochoerus africanus
CTTTTTAGTTCCAAACCCCAGTACGCATCAATTGCATGAATTCAATTTTTTTTATTCAGAACGTGTATTTTTGTTTTACGACAGGTATAAACAAAAATAAAATACAAACAACTTGTTACTGACATAATAGCTGCAGTTATTAACTGCCAGAATACAGTAAAAATGAGTCATACTAAATGTAGATGTTCTTGCAACAGAATTATCCCAGTCATTTTATGGTAGTAAATTCTGGCAAGAAATGATAAATTCATTTGTTATTAAAGATACTTAAAGAATTCCTAAGATCAATCAGGTATGCTGCAAATAAAACAGCAGTTTATTCAAAAGAGCCCTTACCTTTCTCTTATTTTCCTAAAAATCTGCCATTTATAGGTAACTACTATTTTCAGATCAGTTGTTCAAACCAGGGTTCTTCCTGTAAATTCACATCTTAGCTTTAAAAATACAGTAAACTTACACTCATTTCCCTTTCCAGTGGACTAGCTAGTCTTGAAGTTAAAATACTTTCACCAAAAAAAAAAAAAACCAAAAAAACAAAAACCAAACAAACAAACAAAAAAACCCCAGCCATTTAAAATCCTTCATGTAAATCTTGGTTCTTACTTTTCTTCTACCTCATTTTTATTTTCTTGTATTATTTGTTCTTCCTCCTCATCACCAAAAGTCTGTTCCTGCATGGTGGCAAAGGAGAGAGATCTAGCAGCCACTTCTGCAGCGAGGCCAGCAGTGAAGGTAAAATCCGGTGACAGCTGTAGCTGTGCCAGCCTCTGCTTGATGGAGGGCTGGGATGAGTCCCGGGGAGTTGGTTGGGAAGGGGCCAGGCCACCTACATCTGCCTGCTGGGACTCATCTTCACTCTCACACTGGTAACACACTCTTTCTTCAGCTCCTTGGAAGAAGACTTCATTTGCAGAATTGTCTTTATTTTGACCATCTAGAGGGTTTTCACATAAATACTCAGTCCTACTACTTATTTCATTGTCAGTGGTGGAGGGTTTACTACTTTCCTCTTCAGTATCATTTTTACCAACTTTCCCCATATCTGAATCCACTGATGATTCTGAATTACTTATGGGTTCCACTGGGTCTACAGGAGAGAAGGATTTCAACACAGCTTCAAAGGAAAAAAAAAGAAAGAAAGAAAGAAAAATAATAACTAAAAACCCGGCAATGATTTAAACTTTAAACTCCCAGTATTTTTTTCTTAATAAATAAAAAGCTAAATAAAACTTTCTAGTAAAATCAATGTAAATTTATAAAACCAGAGACTATTATAAGAGATTAAATGCCTAAGTCATGAAATGAGATGGGGTTTTGATGAGTATTTTATGAGAATTTTAAAACAGCTCACGTGTTCTCCTACTCAAAATATTAAAGCAGTGGTTCTCAACGTGTGGTCCTTGAACCAACATCAGTCCGCATCACCTAGGAATTTGGTAAAAATGCAAATTCTTCAGCTCCACCCCAGACCTACTAAATTGGAAATCGACTGAGGACTGGCTGTGTTCTACAAGCCCTCCACTGGGTTCTGATGCACACCAGCATTTGAAAACCACTGTATTCAAGAATAAGCAGTGTTGTTTTCACTGATAGTGTCTTTGATAAAAGCCCTAAGAGTAATCCAGGTAATGATCCTATCATCAATACATATATATTTACAAGTTAAAACAGCATGGGAAAAAATACAACATACAATTCAGCTCATTTGCTGACCACCTAACAAGACCCTGATGAAAGTAAAGCCACAACTTCTACACATTTTGTAATGCCACAGAAAAATATAAAATTAAATAAAACCTGCATTCCAGATCAACTACTGTACAAAGCATAATACATAAATATTATATCCATACGGCAGAAGTTGTCCTTTCAAGGAAAATGAAGTTTTATTTAGCCCCTCTTGATGTTAGTAGGCAGTGGGTTGCTTGCTAGGCAGTCTCTCCTCCCAGTATGAGGGGTTAGTACAATACAATATGTTATGAAGCATGACGGAAGAAAAAGCACGTCTTCAAGATCTGGCGTTTATTTAAAAAATTATTTTGTAAAACATGTCCATTTCCAAGAAACAGATCCCTAAGCTGCAGTAACTCCACTAGAGAAGCAGCAACAACAGAAAAAAAAATGGCCACAGCAGGTTCCAGTGTAGAATTTCCCTCTCTAATTCCATTCGGACTTTACCCCTGTAGGCAGAGACGAAAACAACTCTGGAAGATGTACTGAAATTTTTCACGGGAAAGGCATTTTATGGTATCAGAAGATTTTTACTTATTTTCACAAACTAAATTAGCATTATTACCTTTGCAAATGTAAACTATCAAAAGCACATACCTGAAAAAGAGACACATTTCTCTCATCATTTTATCTTTACCCATTCTGTTAAGTGGATAAATTTAAAGCTATATGAAGACAATACTAAACAATAGAAAAGAATACCAGTTTATATACAATGCTATTTTCAGACTTCTTGTACAGTGTTAGTCTATAAGTCTGCTTAATTCTAAAAGAATGCAACATATATGAGAAGTTGTTCGATATTTCTGATTATTGCTAATTAAATGGGGGCATATAATCTGCATCATGCATCAACCAACTAGTGGGTTAACACTGCTAGAATGTAACCTGCAGGAAGGTGGAGATTTTTGTCTCCTGATCTATGTGCTACAATACAGCAGTAAATAGTATTTTATATCCACTTGAGTGAATAACTTGCTGAATGAATACTGTGGGGGATAATCAAGACCCTATTTAAGGAGACCGTAATTTAATTACAGAAACAACAACAACAAAAAATCGAATGCACAGAAAACAATAGTGCCTAAAACATAAAACTCTTAATTTCTTTTTTTTTATCTTTTTGTCTTTGGTCCTTTTTAGGGCCACACCTGCAGCATATGGAGGCTCCCAGGCTAGGGATTGAATCAGAGCTACAGCTGCCGGCCTACACCACAGCCACAGCCACAACAATGTGGGATCTGAGCTGTGTCTGCGACCTACACCACAGCTCATGGCAACGCCGGATCCTTAACCCACTGAGCGAGGTCAGGGATCAAACCCGCAACCTCATGGTTCTCAGTGGGATTCATTTCCACTACGCCACGATAGGAACTCCAAAACTCTTAATTTCTGATTTACATAGGCCCAATAAATGAATAAGCAGGTTGCAGGAACTCTATTTTCACTGCTGCTTCTGGGGAGTTCTTAATCTACTTAATACTTTGCTGCTCAAGATTTCCTTTCATTTCACTACAGTGGCCCTCTGGTGTGAGGGGCTGTGGTGGCAGTGGTGGCAGGGCTGGGGCTGTAAGAGGAGGACTCATAGCGGGAGACTGGTGGAGAGGACAGACAGCATTCTTGGTAAAGGGATCGCTATGAATGTTTTTCGTTAATAACAGCAAGTTTGTGGAACCATTGTCTAACTAGATAGATTTAACTAGAAGAAATAATTTATATCAGAAATAGTAGAGAATATAACTGCATATGATGGGCTCATAGTGGAGGGGCTTGAAAGCAGGACGAGGAGTTCAAATTCAGTATAGTAAGAAAAGGGGGAACCACTCTCGGTTTTTAAGATAGTTATTATCAATGTGCTGTTTGAGAAAAATATGAAAATAGCTTGCGAGAGCAGATGGAAGTCATCATAGAAGCTTAGAAGCTATCTTCTAAGAATGACTTCCACGTAAAAGGTACTGAAAGTGCAAGTCAAAAAAAAAAAAAAAAAAGAGGCAAGTCACCTAAGAGGCTGTTGTAATGTATGAGCATAATCTTATGAGGACATGGGTTATAAAGGGGGCCAATGGGAAGAAGGAGGAAGGATAAAATCAAGAAATGTATTATCTGGACAAGGGAGAAGAGGATTCCTAAGAGAAGCAAAGAGAACCATGAGGAACTTGCCAAGGACAGGTAATCTATATACGTCTAGTGAAAAAGTGAAAGGGCACAGAAGACAGTTGATTTTGAGGCTCCACATGCTGTAAAATGGAAGGGAAGCCCAACTCTATCTTCTGAGAAATCCACAGGAATTCATTCCTGAACTAGGAAGTAACTAGTGTGATATCGCTGAGTACTCGGCTTCCCCTCTTTTCTTCCCCTGCCTCCCATGACATTTGATTAGAGAAAAGAGGGTGGGAAACATACAGAAGTTTAAGGTTAAACTTTGGTATTATCAGTTATCCTCCTCTGTCCAAATCCAAGTATAGAGATATTGTGCACAGAAGCACCTCCTCTTCCCAGCCACTAAAGTGCTCAAATCTAAGTAACCTAGTGATAGAGCTAAGGGCCTGTGTCTTTTTGTGTTCTTTTTTTTTTTTGGTTGTTAAATGTTTGCTCATTTGTTTTGGCTCTGCCTGCAGCATGTGCAAGTTCCTAAGCTAGTGATTGAACCTGTGCCATAGCTATAACCAGAGCCACAGGAGCGACAACGCCAGATCCTTAACCTGCTAAGCCACCAGGGAACTCTGGGCCTGGGTCTTAATAGTCAGCATAGTTTTATTAATTGAGTTTTATTAAAGTAATTATCATATCAACATAAAGAGAACAGAGTTTAGAACCTCAAATTCACTAAATTTGAAAACTTTCCAACTAATTCACAACTTACCCACTTCAAAACAAATTTAGTGTAAAAATCAAATAACTGATGGAAAACTATGATTTCATATTCCAGCTTGATTATATGCCCCTCTTCTTTTATTAATCAAACTGATTTTGTGTCTAGAAGAAAAAGTACTAGATTTACTGTGATCCCTAAAATTAAAACCATAAGAATTGTATAGCTAAAATAAGGTTTATAGTTCAAGAGAAATGAATCCCTTAATTGAAATAATCTTTGACTCTGAAGTCAGTACTTACCATGATCACTAAATAGAAGTTGCTTCCACTTCTGCCTTTCTGCCTCTGATGCTTTAAATCCCAGCACAGATTTTAGTTCTTGGAGTACCCTCTTGGATTCTTCATGCTCACGCTTCTGTCTCTCTCTGTCTTCTTGAGACAAGTAATAAAAATCATCCTTTCCGAAATCACTGTCCATATCTATATCATCTACATAAGCTTCTAACTCCTGAAAATGAAGAAAATAAAAAGCACTTCATAAAAAGCACTTCAAGCAGACAATTTTCTAGTAGCAGTCATTTATTTACACCTATTAATTTCTAAGATTTAAAAAAATAAAGACTCTTGGAGCTCCCACTGTGGCTCAGTGGTAATGAATCCAACTAATATCCATGAGTATGCAGGTTTGATCCCTGGCCTTGCTCAGTGATCTGGCATTGCCATGAGCTGTGGTGTAGGGTGAAGACATGGCTCGGATCCCACGTTGCTGTGTACAGGATTTTTACGTATGCACACATACTGGCAACCACTACTGTGATCAAGACAGAAACATTTCCAGCCTCCCAGATGCACTAATTAAAAAAAATTCTATTACAGTTAATTTACAATGTTTTGTTAATTTCTGCTATACAGCAAAGTGACTCAGTTATACGTCTATATATTCTTTTTCATTATGGTTTATCACAGGATATGAAATGTAGTTCCCTGTGCTATACAGTAGGACTTTGTTTATCCATCTTATATATAATAGTTTGCCTCTGCTAATCCCAAACTCCCAATCCTTCCCTCCCTACCTCACCTTCCCCTTGACAGCCACAGGTCTGTTCTCTATGAGTGTTTGTGTTTCATAGATATGTTGATTTGTGTTATATTTTAGATTCCACGTATAAGCAATATCATATGGTTTGTCTTTCTCTTTCTGACTTACTTCATTTAGTAATGGTAGTCTCTATGTCTAACCAAGTTGCTACAAATGGCATTATTTCATTCTTTTTAATGGCTCAGTAGAATTCTATGGTATATATATACACCACATCTTCTTTATCTATTCATCTATCAATGGGCATTTAGGTTGTCTCCATGTCTTGGCTATTAACGAGCAGCTATGAACATATGGGTGCATGTATCTTTTCACATTATAGTTTTATCTGGGTATATGCCCAGGAGTGGGGCTATTAGATCATATGGCAACTCTATTTTTATTTTTTTGAGGAACCTCCACACTGTTTTCCATAGTGGCTGCACCAATTTACATTCCCACCTATAGTGTAAGAGGGTTCCCTTTTCTTTACACCCTCTCCAGTATTTATTGTTTGTAGACTTTTTAATGATGGCCGTTCTTACCAGAGTGAGAGGGTACCTCACGGTAGTTTTGACTTGTACTTTTCTGATAATTAGCGATGATGAGCATCTTTTCATGCCAATGCACTAATTTTTAATGTGTTTAATCACTTTTGAGTATCCAATAAATGGACAGTTAGATAAAAACAAGAAAATCTGCTGGCAGATTCAATGGATTCAGGTTCAAAGCACTAAGAACTAATGATATTATATAAGTTCAATGCATTGTATTGTGTTTTTGAAGCTCTTTAAAAATACAAATTCAACAACTTATTCAACAGTTATTCACGTCACTTCCAGAGAAAGGTTGGTAAGTTTTGTATGTAAAACTCTTCTTCAGGGAAGAAAAGGGCAATTTGCACCCTTACCTGCTCCTCAGGGATTGGATCTTCGTCTGCAATATGTAGAGTGGGCTGCACCAAGGGTACCATAGTACAGCGTGGGTTTTCACATGCCATTTCAGCTTTGCCTTACAAAGAAACAAGGAAATGAGCGAACATCTATTAAAGTTTACAAGAGCAACACCAGTAGACTTACAATTTAAGTTAAATCAAACTTTTAGAGAAGAAAACCTGGTTTTTCTCCCCCTTTTTAACCTTACCATGTATATGGCACACAGTAGGTACTCTAATAAATACTCACTGAACAGTCAACTTTGTTCATGGTATAGAAACAGGCCCGAGATAGACCATCACTCTTCCCTACAAAAAACAAACTTCAATCTTGCACTTCATTTATACTATTTGGAGAAGTTAGAATTGGAAATGAATTTCACAAGTAAACAGATTGAAAAGATCATCCAGGTGAGCCTAACTTTGATTAATTATTTAAAACTGGTGCTGGGCTTCTAATCTTGGGGTTACTTAGTCTTATAGTTGGATATCCATCTTTTACCACTATCTCTCTACTTTTAAAAAGTGGGGGTTAAGCTTCTAGATTTGTTTTTTGTTTTTTTTGTTTTTTTTTTTTTTTTTTTTCAGATCTTTACCTTTCAAGAGTAATGATAGATAAATGGTTGGGACCTGAGTTGAGGAAGACTCTCAGCTGACATGAGCTGGTATGGTCAAAGCAAACTAGGCTACAGGATGAGAACTCTCAGCATGTGTGAATCAGCAGAAATGTGACTTAGCCCATAGTGTCAGGTGACTGGTTACATAAAAAGAATTGACTAAAGTGCAGCGGCTTGATGTGGGATCTCAGTTCCCAGATCAGGGACTGAACCCAGACTATAGCAAAGACTATAACCTAGCCATTAGACCACCAGGGAACTTTTCAGTAAGTGTATATATTGAAACTAGTGAGAGCCACACTGCTCATAATCACAAAAGAGAGGAACAAATACAGAAAGGGGGAGGCCAGAATAAACTGCGTGGTATTGGAATTGAATTGGAGGTTTTGGTATGAACTCATGGTTTATAACATATGGATAGACAGATATAGAAATAGAGACAGATGTTGTGTCCATGTGTATACACAGATGTATCTCTTAGCTCTGTACACTGAAAAGTGGTAAAAGGAATAACATCCCAGTGGTTGTGAGCATACCTAGTACCTTCATTTCTAAATGGCATTTTCCACTTCAAGAAATGAAGGCTTCTTGGAGATAAGGCTGATGTTAGGGCTGGAGGCAAGGAAAATATAAGACAAAGAAGTATTCAAAGAATGATGGTGACATGAACCAACTTGAATGGGCTCTGTCTGGCCAAATTTCGGACAACCTGAGAACAATAAAAAATAACATACTATGATTTACTGAATAAAATAAGGATCCATACATCCATACTGATATAAATAAGTAAATAAGTGGCAAAGGGTGATGCTTAACTTTATAATAGCACATCAACCAGTAAGTGGAAAAGGGAAATGGAATTTAAAAATTATCATTTAGCAAACATGACAGTAATATCCAATTAAAGCAAGAACTACCAATGGATGCGAAAACTAGTGGGTGAAAAAAATTTAAGCTAATTTATTTTATTCACTCATAAAATTCACTTTTGGGGGTATACAATTTTATGAGTATAGAAAAATTAGAGCCATGGAATCAATACTACCACCACAATCATGATACAGACCAGCTCTATCACCTGAAAACATTTATTTATGCTTCCTCTTTATACTCTATTCCTCACCCTCCATAGCCAACAACGCCCAGTAACCACTGATGTGTTTTCTGTTCTTAATAAATTTTATCATGTTGAGAATGTCATATAAATGGAATTACTGGAGTTCCCTGGTGGTTCGGTGGGTGAAGGATGTGGTGTTGTCATGGCTGTGGCTTGGGTCACTGCTGTGGTATGGGTTCAGTCCTTGGCCCAGAAACCCGCATGCTGCGGGTGCAACCGGGAAAAAAAAAAAAAAAAAGGAATACAGTATGTGGTGATTTGAGTCTGCCTCTTTTCTCTTTTGATTAGCATAGTGTATCCTCCATCTTAATGATACATCAGTGGCTAATTTCTTTTTTTATTTCTGAGTAGTATTCCACTTTGTGGATGGGTATAATGGCTTATCTCTTCATCAGCTGAAGGACCCTTGGGCTATTTCCTGATTTTGATGGTATACTGTGAGTTTTTCAAAAATGCAAACAGAAATATTTAAAGGTAGTAGGGTTCCATGTATGTATCTTAAATGGTTCAGAATAATACCACAAAAGAATTTATAGACCAGATACACAGAAAAGGCAAATGTGGTAGAATGTCAACAATTAGGGAATCTGGATGAAGGGTACTTAGAATTATTCTTGTAATATTTCTATAATTTTGAAATAACTTAAAAAAAAGATATGGCTAACTGAAGCACCTGTTTCTTAAAAAATTCAAATGAACAATTTTTTTCAAGCTGTGTAGCCAAGGCTACTATGGGCATTTTAGCAAGAAAAGCTTGTGAATACTTGTATCTTACTTCATATCATTATCACCTATGAGCAAAAAACATGTCTACAGAGGATAATCAAGAAAGGGCTTATCACCTGCCCAGTGATCTGGAGTCAGTTTTAACCATCATGTTTTAGCAACTGACCTAAGATTCAGCATCTCAGAGTATGCTAAGGGAGGGGTGAATGGATGCATCTTTTAACATTCAGTGGTCTAAAGAGAGTTTCTAATATAGAAAATGTACTTAAAAGCTCTAGAGTTAAGTCTTATCAAAAAATTTATGTGCATAAATATTTGCAAAGATTAAAAATCCTTGGCAAATTTAACCTTTGGAGAAAAAAATTATTCACCGTACACATTTTCAAAATAAAGGAAATCTATTGGTACTATCAATTAGCACGTTAACATTTCCTTTGAAAAAAGTTAAAACTGGGGTTCTCTTGTGGCACAGTAGGTTAAGGATCTGGTGTTGTCACTGCAGCAGCTCAGGTCGCTCAGGTTGGCATGGGTTCGATCCCTGGCCCAGGAACTTCCACATGTCAAGGGCATGGCCAAGAAGAAAGAAAAAAAAAGATAGAGTTCCCATTGTGGCTCAGCAGGTTAAGAACCTGACATAGTGTCCCTGAGAGTGCAGGTTCAATCCCTGGCCTCACTCAGGGGGTTAAGGATCTGGCATTGCAGCAAGCTGCAGCATAGGTCACAGATGCAGTTCAGATCCAGTGTGGCTATGGCTGTGGGTGTAGGCTGGCAGCTGCAGCTCTGATTTGACCCCTAGTCTAGGTACTTCAATATAGTGCAGGTGTGGCTGCAAAAAGGAAAAAAAAAAAGAATAAAAAAGATAAAAAGTTAATACTTTTACTAAGAACATAAAACAATCACCAGCAGGACGATAAAGCATTAATCACCTTCGGCAGCCATCAATTTCTATACATAAATCTGATTAACCTCATCCTAAAGTTCCAAGGGATAAACATGGTATTGACGTGTAGCACAAATTTAAAAATTAATATGCCAAACATTTACAATGAAATTAGTGAAAGTAATAAAAAATATAAAATCTGGGTCGAAAGGAAAGCAGTTTTACAGAAAATTTCAAGACTGCCTCTTTACCTAGCGGTACAAGGCACTCTGATGTTACTGTTAAACACACTTAGTACTAAGTGGTAATATTAGTACTACATAATTATGGCATTTAAATACTGTTTCCGAACGACTGAAGTATTTTATCTTAAAAATAAACTCTATTTCCAGCCCCTGACTATCAAACTCGTTATTACACTAACTGGAAAAGAGTTTCTAATAATGGATTAATGATATTAAAACCTATTCATTTATTTAAATTTTGTTAAGAGGAGGTATATGGGAGTTTTCCTGTGGCAGAGCAGGTTAGCTATCTGGCATTGTCATTGCTGTGGCTCTGGTTGCTGCTGTGGCACAGGTTTGATCACTGGTCTGGGAACTTTCACATGCTATGGCCATGGCCAAAAAAAGAAAAAAGAGAAAGGTATATGATTCAGGGCATTTTCAAATCATACTCATTTTTTATTTATAAAAATAAGAGCCAAGACTTTCTATTCAGTGTCAGTTTGTACATGTTGAGTTCTACTTTTTTTTTCAGTAAACTAAGAAATTTTTGCCAAGTCAGTCTTATCACGTAGACAAGAAGTTAGCTAATAAAATCTCGTCAGGAAAGAGTAAACATGTCTGATGAGTACACCAAAACGACTCTCTCGTAGGTACCTTTTTTATCTGTATTTCTTCGTAGCAATTTGTCCACTTGAGAAATGGCCTCTTCCCAGCAATTGTTGCTTGCTTGAACATGGGGCTGAATCAACTTAAATTTCTGGTCTAGGATTTGATAAGCTTCTGACACTAGTTCTTGTGTTTCTTTAGTACAAACAAGCTTTTCAAGTTCATCCTCAAGAATTATTACCCTGAGTAATAAAGAAAAACAAACAGATTTCTAAACTATAAAATGAAATGTGTAATTCACAAGGTTTATTTAAGAACTAAGCATATAAGATGAAGAAGTTCTGGACATGAAAGGTGGTGATGACTACACAACAATGTGTATTTTACCACAATTTTTAAAAAAGCTTATAAAGAGTATCATATATTTATTCAACAAATATTTCTTGTATACATACCAGGCATTTTACAAACTGATTTCCTACTTATAAGAAACTTATCCCAAATCAGAAACATTATCAGCAATGTCATAAACAATTATTTTTATTTTTCTCTTTCAGCCACCCTTACAGCACATGGAAGTTCCCAGGCCAGGGATCAAATCCGAGCTGGAGGCACAACCTACACCATAGCTGCAGCAACGCCAGATCCTTAACCCACTGCGTTGGGCCAGGATCCAACTGGCATCTCCACAGAAACAAGCCAGATCATTAACCCTCTGTGCCACAGCAGGAAGTCCAATATAATTTAAAAAAATAATTCAAACTAACATTTTATTTTCATTTTACAGGTGAGAAATTAGGTCTAGAGAGCTGAAGAACTTGCCCAGGTTATACAGCTGAGAATCTGTAAAGCTGGGCTAAATCTAGGCACAAAATGACAGAGAGATGAAGAAGGGATTATAAGAATTTAGAAGAGGGGGTAGTTACTACCAGCCATGGGTACAGATCGGGAACGGCTAAGGAAAAGGTCCTTCTGAGGTAGCACCGAAGGATGGGAAAATCAGAGCATGTAGAGAAGATGAGGAAGCTCCCTCTAGATGGCACATGGGCAGAGGCCTTTACACAATTCAGCTGCCCTGGAGGAAAAGGGAGAAATAAAGACAGAAAGCAGACCGGTCCGGTCATGGCCAGCCCTTTCTGCAGCGGGTTGTACACAGTCTTTAGTCTGAGCCCCTATACTCCAAAACCAGTGCAGAGAACTTGTTCACAACATAGAAACTCAAAGATTTCAAAACCAAACTTATGGTAAAAAAAAGGGGAAACACTGTGAGGAGGGATCAAACGGCAAGTTGGGAATGACATACACGTGACCATGTATGGCATGGCTGGTGACAAGGCCCTACTGTATGGCACAGGGAAATCTACTCCATACTCTGCAGTAACTTACATGAGGAAAAAACCTGAAAAGGAATCGATGTAAGTCTATGTATGACTTACTCACTTCGCTGTACGCCTGAAACAAACATAACGTTGTAAGTCAACTACACTCCAATAACATTAAAATTAACAAAACAAAACCAACAAAACCCAAAAAACAAATATATGCCTCAGAAACAGCATCTGGCAGTGAGCACGCCAGAAGATGGAAGGACAGTTAAAGGGTCAAGCCCTAGTAAGCCAGGGAGAGTGGGAAGAGCAAAGAGCTCAAGAGGGAGGGAAAAGTGAAACAGAACGGTTTTTAGATGACTCCCAGTTGTGTGAGGTGGCGCTAAAGAACAAACCAGACATGATGGTTTGTGATGGGTTTACTCTGTAGTGAAAATATTTTGAAAGGTGACATACAGTGGCATACAAGAATATTTCTTTTTCTTTTCTTTTTTTTTTCTGGCTGTGTCTGTGGCATTTGAAAGTTCCTGGGCTGGGGATTGAACCCAAGCCACGGCAGTGACCCAAGCTGCTGCAATGACAATGCTGGATCCTTAACCTGCTTCACCACAACAGAACTTCAGATATTTCATTTTTAAACAGAAAGCAGGTAGTTCCCATTGTGGCTCAGAAGGATGCAAACCCAACTAGTATTCATGAGGATGAGGGTTCGATCCCTGGCCTCACTCAGTAGGTTAAGGATCCGGCATCACCACAAGCTGTGGCACAGGCTGCAGACTCAGCTTGGATCTGGCATTGCTGTGGCTGTGGTATAGGCTGGTGGCTACGGATTGACTGGACCCCTAGCCTGGGAACTTCCATATGCTGAAGGTGCAGCCCTGAAAAACAAAAACAAAAACAAACACCCCAAGAAACATTCTTTCCATGCATCATCCAGAGTTCCTGACCAGGCACTAAGCCCTTGTCATTTTCATGTCCGTCCAGTGTAGCACTCTTTCTTTCTAGGCCATCTTTCCACATGCTAATGCATTCCATCACACCCATATATATACATTTTAGGGCCCCACCTGTGGCATATGGGAACCAGGCTAGAAGTCTAATCAGAGCCGTAGCCACCGGCCTACGCCACAGCCACAGCAATACCAGATCCTAACCGTGTCTGCAACCTATTCCTCAACTTGGGGCAACATTGGATCCTTAACCCACTGATCAAGGCTAGGGATCAAACCCCAATCCCCATGGATACCAGTCAGGTTCTTAACCCTCTGAGCCACAACGGGAACTCCCTGACCTGTATATTTCTGATTCTGTTGACAAGCATTACTTCTTTTTTTTGTTGTCTTTTTGCCTTTTCTAGGGCCACACTCGCGGCATATGGAGGTTCCCAGGCTAGGGGTTGAATTGGAGCTGTAGCTGCCAAGCCTACACCAGAGCCACAGCAACGTGGGATCTGAGCCTCGTCTGCAACCTACACCACAGCTCAAGGCAATGCTGGATCCTAACTCACTAAGGAAGGCCAGGGATGGAACCCGCAACCTCATGGTTCTTAGTCGGATTCATTAACCACTGAGCCACAACGGGAGCTCCTTTCTTTTCTTTTTTTTTTTTTTTTAACATTACTTCTTTATAGACCCTGATTTGCCTATCACAACTTTTCACTGAAATCTTTTCCTTTCATGATGATCCAACTTTTGCTACTCACTCAAGTAGAGATGCCTTGTCTCCCATATGCCCTGTGGGAGACAGGGATTTCTTAGGCCCACAACGGACCCCTGGAACATCCTTGACTCATAGTTTCTTATGTTTTTCCCCTATGTCTTAACCATTACATCAACCTTATATACACATTTCAGACTCTGAACTAATAGTAAAAATTTATCTTCAAGTGTCTCTTTGACCTTAATCATCTATCCGTGTACATTGCATCCTTCTTCACTCCAGTAAACTCGCCTTTTGATTTTACTAAAACTTCAAGTTCCTTTTACCCATTTTCTTATCTTACAAAATAAACTGCTGTCCTCTCCCTTCCACTTCTTACCTGGTATCCAGGGTCAAGTACATCAGCTACAATCTTCTCAACTCATTAAATCCCGATGACCTTCCCCTGATTACAACACAACATGAACCCAATCATTTATTTCATCCAGTCCAATACTATGAGAATCTGCTGCAGAAAAACTTCACCGAAATGACTGGACCATACATTTTACTAAGGTGGAGTGCTGACAAATGCCACACAAAATGGAAGACCGGTAAATATAAACTGTGGATGTTACATTTTAAGTATTCAACTGGAGTAATGCATTACTCTTCAACTACATGTAATAATACTTCCCTGCTTTTGTCCTAGTTTTCTAGGTTTTCTGTTGAAGTCAGGAAAAGTAAAAACTATAAATGACTCCCCAAAATTACAGTACTTACAAATCACTGTTTGCTGTATTTGTAGCTATAAACCATCCTTCGGGCTGCGTGTCTCAATGTCGTTGCTTCTTTTTAGCTAGGACACAAACTCACAACCACAATGGCACAAGAATGAAGCTTGCTACTTATGGGAACATTTCCTTACACAACTTCTAAACTTACTCATTCAGTAATGCTTTTAGATGGAGCTGTAAGCTGCGTACTGCTGTATGAACATTATTCAGTTCTCTTGACTTTTGCTGAGTTTTGGACAAACGCTGGGGCACTGACTGGTGCTGAGTTTCAAAGTACCGATAGAATTCATAGCTGCGCTTAAGCTCTTCTAAGCAGGCAGAGTGAGCATGAGGTAGACCTTGCGTCACATCAGATAAGATACGATGAGGCGAAAGTGCTGGAGTAAGTAAGGGCCCAGGAGGTGAATTAGTCGTAGAAAGTAAAAGGGATAACCTCCTGAAGAACTCTGAACTCTGTGCCACCCACAGTTGGAACAAAACCTAAAACAGACAAACACCACCAAGAAAAAAGGGTGAGATCAATAAAATACTAGCCAACATTCAAAACAAACTACAAATTTGTTTATCCTAACTTATGGTTTAAACTTTTTTACTTTAAGTCATGAACATAGCTGAGTTTGAACTACTCAAGACACACAAGAATGTTACATCAAATTATGCAGTCATGGCACATGGGAACTTCTGATCTCAAAATAGCAGCTAACATCAGTGTATAATTTAGTGTAATTCTATCCTAAAAGAAAAGTCAGAGAAGTGTTGATAAAATGAGACCTAACTACAAGTGAGTGTTCTTTGATGAATTATTTTAAAAACATGCACTAAGGAAAAAAGGAGATAGTAGGAATGATGGACCTATATAAGTCCAAAGAAATGGGTCAATGATGGATCCAGAGTTTGGGGTTCAAAATCATACCATTATTTTGGGCTAGGAAATAGCTAAGAAATAGCAAAAATCAGTCATAGAGTGATCATACTCAAGAATGTCTGGCATGAGAAACTATAGTATTCATTCTTGGAATACACCCCATGAATCCAGACAGCAAAAAATTTCTCCAAATGGCCCTGTTCAAGAGGACAGTATCAAACAAAGACACAAGGAAACAATCCAGTATGAAGAGGAGTTAGCACACAACAAAGAAAGAATTGAACCATTCTGGGTAATTTAGATTCCAATTTTTTACAACCATGAAAATGGACATTATTTAAATTGCCTTATTAAATGAATTTTTCAATTATGCAAATAATGAATTGAGATAATTTAATGAAAATCTATTTTACTATTCTTTTTTTTTTTTAAATGCACAAGGCGAAAATGCCAAATTGCTAAAGATATGCTCTCTAGGAATTCTTAAACATAATTACAAGTCTATCTCACAAGTCTCCTTATTTAACCATTAAATTTTGTCACGAAAATGATCTTGTCACTGCTGTGGCCTGTGGTGTGGGTTCAATCCCTGGCCTGGGAACTTCCATATGTCATAGGTGCTGCCAAAAAAAAAAAAAGATTCTCTTTACTTTTTCATTCAGCAAATTTTTCTTGAGTGCCTGTGATGTACCAGGCAGTATCCTAGGTGCTAATAATACAGCATAGAACAAAAGTGAATCAGAGTTCCTGCTGTGGCTCAGTGATAACAAACCTGACTAGTATCTAAGAGCATGTGGATTTGCTACCTGGCCCTGCTCAGTGGGTTAAGGATCTGGCGTTGCCGTGAGCTGTGGTGTATGTCACAGATGTGGGTTGGATCCTGAGTTGCTGTGGCTGTGGTGTAGGCCAGTATCAACAGCTCGATTCAACCCCTAGCCTTCGAACTTACATACGCTGCAGTTGTGCCCTAAAAAAGACCAAAAAAAAAAAGTGAAACATATCCCTGTCCTGATGGAGCTTATATTCAAGTGGGGGGAGGGGGGTGATAGATATTAACAAGTAAAAGGTAAGTTTCTTGGCTGAGGGGGTGTGGGGAAAGTCGAGCAGGAAAGGGGAACAGCAAGTGTGTGTCTATGGCTGTGTACATGAGGGAAGAGGAGGAAGAAGCACAGGGAGCAGGGGCGGCTAGCAGCGTCTCCAAAAGAGTGCCACCTCCACGATTCGAGCCACCATGAGGGAAGAGAATTCCAAGGAGCGAGAGGATCAAAAGCAAAGTCCCGTCCTGCGAGGATACTTGGCTCATCTGAGGAGCAGCTAGGTCAGTGTGTCGGGGAACATGAAGCACGGGGGAGTGTGGTAAGTGATGAAGTAACTCACTGAAGAAAATCTGGTTTTTACTCTTAGAGAAAGTGGGAACCACAGGAGGGCTCTAAGCAGAAGAGTCGTATGATCCGAGTTGTGCTTTACCAGGATCATGCTGGCTGCTGTGTTGAAATCACAGGGAGCTGAGGAGCAGAGGAGACTACTGGGAGTTGCTGCAATAATCCAGGTGGGAGTTAACAAGTAGCTCACACCATACTGTTCGTGGTAAGAGGTAAGCAGAGGCAGACTCTGATTATACTGGGAAAACAGAACTGGCAGAATCTCTTGACAGATTGGTTGAGAATAAATGTGTTGATACAGATGACTCCAAGGTATCACACCACAGCAACTAAAATAAGTTCGCATTGCTTACTGCTATATTATCCAATTAAACCAAAATTCAGAAATATAGTTTTTTTCTATTTGTTCATTGAATAAGAGAAGCTGCTGTGGATGAGGGGATAACCATAGTTTATGGGCGATTAGGAAATTTTGTTGGTTTTTTTTTTTTTTTTTTTGCTATTTCTTTGGGCCGCTTTACTGTTCACAGGATATTTATTTATTTTGTCTTTTTGCTATTTCTTTGGGCCGCTCCCTCAGCATATGGAGATTCCCAGGCTAGGGGTCTAATCGGAGCTGTAGCCACCGGCCTACGCCAGAGCCACAGCAACGCGGGATCCGAGCAGCGTCTGCGACCTACACCACAGCTCACGGCAATGCCGGATCGTTAACCCACTGAGTAAGGGCAGGGACCGAACCCGCAACCTCATGGTTCCTAGTCAGATTTGTTAACCACTGTGCCACGACGGGAACTCTGGAAATTTTGATTTAAAGCATTTTCACAAAATACAGGGTGTTTTTTAAAAGCAGGAAGTATAAAGAATATAATTAATAATATATATTATAAAAGAAGTTAATTAAGGAATTCCTGTCATGGCTCAGCAGTTAACAAACCCGACTAGGAACCATGAAGTTGCAGGTTCGATCCCTGGCCTCACTCAGTGGGTTAAGGATCTGGCATTGCCATGAGCTGTGGTGTACGTTGCAGATGCAGCTTGGATCCAGCATTGCTGTGGCTGTGGCATAGGCCAGCAGCTGCAGCTCCAATTCGACTCCTAGCCTGAGAATCTCCATATGCCATGGGTGCAGCCCTTAAAAAAAAAAAAAAAAAAGTTGTTAGTATCTTAGTATTTTCTTATACGTATTTTTTAAAACAGAGTTGTGGCCATACTGAATATACATTTGTGTAACCTGACTGTTCCACTGGTTTCTCCAAGTGTTCATAAAATCTCTATAAGCAAGTTGTAGCTGCTACACAGTGGTTCACCATGCTGGATATACCATAATCCATGCAACTATTCCTCTACTGCTACACATTTAGGCTGTGTTCCATTTTTGACTATCATAAGCAAAGTTGATAAGCAACCTGGTACAGAAAGCTTTGCTATATTTGAAATAATTTCCTTAAGAAAGATTTGCAGAAATGGGGTTACTGATTCCAAGCATATATAATTTTTAAGGCACTTTAAGTGCCAAATTGCATTCTGAAACAAAGTTTAAGGAACTAAGGAAACCTTTAAGAAAATTATCATATCAGCCTCAGAAAAAGATGGTGGCAGCCAGGACTAGAGTGGAGGGGAAGGACTTGAAAAAAATGAATGAATTTAAAATATATATATATACATATATTTTTTGTCTTTTTGTTGTTGTTGTTGTTGCTATTTCTTGGGCCGCTCCCAAGGCATATGGAGGTTCCCAGGCTAGGGGTTGAATCGGAGCTGTAGCCACCGGCCTACGCCAGAGCCACAGCAACGCGGGATCCGAGCCGCGTCTGCAACCTACACCACAGCTCACGGCAACGCCTGATCGTTAACCCACTGAGCAAGGGCAGGGACCGAACCCGCCACCTCATGGTTCCTAGTCGGATTCGTTAACCACTGCGCCACGACGGGAACTCCTAAAATATATTTTGAAGGTGAAAGTGACACAAAAATCTATTCATAGCTTAGATGTGAGGGGTAAAAAGAGGGAAAAGAAGGATGGTGCCCAGGTTTCTAGCTTAATAAGTTGTGTGGTGCACTTGTTGAGAGGAGTTAGAATGAGGTTAAGAATAAGGGCAAATTTCAAGTAACAAGGAAAAAAAAAAGAGAGAACTAGAAGTTTTACATGGATCTGAAAATTTTAAAGATGTTATGGTTTATAGTCTCAAAACAAAATGGAAATTGAAAAGTATGCTGTTAACTGCACTTGCACTGATTGCCATGGTATCAAGTGAAGTTTAAAGACTAGAAACACACGTTTCTGTAACTGCTTTAAATTATGTTTTTTTGGTTGTTGCCTTTTTTTTTTTTGGTCTTTTTGCCATTTCTAGGGCTGCTCCCACGGCATATGGAGGTTCCCAGGCTAGGGGTCGAATCGGAGCTGTAGCTGCTGGTCTACGCCAGAGCCACAGCAACGCGGGATCCGAGCCGCGTCTGCAACTTACACGACCGCTCCGGGCAACACCGGATCGTTAACCCACTGAGCAAGGCCAGGGATCAAACCCGCAACCTCATGGTTCCTAGTCGGATTCGTTAACCACTGCGCCACGACGGGAACTCCAAATTACTTTTTTTCCATGCTATTTTTTTCTACTACTAACTCTAGAGCAGGTCACCAAATGAATATACCATAAATCATTACCAATCTCATTACTGAACTTTTGTTTCCAATATTTGCAGCCTTATTAATATTATGAACATATTTTGCATATATCTTTGACTACTTCCCAAGATGAATCTGTAAGCTTAAAACTGAGTAAAGGGTACACATCTTTATGAAGGCTGGTATTCACTGCTAAAGCGAAGCAGTTTATAATTTCTCCTCTAGTATGAGGTCTCTCAGAATCTTCACTAACAATGAATATTATCAGCTTTCGATATCTTTGACAAAATGTTTACTTACCGTGTTTTGTTTTGTTTTGTCTTTTTAGGGCCACATCCATGGCACATGGAGGTTCCCAGGCTAGGGGTCGAATTGGTGCTGTAGCTGCCAGCCTGTGCCACAGCTACAGCAACCCCAGATCCGAGCCGCATCTGCGACCTACACCACAGCTCATGGCAACGCAACGCCGACCCACTGAGCGAGGTCAGGGATCCAATCTACATCCTCATGGATACTAGTCAGAGTCGTTTCCACTGAGCCACGACGGGAACTCCTAGTTATTGTTTTTATCTGTTATTTTCATTACTAATAAGGTTGAAATTTTTTACCATATTTATCGGCCACTTCTAGTGTTTCTTTTGTGAACTGGCAATTCATGCACCTGACCTATCTTCAATAGACTTTAGTGCTCTTCATACTGAAAGAATTCGAGCTCTTTGTTATAAATTATTACATTTTTTCCTGAGCTTATTTACGTTTAAAGTCTGCAGCACTTAAAGTTTAGAAGTTTAATTCTTATGTTAAATATATCCTTTTATGTGGCTTTTTTTTTTTTTTTCCTTTTTAGGGCTGCACCCACAGCATATGGAGGTTCCCAGGCTAGGGTCTAATCAGAGCTATAGCCGCCAGCCTGTACCACAGCCACAGCAACGCTAGATCTGAGCCAAGTCTGTGACCTACACCACAGCTCAGGGCAACGCCAGATCCTTAACCCACTGAATGAGGCCAGGGATTGAACCCACAACCTCATGGTTCCTAGTCGGATTCATTTTCATTGCACCATGACAGGACTCCTATGTGGCTATTAATATATGAAAAAACTCTTGTTCTAAACAAGAGATTTTGGAGATTTCCCAAGGGAAGATATAGATCTTACAAGTTTTTTACACATTTGTTGGAACAAATGGCTAGTAAATAAAATCACTCATATTGGGTTTCTATTAAATTTACTTATGATATTTTCAAATGCTAATTTAATACAAGAAATACTTAGAGTAAGAATTTTAAGTATTTTAATATGAAAATACAAGAATCTCCTCATCCAGGAGTTCCCATCATGGTGCAGCAGAAACAAATCTGACTAGGAACCATGAGGTTGTGGGTTTGATCCCTGGCCTCACTCAGTGGGTTAAGGATCCGGCATTGTACTGAGCTGTGGTGAAGGCTGGCAGCTATAGTTCCAATTAGACTCGTAGCCTGGAACCTCCATATGCCATGGGTTCGGCCCCACAAAGACAAAAGGCCAAAAAAAAAAAAAAAAGAATCTCCTCATCCAATCTTTATGATGCTCTCCATCTTTAAAGGCAGCTTCAAAAACATCAGTAAAGCTATTATGGTAGCAGTATCCAGCAAGCAACAAAAGGCACAAGGTGATTTAGAGAGCACAGGAACAATCCAACCACATCTGTCTTTTCTCCATCCCTCCCTGTCCACAAATAGAATACCTTCAATGCAGGCAAGCTGAAGCCATCTGTAAGGTTATGTGCTTCCTCTTCTGAAATCTGCTCTTCACTAAGTCCAAGGCCCAGCTCCTTAAAAGGCACCACACAGATGTAGTTGGTTACATTATCACTCTCAGAGTTCAGGGGGTAGGTTAAATTAGGTTAAGGCAATCAACAAAGCCTTTTCATTAAAGCCCAAAGGGTATAATAAACTGTCCAGAATGACCTCTACAAATCTTCTGAACTTTGAGACATACATGTTTAAAAAAGAAACTAATCTTAAAATCTAATATATGAATATACCTCAAATCCTATAGGATGCATGAGAATATCTTTATAGCTAAAGAAGTAAAAGTTCAACACTTAGCTAAAGTGCTAATTTAGTTCTTTCTGACACCTACCCTTTGAAACTATATTTTGTACCTTATTGCATTTGTACTCAGGCCTCACCACTCCCTAGCAGATACTTCTCTTTTCCTCCCCATCTGCATATTGCTGGCCATCATTACCTGATGGTTATTTGAAAACTTACAACTACTGATATACATGACACTAATAAGCCTATTCCATTAGGCTGTTTGACATAGACTGCCTTTCTGTTTCTGCCTTCCTCTTCTGCGTGGGCCTCTATCAACATTACTGTGTGATTTCCCCCTCTTTAACTGTTTTTGCAAAGAATTATATCCATACAATTCTTGATATCTGAACTCTTCCTGCATTTATAGCATATTCCTTTTGGTCATATTATAATAATCTTTTGATAGAGTACTAGGTTGAGTCTATTTGAGTATTTATACTTCCATTTTTGAGACTGGTCTGTAGTTTTCATTCTTTGTAATACATCATGTTTCAGAACTGAGAGTATAGTATCTGCATAAATAAAATGATGTAGAGTAGCTTTCTATCTAATCTTTTCCAAAGTCTGAAATATTAAAAAAAAAAAAAAAAAACCCATCTGGACCAGGGAGTTAAACATTTTCTTTCATTCACTTAGTTTTTGAATAAATAATATATTCACAGAATTAAAAACTTATAAGGGGTATAGTAAAAATTGCTTCCTATTCCTATCTCTTAGCCACCTAGTTCCCCTACTCAAAGGCAAAGGCAGTCACGGTTACCAGTATCTTTAAGATATTTATGGATACATACAAACATAAAAGCATATCCAAATATAAATGTGTATATACATGGGGATATATATGTATATATACATACATGCACACACACTCTTATTTATCCCCTCATAACACATACATACAATCCTATGGACAAATGGAAGGGTAGTATAAATACTGCAATGTGCACTTCGCTTTTTTTTTAATTTAAAAGTATAATTTGGAGATCATTCCACAACAGCGTGTCAAGAACTTTTACCATTTTTTTTATAGCTGCATATTTTCCATTGTTTACATATATAAAGTGATGTTTGCTTTTTTAAATGCAAGTCTTTTCTTTTCTTTTTTTTTTTTGTTTTTTTAGGGCCGCATCCGTGGCATATGGAGGTTCCCAGGCTAGAGGTCTAATCGGAGCTGTAGCCACAGGCCTACACCACAGCCACAGCAACGCCAGATCCGAGCCTCATCTGCGACCTACACCACAGCTCACGGCAATGCCAGATCCTTAACCCACTGAGTGAGGCCAGGGATTGAACCTGCAACCTCATGCTTCCTAGTTGGATTCATTTCCTCTGCACCACGATGGGAACTCCAAATGCAATTCTTTTTATTACATGTCTGATCTCAAATTTTTGAATTCTTCCTAGGTAAGTTTTAGAGATTTGTATTTTGATATGAAGTGACCCATTTCCCCTACAGTTTCAAAGTTGTGGCCATCCAGTCGCATATACTATCCCCTTATAATAATTTTTTGTTCTGTTCTTATTCCTAATCTTGTATATTTCTACTCTTTTTACTCTGGGCAGGCATGCGAGGATTTATATACCTTACTGGCCTTTTCAAAGAAATGGTGTATATTTTTTTAATTCCTTAAGGCTTCTGGTATGGAGAATATAACCTGGCTCTGTCTACTTCTGAATCATACCTCCTATTCCAACTCCCAATTTACTGTGCTCCAGTCTTAGGGTATGATGGTCCTTTTTCTATAATCATGCTCAATTCACTCCTGCCACAAGCTTTTTATATTCGCTGGTCCATCTGACTAGAATTCCACCTTTCTTCTCATTCAAATTTCAGTTTAAATTCCCCTGTCATCCAATCGAAAACAGCAACTCACCAATCACTATCCTATTCCCCTGGGTATCTTGTCTGTCTTGGTCACTGATAGGTCCCCCGTATTGAGATAAGTGACAGGGAACTCATACAATTTGCCATCTTTGTTAGGCCCCCTCACTTCCCATCCCTCACTAAACTATAAGCTCCTTGAGGCAGGAACTGTGTCTATTTTGTTGATCATTGTGTATCTAGGGACTAGCATATCTTGGCATAATATTCACTGAGTGAATAACTACTTACAGTTAACATGCCACATTGTCATCTTTCTATCTGTTTCTAAATGTTTGCTTCCTTCTACTTGAAATGCAGACTTTTATCTTCAAGGCCACTTCCTACTCATTCCTTGAGGGTCAACTCAGATGTTATGTCCCTGAAAGCCTTCTCTGACTTCGCAGACCAAGTGCATTGTCCTGCTGTGCTGGAAGGCACCCTGGGCACTTACACTGTATTGTGAATATCTATTGACTGTACTCAAAAGTCTTTAAAAGTAGGTAGTACAAGTTGTTGCCCTGTCTTCCGGACACAGAGCAGGCAGGTGTTTTGTCAGTAAAGGAACTGAACAGATAAGTTCTTGGCTAAAATGAAAGTGGTTTTTCTCAGTTTCCGAAGAGACAGCACAGTATGGTATTAGTGTGTGTATAAGTCTAGACAGAGTAAATCTATCTATACACACATATACATACATATATAACATACATACATACAAAGATTTTGAAGTCCTATGTCTTACAGTTAAGACACAGCTTCACCTCTTACTAGTTGTGTGACAGTAAATCCCATATAAATTAGAGATTTTATTTAGTTTCCTCATAAAGTGGAGATAAGAAAATCTAGCTGGAAAAGTCTCTGTAAGAATATAATGATAGGACACAAAGCACTCTATAAACTTTTAAGCATTATATTTATCAATACTACAGTACCCAGCATACTGAAGGCACAGTCTTAGCATCCCATGTATTCATTCCTTATCTACAAATTTGAACTAAAGATCTTACAAACTTTTCTTTTTCCTTTATTTTGTCTTTTAGGGCTGCACTGAGGCATATAGAGGCTCCCAGGCTAGGGGTCTAATCAGAGCTACAGCTGCCAGCCTATATACCACAGCCACAGCAATGTGGGATCTGAGCTGAGTCTGTGACCTACACCACAGCTTGGGGCAACACCAGATCCTTAACCCAGTGAGCGAGGCCAGGGATTGAACCCATGTCCTCATGGATACTAGTCAGGTTCGTTAACCACTGAGCCATGACGGGAACTCCAAGATCTTATAAACTTTTATTTTCTGACTAACAGAACTAATTTCTTGATTTAGTAAATTTAAGAGACAGCCTTATTGCCAGGCAGTCTTTAAGTGCTTATTATATACTGTCTAAGCACCTTATTTGCACTAATTAATTTGCTCTAACAAAAACAGTCAGAAAGACTGCGTTATTATTGTCATTTTACAAATAAATAAAACAAGGTACAGAGAGTTAAGAAACTTGCTTAAGCACTCATGCAGTGACTGATACAGCCAAAACTTAGACTTAGCCAATCCGACTCTAGAGCTTCTGTTTTTTTAAAAGGGAAGGATTTCCTGTTGCCAGTTTATTTCCATGTCATGATGCAAAATTGCCATGTTCAGTAATGTTTTAAAAATGTCTGACCTAGGGAAGGTAGGTTCTTTTGACTTTATTCTTTGGACCAGCAAAGGGAGAGACTTCAAGTTTTTCCTTGTTAAAAACGAGCCACATGAGAGCAGAAGAACTTTCTTCCTGTCTTTTACTGTCATTCCCCCTGGAATGCATTTCTAGTTTTAAAAAAAAAGTGATGATGGAAATCAACCTCAAAATAGGCAATTTCAGCTTATAGTTAACTTTCACAGGATACAGCTGTAATGTATAGATATTATATTCAGGACTCTGGAAACAATATTTTTTTCTTACATATAGACAAAAAAGGATATTTTTTCAGCATATATAGGGTAGCTAGCCTTGCTGCTTGAAAGTTGGCTCTTACAGTCCTGTAGACAGCTTTCCGAAGACCGATGAGATGCTGACTGGGATGCTGTCCAGCTTTATTAAATGGGCAAGCAGCACTGACCCTGTCAAGCAAACTTGAAAAGTAAAATGTGATACAACTGTACAGGTGTCCTAAAGTTTTTGTTTTCTAAATCCACAATTCTATTAGTCTTAGGAAACAATTCCTTTTTCATGATTTTCATTAGAAAATTATTATAAATATCCCAACTCAGGTCTCATAAGTAGTTATTTCCCTGAAACATTTACAGCCATCAGAAAAAAGACAAATTGAAAATTTAAAATCTCAAAGAATAAAAGCTTCCTCTGATATGTGGAAACAATGAATTTTGATTGAAATATAGTAGAAATGTAGGAATACTTAAGTCTGAAACTACAATTTCTTATATAGACACTTTCTCTGCTGGAATAATAATACTGTGGTACGACTTTACATTTCAAAACCTATCTAGAGTAAGCATGAAAGCCTTAATTATAAACACTTTCACATTCTTAATATACATTTACACATGTTCATCAATCTTATTTTTTGTCATTTGTACAGAACAATCGAATACTGTATAGAAATACATTCTGTACACTCATAAAAGTAGGGTAAAATGACTTACCCACCTGCAGCCACTGGCACTTACCTACTTAAAATGAAGTAGGGGACGCAGAAAGATAACAGGACCAGTGGCCAACAGGGGAATGCAAGTAGAAAGGCAAAGTAAGGGTTACTGTGTGGTAGCGTAGCTACTCTCAAAACTGTTCAAGAGGAAGCACATTTACTAGCACTTTCCAAAAGATCAGTGGGGGTACCTATTTACAACAATGTTATATAATAGATTATGCTTTTATAAATGAAACTCTGAATGATTTCACATTACACAGCTGTCACGGCAGTAGGTTCGTCACCTAACTAGTAATTTCTCCCAAGAGCAAAATAAAATATTGGAATCTATAAATGTCTTACACTATAACCACAAGTTTGCAAAATAAGACATCTAACTCAAAATTTTAGAAAATGTTAAACCAAACTAAAACACATTCAGGCATTAAAAATTAAGAGAAAACAGGACAATGGCTGATAGGCTTATTTCAAAATAAAGGAATGAGGCAAAAAAGGATTAAATTATTTGCTAGAGAGGAAAAATTGAGGCAGAATAAAACAGCACTGATGTTTGTGTTCTATTTTATTAAATCAGCCTTTAAAATATTTCTAAAAAAATCATGGTTCAATTTATTATTCCTCATAATTTTTCCAATCCATGTCCCAGTTAGATGGAGAGAAGTACTATTTTTCCAAAAACTGTCCTGCCTATCTGCATTTGAATAGATAGAAGTCATAAAGCAGAGGGAAATCCTGTCTAACTAACCCATTTTAGCTCTTCATGACAATTCTATACTTATGTGTAAAGGTGGGACAATGACAAAAGGCACAGGATCTTCTATACATGTGTAAGCATTAACTGGACGCAAGGCCACTTAACCAGGCAGTCCTCTGGATAAAATGCTGTATAAATCAGGATAAAAAGGAGCTACTACTTACTTAGTATGATTTTTAACTTTTAAAATTTGACCATTAATATTTGCTACACTCTATTAACAAGAAGTGGCCTTTAACTACCATAGAAGGATAAAAATTATTAGCCACTGAGGACTGTAAACATTTTGAAGGGAATAAAATCTCCCTTATGTCTCAGGAATTTTAAACACTGTTCCAGAACACAACAGAGTGAAGAATGAGATGGGCTACTGGAGACTCTTCAACTTCCTTGCTTCATGATGTTTCAAATACAGCTTCTATACCAAGATTATTTATGTACTACTCTAGAGCAGAGCAGCGAAGGATGCAATGCCCACCAAATGTTCTTCTGCCCTACTCTTTTCATGAATTTCTACATACAACTAATTAAGAGCAATAATTGTTTTTTATCACATACTTTCTTCCACCTACAGGTTGTAAAGGTTGTATGAGTTATATAAATTATTAAATATACTATAGTACTATTGTCATCTGTATTTACTTGGCAGCCCAGTGTACAGAAAAAAAGCTTTAGACTCAGACGGAATGAACTTGAACATGTGCTCTACTACTTGTCATCATATGCATTTAGTTGTATGCAAAATTGTCTAGCACAGTATATGGAACATAAGTGGTGCTCAATAAACTTATCTTTCCCTTTAATAATAGAATAAGTAGCCTAACTATCCAGTAGCTCAATACACTTACAGCTACACTGGTGAACATTTAATGTCCTTTGGGAATGTGAAATATCATTATTTGCATGATATTCTGAGGGCATCAGTGCCATAATATCTGCTAATATTTACCTAAAGAATATTATTAATACATGGCAAGATTTTTCAAAATGAATTCATGTCAGATACATTATCTATAATGTAAACTGAGTAAAGAGAGCATGTGGCAAGTGAGTAAAGGGAACAAACATTTAATGGATAACTACTACATGCTAGGTTCAAGGTTCTCTATTTTATATATACATACATAAATATATGTAAAAATGCTGTTAGGGTCTCTCTATGTATTATCTCATATAATCACAGGGTAACACAGAAACAGTCATAATTCTCAAAGCACTCTGGTTTCTCATAATAGGCAAGCAGAATCATTCTACTTATTAAATATAGCATATAATATATTTATTTCTTCACTTAGCAGTTAATGGACTTTAAGAAGTGCTAAAACGAAATCTAGTTTTTTCTGTAAATGCAAGACAAAAATGAAAATAGGTAATAAACATTCTAATTTATGTAGTAGAAAAGAATTATTTAAAAAAATGAAAAATGAACTCACAGTGTAAATCCTCTAGAAATGACTTCAGTTTCTTGAATAAGACGTAAAGCTTTTCTTACGAGGTTAGTAAAAGCTCGGCTATTTGTTGTTATATCTTCCAAATGGACAATGTATTTTTTTAAGGTTATCTGTAGTCTGGCTGTCCTCCATAATCTCAAAGCTCTTATGATCAGATAAACAGATAGAATCATTCCCCATACCAGCCAGGAAGATACAATCCACCAAGTGGGAAGCATAATGAGCAAACTAATGAAGGCAAATAGCATTGAGACATCCCTAGAACAGAGAAGCCAAGAAAATGATAGCCATCAGTCCAGAGAAAGATGAATTACTTTAGCCAGTAATTCAGGTTTTCTAAAATAGATAAAATGCTAGCTTCTTTCTAAAGCATGACTTTAAAAAATATATTTTAAAAGCAAAGTGAGGAGTTCCCTGGTAGCTTAGCAGTTAAGTATCTGGTGTTGTCACTGCTGTGGTGCAAGTTCAACCCCTGGCACAGGCATGGCCAAAAAAAAAAAAAAAACCTAAAAAGTAATATGAAACAGTTGAAAAATATCTAGCACCACTGTCTAGTTGCTAGACATAATTGTCGAGAGCTAATAAGTTTATTAGGTAAAGGACATAAACAGGTGCCTTCTGAAAAAACTTAAAAAAAAAAGATATATGGAGTTCCCGTTGTAGCACAGTGGAAACAAATCCAACTAGGAACCATGAGGTTGTGGGTTCGATCCCTGGCCTCACTCAGTGGGTTAAGGATCCGGCATTGCTGTGGCTGTGGTGTAGGCTGGTGGCAACAGCTCCAATTAGACCCTAGCCCAGGAACCTCCATATGTCGCGGGTGTGGCCCTAAAAGGACAAAAAGACCAAAAAAAAAAAAAAAGAAAAAGAAAAAATGTACTCTTTAATCTAAAAGCAAGTTGCAGATTTAAAACTTCAATTTTAGGAGTTCCTTTGTGGCTCAGTGAGTTAAGGATCTAGTGTTGTCACTGTAGCAACCTGGGTCACTATTGTGGCACAGGTTCTATCCCTTCCACATGTCGTGGGTGCAGCCAAAAAAACAAAACAAGACAAAATCCAATTTTAAATATAAAAGTAAAAAACTTTTTTTAACTGATTTTTATTTAAAAACATTAACTTTTAGAGTTCCCTGGTGGCCTAGTGGGTTAAGGATCTGGCACTGTCACTGCTATGGCTTAGGTCACTGCTGCAGCATGGGTTTGATCCCTGGCCCAGGAACTTCAAGATATTATGGGAATGGCCAAATAAAATAGCAAAGCCAAAAAGACCCACTAATTTTTAATATTAAAATACTTTACTATTTTGAGGTATTATGAGGTCTTTTCCCCTAAAATCAGACTTCGATTATTTGTACAAAATCAAATCATATCTAAAGAAAACAAAAGCATTTTTCCAATTAGAAATAATATACACTTGATGAGTAATTGTTTTCAATGAAGTCATCTAATTTTAAATAATTATCATCTCAATTCTAGAATATATATATTTATTGCAGCCTATGATATGGATAGGTTCTGTATTTTTATACACTTTAACTGAAGTAAAAATATCTATCACATTTTTTAAAGTTAGGTCAATACAAATCTATAGACTAAAATACATCTTTAAAGCAATGAAGCTTTGATGAAACTCTATATAAAAGAAAGAGGTAAATACACAGGAGCTGTACCTGAGGACATCTGAAAAACAATATATGAAGACAGTTATGATCAATCTATAAAGTCACAGGTAAGAATGCCCTAATTTCCCTTGGAATCCTTTACTGTTAGAAAATACTGTAATATCATAAAGCAAAATCTCATCATATACTTTTATGTATTTATAGCAAAGTTTAAAGTATTTACAGGCCTCAGAGTAGTTTAATCACATTTGTGGCTAAGGAAACTTGAATGTAAAATTGTAAAATTCTTAAAACCTATGGTTTCCTCCAGCAGCTTAAGTTGTTCTGTTTTAAAAGTGTAAGATGCTTTGTTTCATCATGATGGCATCTGAGTGACTACACATTTGGAAAACACCACACGTTGCTATCTGTACAATACGAAGCTTCTTTTTTTTTTGTCTTTTGTCTTTGTTGTTGTTGTTGTTGTTGCTATTTCTTGGGCCGCTCCCGCGGCATATGGAGGTTCCCAGGCTAGGGGTCGAATCAGAGCTGTAGCCACCGGCCTACGCCAGAGCCACAGCAACGCGGGATCCGAGCCGCGTCTGCGACCTACACCACAGCTCACGGCAACGCCGGATCGTTCACCCACTGAGCAAGGGCAGGGACCGAACCCGCAACCTTATGTTTCCTAGTTGGATTCGTTAACCACTGAGCCACGATGGGAACTCCCGAAGCATTTGTTAATGTGACAGGAAAGGAAGATAAATTCAGAACACTGAGGACAATAAATTAACTACCTGTATAACTTGAAGAGTTAAAGCAATAATTTAGTTCACTTAGTAAACTTATACTTCAATAGGAAAAGGATAATAAGAGTTCTATCTATATACTCTCTTTTTGTTATTTATATATATGTCTTTTTTTTTTTTTTAACAGATTTTGGCCTGAGACTTCTGCATTAGACACAAATTCTTCAAACGGCTGACAAGTTTTAAGACAGTCTGAACTGTCTCTGTTCCCTGTGATCTCTTCTCAGCCGACAAAGCAGGAACTGACTGTTTACCTCAATGTCCCATCCTATGCTTGGTGTCTCTACAATGTGATGACGATATAATCTGTTAGTTGTAAAGAAACATAAAGTACTGGAACATATGTGTATAGGCATACAGGTAAGACAGATTATTTTTCAGCATATGCTGTACCCTCTTGTTGGATTGTTAAACACAGAACTAGGAGTTCCCGTTATGGCTCAGTAGAAACGAATCTGACTAATATCCATGAGGACACAGGTTCGATCCTTGGCCTCAGTGAGTTAAGGATCCGGCGTTGCTGTGAGCTGTGGTGTAGGTGAGCAGCTACAGCTCTGATTCAACCTGAGAACCTCCATATGCTGCAGGTGCGGCCCTAAAAAGACAAAAAAAAAAAAAAAAAGGAAGAAAAGGAAAAAAATGCAGGAGTTCCCATTGTGGCTCAGTGATAAGGAACCTGACCAATATTCATGAGACAACGACATGGGTTCGATCCCTGGCCTTGTTCAGTGGGTTAAGGATCCACCTTGCTGTGAGCTGTGGTGTAGGTCACAGACACAGCTCTGTGTTGCTGTGGCTGTGGTGTAGGCCAGCAGCTGTAGCTCTGGTTAGACCCCTAGCCTGGGAACTTCCATATGCTTCAGGTGGGGCCCCAAAAAACAAACAAAAATCAAAAAACAACAAAAAAACCCACACAACTAATAATACCGAGTTGAAATATTTAATAAACAAGTTGGATTTTTTTCTCCCTTCATTTTACGTAGTATCTACTTTAGAAAGTACCTCTTTTGAAAAGCTCTGGCATATCATTACATTAATCACAATGCTAAAAATGTTTATAATGCCTTTACAGTAGAGAGCATGATGATGGGATTTCCTCTGCTAAGACTACATGTAAGCAAAGGATAGATGTTTTTTGGACAGTACCAAATATTAGGGGTTGCCAGGGAGCCAAGTGTTGGAAGGTATCCATTTTCCTGTTGTTGAGATTGCCCTGCAGACAGGATACTGGGATCAAGTAGCTCAATCAGCTCCACATCCTCTTGTAACAAGACTTCCTGTTGCAGGATGGTATTTAGTGAGTCGAGTCGGAATCCAATATCCTTGCCATTAAAAGACCGGAAGAGAAGTTTAAATACATGCATAATTTTATCTTCAATATTAAGCTCCTACCATATGAATAAAATTAGAGGTAGTATAGACTGCAAGAAGAAGAAGCAATAGTCCATCTGTTTTCAGTATGACACATAGGGCTTTATTTTTACTGTAAAAGTGAAACAATAAAGACGGAGGTAGACATTACTGAGCCACCAGAAGTGGCTATTTTTAATAAAAAGATGTTAAGTAATTACAGATTAATAAATCTGTGGAGTTAAGCCTAATTAATTACATTGTTGGAAAACAACATGGAAAAGACAATACTGTGACAGAAAAGATGCTGTCCCTGGATACTGCAACAATACAGCCAATGTCTAAGAACTACATCAGGATGAAGGCTTTCTAAAAATGGACATTCAGATGTTAAAAATATATCAGTAAGGAATGTAATGCAAATGACACTCACATGTGCAGAGCACTTTCTAGTTTACAAAATGCTTTCACATATACCAGCTCATTTACTCCTCCCTTTTTTCCTTCTACCCATTTAATAAGGAGTATCTTACACATACCAGGCAACATGCTTGAGAGTAAAGACATAAAAAAATGAACAAGATGTACAAGTTTTCATTCTTAAAGAGTTCATAGTTTAATGGAGTAGTTACAGTACGAAGTGCGAAGAAGTGTGATGAGGTATGACTAGGTTATTACGGAAATGGCATAAAGGACCAAAACTTGCAATAGTCAAAGCAAGTCAAAGAGGGGATACCTAAGCTGAGTCTTAAAGCATGAACAAGAACTGACCCAATGAAAGAGTTGGAAGAATGGGATGAAAGAGAATGAAAGCAAGCCTCTTCAAGTTTGAGGACCTGCAAATCACCAATACTAGTTTTGTGCAGAGTGTACACGGCGCAGAGGTGAGAGATGAAGTAGCGATGTTAGAGCAGATACACTAATTCCCACAGTAACCCCAGGATGCACATTTTCCTCCTCCCGTCTCCATTCTACAGAGGCGACAACTGAAGCTCCCAGAAATAACTTTCCGGAATTCTGATTTCAAACCCTAAATCTTTGGTAATTGACTCTTTCCCTGAATATAGTCTATCAGAAAATTTCAAGGTCTATATTGTAATAAATTTGGGAACAGAGTGATCCTATTGTACATTAAAAAAATAAAAAGAACATTAGTGGACAAGGCAATTAAAGTAAAACCAGTTAGGTCTGGGGTTGGCTCTTAATCACTTCCATACCCAGGCTAGCCTGAGTCCATCTTCGGGACTTCGGCAGGAATGCAGTGATCCTGACAACAAACTATGAGGACACAGCCTCTTGATCATGAGTAAGACATCATTTTTATCACTTTTAGATAAAAAGATGACAATGTTAGATCTATTTGGATGTATTTCTTTTTAATTATCAAAAAAAAAAAAAAAAAAAAAACCCCTCAGTGGAATATTGATCTTCCTTTCAGCCCAGTGTGGCTCTTCTCTGCCCCCCTGCAGCTTATGGAGTTCCCAGGCCAAGGGACGGATGCAAGCTGAAGTTTGAACCTACACCACAGCTGTGGCAATGCTAGATATCTTCACCCAGCTGGCAGGGGTTGCGTGCCAGTGCTGCAGAGATGCCAGTGATCCCTTTGCACCATAGCAGGAACTCCTGGTGTGGCTTTTTTGCCATCTACTGACATACCCTGCCCATACTTCTGTAGCACTTCTATGTTTCACCTTTGAACTACTGCCTGTCCTCCCTTACAATCCTAACTTTAGAAGCTACTTAGTTTTCTGACTTTCCATCCCACTTTCATAGAGAGAACAGCACAACTCACTTTATACTACTGTTGGAGATGGGGAGGTGGGCAGTGGGCTGCAGGGTAGCAACTGCAGGTGGGCAGTGGAAGGCAAGGAGGGCAGGAGGTCAAACATGGCAGCTTTCCAAGTATTCTCTGAAATAAATCTTCACATATTGGCCTTATAGTTCACTTTGGATTTCCCAATCAGACATGACCATATTTAAATACATATATTAAAAATCAAACTTTTGCTACAAAACCTCGAAATCAGGCCTTTTTTGAAAACCTTATGTATTCATATATAGGTAAGTTTAAAGAAGCCTACTTAAATTCAGGCTAAGGCTGAAAGAGAGGGGGAAGCTTAAAGTAGAATGGGAGCTCTCCGCCTTCACAGATCCTTTTCCCGGACATGCTAATTAATCAGGTCCTCACTTTCTTCAACACCACTCCTTGGTTCAGACCTGTTGCAAAACTGGGATAAAGCCTCCCCAGACCAGTATGATGTGAGGCAGTATTATGGGTGTTCTGTGCAGGAGGGGAGGGGTACTATATGAAACTTGTCTCACTCTGAGTGCTGAGACGTAGTATCTGGGTGTATGACTTAATCCCACAATTTAAGCAAGTTAATAACCTTTCTGTTCCAGTTTCATCATCTGCAAAATGAGAATAGTACCCACTTCATAGGGCTGTTGCAAGGATTAAAGAAGTCAGGACTGGTAAACTGCTGAGAATATCTGGCACACAGTTAAGCACTAGTAAGTTTTAGCTATTAGTCTTCTTAGCACACATGAAACAATTAAAAATACAACAAAGAAAAGCATACATAATACAAACATAGAACATAGCATAGATAATAATTATAAGGTTGTTGAAGAAAATCAGAGAGCCACTAGGCTGAAGTTTCTAGAAAAGGCCTTCAGGAAGAGCTAGTATTGCTTATTGAAAAGATTCCAATAATAGAAAAATGCAAAGAATTTCACAGTATAATAGTACAAATATAGACATAGAGAATAGGTAAGGTATAAAGGAAAGAAAGACTATATTGGGCTGATGAAAATGCTGGTGGATAAAGCTGGAAAGGTAGATTAGGGCCAGATTACGCAGACTCTTTTAGGCCAAAGTGATAAAATGGACTTGATGTGATGGATAGTGGGGATCTTTATAGAACCTAAACAGAGAAATGGCATCAGAAGATAACTTAGGAACGTCTCTGCCGGGATAGAATGAAAGCAAAGCTAAAGAATAAAGAAATTTGGCTTCTAGGGATGGAGAACCGAACTTATTCATGTGTCAATATGTGTCAATGATCTTATACACTGTTTAATATATAGTGCTATTTAAAAAAGTTGATGAGGATCAAATGAGAGAACGTGTGAAAACATTTTATAGGCTAAAAAGGGCTTAAAAAGTGCCAATATCATTAATATCATAGTTGCTATAATGAATTTTTAAAAAATCTTTAAGAAGTACTACCTTAATAAAAATGACTAATGTGGAGTTCTCTCATGGCTCAGCAGTAACGAACCTGACTAGGATCCATGAGGATGCAGGTTCAATCCCTGGCCTTGCTCAGTGGGTTAAGGATCCGGCGTTGCCATGACCTGTGTTGTAGGTCGAAGATGTGGCTTGGATCTGGTGTTGCTGTGGCCGTGGCGTAGGCCGGCAGCTGTAGTTCCAACAATTTGACCCCTAGCCTGGGAACTTCCATATGCCGCAGGTGCAGCCCTAAAAAGCAAAAAGAATAATGGTGAAGTGTTCAGCTATCATGGAGCAATTGCCAGCATCTTTATAAAAAGAAAAGAAGGACTAGCTCAGTCTGTATAGCTAAGATATTTTTAATATTTCAAAATCAAGGGCAAAAGTCAAGCAATCTCATGCCAGATGCCCCAACTAAGTGCTCCTATAGTTCTCCACAATATAGGCACACAAGGGATGCATACAGAAGCTGGCACTTTACACTGAAACATGACATGAAACACGTGACCAGTGACAACTGGGAGTGAAAAGATAAGGACTATGCGGACTATACTTAAACCACAGAAGATGTATATGGATCCATATACCTTACCACAGTTCTAGTACCACTGAAGAATGAGGATGGCTCCACCTGGATAGAGATGATATTTTACATAGATGACAAGACACTTCACTGGCCTTCTCAACACACCTACAAAATGATACCTGAACAGAGAACTTGCCCTTATTATGGATTGCTACAAAGTAATTTTAGTCAGTCAAAACTAAAAGAAACTCAAGCTAGAGAGGTGGTACATTGTAATGGAAAGAACCTGGGCTTGGAAACTGAGAGACCTGAGTTCAAATTCTGACTCTATCACTTTCTAGCTGAACATTCTTGAACAATTCACTTAATAAGTATTCTTAACCAAACTGAAATGTCTGAACTTCAGGCTTTCCCAGTGGTAAAATACACTAAACCTTATACAGCATTTGGATTACTGAATCAAAATTGTGAAAGCACTTTGTAAACATCGCTTTACAGAAGACAATGTACAAGAATGATAATTGTCATCATAAGGTCACAGGCCAGCAGAAGATCCTGAAACCTGATCACCTGTGAGAGCCATGAGAATTTTTAAAAATTAATTAAAAAAAATTTTTTAATTAAAATTAATTTAATTTTTTAAATCTATACTACCTAGGACATAAAAACGTTGAGGTACTCCCTCCTGGGGCTCAGAGATGAAGCAAGTATTTGGGGCAACTCTGTGATTTATCAGTCTCAGAGGACTAAACTTTATATATGAAATTGTCAGAGAATGATAGATTAATGATAAATAAATTAGGGAGGAATCACTTTTGATTTTGCCCAAACTTGGTAGGCCTAAGCTATGGAATAGACAGTAAAGTTGCCAATGCCAAGGGGAGAGATGGCACTAAAAAATCAATTGCATTCCTCGCCGAGAGGAATACCTGTCTGTGGAGGAAGGCGGCAGCAGGAAATGAGTAATCTAACAAACAGGGTTTCAGTAACTACCAGAATATCCTATTTTAAGTAGCTTTTAACCTCCTGGAAGACCTAAGAAACAATATTAATGAGTCCAAATGCAAAGATCCACAGTTATTGAAGAACTCCTTCCCCCCGCTCCCGCCCCCGGCTTAGGTGATACAAACTTTATGTATTTAACACTTCGTGGAGTGAACAGTCTCCTTTTGGAGAACAACCCAGAATTTCTAATCAAAATCAGTCACTGCTCAAATCAGCAGCAGAACAATCTCTGATTCATCGATTCTCCCATTAACAAACTGAAGCCCTGAAAAGTGTCAAAAATTAGAGTGAACACTTACCAACTTGTGAAGTAAGTCATCATTCTTATTGCACTGAGCTAAAATCCAACTTTTGATGATTTCAGCCACTTTTAACAGGATGCCTTGCTGAAGGAGACGAATGACATTGTATAGGATTATTAAACCATACTTAAATAGCAGAAAAACTTCAAATAACTTACTTCTAATTAATCACAATTTTCATCAGAAAAGGAAAGAAAAAAAATCATCTAGGGTATGTGCTTCACCAGTATTTATCAGCCTTCTTATTAGATCCCATTTGCACATCAGGATCATTTGGAGATTTTAGTTAGAAAGATACTCCTGGGCCCCCCAACTAAAAGTTCAGATTCAGTAAGTTTGGAATGAGCCCTGGAAACCTAATTTTAAAAGAAGAGTCAGAAGTCATCGTGAAGCAGCCAATTTTTCTTGGGCACACCATATACTATCTAGGTCAGCGTGAGGATGGTGGATGGGTATGTAGTTCAAAACAAAACCCAAGTACTCCAAGTTCTCAAATATTAAGAACATTTCATTCTACAATACTGAGGCAGAAAGATATTTTACTCAATTTTAGAAAAACTGTCTCATATCAAAATAAAAGTTATATTACTGAATCAATCAAAAATTTAATTTACCTTAATAGCCCATTTCCTGTTCAGGCCAGTAAATGGAGTTTACATTCATTGAGGGACTACTATATCCCAGGTACTGAAAAAGGGTCATGGAAACAAAGATGAATACACATAACTGCTGTTTCAGGAACTCAGAAGAGACAGTACAAATAATTGCAAACCAATGTGAAGTCTGGCAAACTGTGGGAAAAGAGGTCAAGAGGAGCTGACACTTGAGCTGAGCCCCAACAGATGAGTAGGAATTTAATAACAAAGGAGGGAAGGACATTCCAGGCAAGGGAAAGGACGAGTCAAGGAGAGAGAATGGAGGCACATGCCATGGGGATGGTGGCACAGTTTGAGAGAGCTAAAACCCCCCAGGAAGAAGGGCATAGTAATGAAATCTAAGGTACCATGAAATAGGTTTTAAAAGACTCTGGTCTTATGAATAGTTTAGAATGTAACCTATAGACTGTGAGGAGTCACCAAAGGTGTTTATGTAAGGAAGAGAAAACAATAAAAATCAGCACTTTAGAAAAATAACTGGCAACAGTGCAGAGGCTGTGCTAGCAGGAAACGAGGGTAGCCAAGAAGCGTGATTAGGGGCCATGATAGTCCAGCTAAATAATGATAAAGGATTGAACTAGGATAGCAAAAATGGCAATAAATAAGGATTTGATTTTAGAGATAAAGAAACTGAGTCAATAAATCACTTAGTGAGCAAATCAATGCCGGAGTGATGGGAAATTGTAAGATAATTGAGAGTGTGGTAGTTTGGGAATATAGAAAGAACACTTTGTTTCAGAAGTGCTAAGAAAAAAAACCCGCTTTAGACATGTTGAATCTGAGTTTTCTGGAGCCCCGGCAGATGCAAATGTCTAACAAGTATCTGAAACTCAGTGAAAATGGAGAAGGGGGCAAAAAGGGGACAAGATCCCTCAGAGAAAACCGGCCGAGGGGACTGATGCTAAAACGCTATGGAAGGAATGTTTAATAATAATCACAGGAAAAGAAACCAGAAAAATATACAGAGAATGAATATTCATCGTAAGAATACTAGTACAGACTACTCAGTAAGTACTTAACAGTCACATTTTTAAAAAGTTTAAAAAGGTGATTGATGCTAATAACTGTTTCACCACGAACTCAAACAGAAAATTTGCTTCCCGAAGAAAATTACTGGTACCTTCACAGCTTGAACAGAATTTGGGTGAAAATTCTAAAAATATATCTTCTGAGAAGAAACAACAAATCTTTCAAAAATTTCGCTGCTCTAGATTTAGAAAAACTCCATTTTAGTAAGATATAGCTCGTACAGTTGAAATGTGTAACATAAAGGCTAAACAAACTTCTAGACATGTGGTAATTTTAGAAAACACCCTCTGGCTATGCTTTTTACCATTCCTTAATTTCTGAGAGGATGAAACTTTTAACACTTATTTATTTATAAATTAGTAATGTTTCCATATGTAAAAATAACTGTCATAAATGAAAAAAATTAAATACTTACAAAACACAACTTGGTGCACAGGTGCACCTGCCTACAGACACACACAGACACACACACACACACTAGAGGTCAACGTCGGTCTCCTACCCAACACTATCTCTTGGCCTATTCTTTGTCTTTTGAGGCCAAATAATCTTAAATACAAATTTTAATCTATAAATAATCTTTATAGATATATTTTTAGATTTTGCTTTCAAAACTTTTCCCAGGAACATTCATATTTGAAAGGAGCAAGAAGAAAGGGTTTAAGTACAGAGGACTAGCAAAACTGGTTCTAGTCCCTAACTCCACCTTGTTAGTCAAAAAAAACATTTCTCTGGTGTTTACTCAGCTGTTGCAAGGGGGCCCACCTTAGTTACCTCACATTTTAGAATTTTTTTCTAGGAGGAAGGAAAGCTCCTTCCCTCTCTATCACAGAATAAGTGACTAATTGAAAACTTTAAAGCCTTCTCCTGAAAGTAACTCAGTCTTATAATAAAACACTGATTAAACTAGAATGCTCAAAAGAGTTCCCTGGGGGCTCAGTGGGTTAAGGATCCAGCATTGGCACTGCTGTGGTTTGGGTAGCTGCTGTGGTGCAGGTGCAGTCCCTGGCCCTGGAACTTTCACATGCTGCAGGCGAAGCAAAAAAAAAAAAGAAAAAAAAAAGAAAAGAAAGAAAACCAACCCAGAATGCTCAAGAAATGAGGTAATCTGGTTATATTTTTTTCTAGCAAACTAGAATTCCTTTTGCTAAAACTGAAATGTACTGGAATATTTTCTTATTTTAGTAAATACAGCCAATAGAACATAAATCAATCTAGTGAATGCATTTTTTTTTTCCTTTTTATGGCAGCACTTGTGGCATATGGAAGTTCCTGAGGTAGGGGTAAAATTGGAACTGCAACTGAGGCATATGCCACAGCCATGGCAACACCAGATCCAAGCTGCATCTGTGACCTATGCCACAGCTTACAGGCGTAACACCAGATCCTTAATCCACTGAACGAGGCCAGAGATTGAACCCACATCCTCACGGACACTATGTCGGGTTCTTAACCCACTAAGCAACAGAAGGAACTCCTAGTGAAGGCACTTTATAGAACATCTCAGCCTCACAGTGCTGTACATTAGCTCTAAAAAATTTACTGTATAAAAGTAAATGACATTGCAGGTAGAAAGGGCACGAGATATTTAGGTAAATATACCCACTCCATCACATATCCTTGAAACTGTTTATGAAATACTAATTTGCTTCTTATAATTTGGATTCTCCTTTAAAAATGTTTTTAAAAATTCTACCTCAAGAGTCCTACAGTTGCATTCTCATTAAGGTTTTAGTTTATTTTTCTGGTTTCTTCCAGATAACTTCAATATTTAAATAGGTGATATTTTAAAATCCTCAATCATATTTCATTATACAAATCAACCATGAGATAGTCCCAAATAGAGAGCATTCATGTTTATCTAAACAGACGTACTACTGATGAAATAAAAATGAAAGTCTTACCAGCGTGGGGGAGGACATGGAGGTGCCAACAAGGTGGTTTTTGCAAGGATAAGAGTAAAGGCAGTTTAAATAATCAGTAAAGAACACAAGATTGAGTCATAGAGATGAGTATGCCTTCTTACTTTTGGCAGCGCTCTTGCAGGAGGCTTTGCTTGTCCCTCTGTCTCTGTGCATTTTTCTGGTTTTGGTGACAGAGAAGAACATATTTCAAAGTCCGTGTGTCCCAGATCCTGTAAGTACTGGTAAAGTGGAGAATTCTGAAAGAGACATAAAATATAGTCCAAGATTGTTACTATAGTTGACCCTTGAACAACATGGGTTTGAACTGCAGGGGTCCACTTTTATGAAATTAAATACCTCTTTCAAAAATAAATACATACCACCGCACTTCATCATGGAAGCTGGCTGAGTCCCTGGAAGGGGAACTGAGAAAAGGGGGCCCCGTTGTAAAGTTATACAGGGGTTTTCGATAGTGCAGGGGTCAGTGCCACTAAGTCCCCTATGTTTCAGGGGTCAACAGTATTTCACAAGTTTCAGAGACCAAATTCTCTATTACGACAAGAATGCCCAAATTCTTTAAGGCTTATTCTATAAAGAACTGAATTATCTGTCACGATGCTACTTAACATTAAAAAAAAGGTCAACAAACGATTCAAAAAAGTAACCCAAAAAAGGAAAAACTCAATAAAACACAGATTTTTTTTTTAAGGGACTACCAAGAAGAAAAAATGAATTTAGGAATATAAATAGGTTTGTTAAGCAATTTCTTTGTCCAAAATTTTGTAGTATTAAAATAGATCGCTTCAAAATAGCTAACCCTGGCTAAAGACAGCCCCAAAGAGAACCTACAGTGAAAAATAGTTATTACTTGAAGCGAAGAAGTAAGCAGTGATCGTCCTGTATCATTTATAATTTTAACATGCCATCAATTGATTAATTCATTCAGGTACAAATGTGTGTTATCAATCATATGCCAGCACTGTAAACAAACTTAAAACTCCAAGAAAGTTACCTAAAATAAGCTGACATACAAGCGTATGGCAAATGAGAGATAGCATAGGTTAATAACACAAACTCTGAAGCCAGACTACGGGTTCAGAGCCTAACTCTACCTCTTGCTAGCTTGGCAACCCATGGCAATGAATAATCCTTCTATGCTGTGGCTGTCTCCCCTAAGAATAGGAATAATAATTAACACCTAGCTCACAGGATTCTTATGAGGACTAAATAAATAGAAAGCATTTGGAACAGTCCCTGGCACATAGTTTATACCTCAATTTATACCTCAGTTTTATATAAGCTCTGTGGAAGGAGCACAGGTTTTGGAACAGACCAAAAAACGAAGTAAAAAGAACAAAACCACCCTAACTCCATTAAGCCGAAACATGGTCATCACTATTGGGTGAAAACCCACAGGACAATTCTTCCTAGATCAATGGCAAGCTTAAATTTTAACTTTTTGTCTTCTCTAAAGCACAGAGTTAGCAACAGGTTTAGAATAAATCTTGGTTCCATTCAACAATATATTTAATACTTAAGAAAGACCTTCTATCAGGTGTTGGAGATAAAATAACAAAAGCCACCAAAACTGACAACAAACAGCCATGCAGATGACGTAGTGCTATGTGGCAAAAGCTCATCTCAGTTAAGGTTCACAACAAACTCTAAATTATTACCATCATCACTACTGTTGTTCCCATTTCATGGCCGAGGAAACACTGACTCAGCTAGAGAATGCAGGTTAAGTCTGACTGCAAAGCCAATGCTCTGAAATATGCTGTATTACCTGAAATTACAAATAGTCCCTCCAGCATCTAGAGAGGAAGACACCAAAGAAGCTTACCTATAGTTTAGCACAGAGACACCAAGCAAATTAATAAGTATAGGACTGTACTGGTTGCTATGGAAAGAGAGGAGCAAGGCAGCCAACTTAGACCAACACTTCTAGGGAATATATATTTGAGTCTGGAAAAATGAGAAGAGTGGGAATTTGCTGGACTGATAGCAATTTACTGGCTATCAATTTGAAAGAACAGGAGGATGAATCAAATGCCTTCCTTTTAAGCTATGCTTAACCTCTCCTTTGAGAACAAGAAATAAACATTTTTTAAATAAGGAGGAAGAACTTCAAGTCTTATCCCTGTATCAGACTTAAAATCTCTGATGGCACAAATGGTTCATCTTTTTTATTATCCATAATGTATCTTCAAATATTGCCCTAAGTTACTTAATCTGCATTTTCAAGCTGAACTGTGAGCTCCACACCCTGCTCTGCCTCCAGAGCGGCAAAAAACCAAGAACACTAGCTCTTTGGGGCTGACCTTTTGAAAAGTTTACATACTTTAAAAAAAACAAACTTGTTTTTAAGGCAATGGAACCTTTTCTTCAAATGAACTCCCATGGGGAAGAACAATAAATATGATGGATCAAAGTGGAGTTACTCTAACTCAAGGGTCATCAAACTTCTTCTGTAAAAGGCCAGATAATAAATATTTTGGCCTTTTCAGGCCACACAGTCTCTGTTGCAACTAATCAACTTGGCTGCTGTAGAGTGAAAGCAGCCACAGCCAATACACAGACCAGGGAATGTGGTTATGTTCCAATAAAACCTTATCAATAGAAAATTTGAACTTCTTATAATTTTCATGTGTTACAAAATATCACTCTTTTGGTATTTTCCTCAATCATTTAAAGATGTAAAAGCGTTCTTTGTTCACCTGAGATATAAAAACAGGCAGGCACAGAGGGGTAAAAATCTGGCCCAACAGCTTGTTTATTGACTCCTGACTCAAGGTCCACGGCAAATTGTTCTCTGGGAAAAGGCTTGGTGGGCAGGGACAAGGTTAATTTCTTTGGCTTCAGATTTTAACTCCCTTTCTTACAGCACACTTAGCTGATGCTGTCTGCATTGACTCCAGTGACTCTTCCTATTCCAGCTTTGTCACGGCTCACAAAATAACAAAATAGAGTACCTATTAACATTTGTGTGTGTGTGTGTGTGTGTGTGTGTGTGTGTGTGTGTGATTAAACAGAGGAGAGAGAAGGAATATTTTGTTCTCCCTTTTCTCTCTGCACATCAACTAAAGGCATACGCACTCAGTTTGACCACCATAGTCTGCAACAATTGCTATTTCGTGTTTTGCAAAATAGAAGCATTAATTATTTACCTTGTACACTGCTGATAATGTCCAATAGTGTCATTGGATACAGTAATTCTATCAGTAGCTTATCTCCAAACATGAAACGTCTCATTAACTTTTTGGCTGCTTCACAAGCTGAGGGTCAAAAGTGTGGCACATCCATTTGTGCTATGCAACTATGAATGATGTCTTAGCAGTTCTGGTTTCTTCCATATCTTTAGTGACAGAATTTGTCACTTTCAGCCTAGAAAGCACTGTTTTATAGTTCTTGAAAATGCTGGCTTGCCAAGGCCATCACTGCGCTTTGACTAAGTTTTTGGCAAAATTTCAGAGTAGACCCTGGAAACCAGGGATGCAGGTGCTGCAGGTCCACTTAAATATTAATTCCAGTCATCCTCTTATATCAAAAGTTTGCACTCTTCTTGCTTTTTGGCTGTCAATGCAAATTGTATCACTTTCTAACATATATAAACTCAGACTGTATGAATACTAAAGCTCTATTTACTATGTTTATAGTAGTATTCTGCGTTGTAGCATTTATTTTACTGTTTTATTTCTACTTTTATGATTCAGTCACCTTTGAGCCAAAAGAAAATTGAAAATCTAACCAATGAGGAGTTCCTTTGTGGCACAGAGGGTTAAAGATCTGACAATGTCACTCACTGTAGTGGCTTGGGTTTGGTCACTCACCTAAGAATTTCCACATACCATGGGTGCAGCAAAAAAAATTTTTAACCAATAATAATACATAAATGAAAAACAAACATCCTTTGGTTAATGAATTGAATGTTAGCCAAGATGAACTGGCTAAGGCAGACCTTGTAACACATGAGCAATTTTTAAGAATGCAAAGGGATTTTTAGTAAAATTATTATTTTATATTAATTTTTAAAATGTTTGGGATATAGAATTATCTTTTTCTCTGAAAGTGCCAAACAACCTGTTCACTCTCTGAAAGCTCTCAGAGAATGGAATCATGACCAGTGGTGCTCAATTTTGTTTTTTGGTTTCAAGACTGCTTTATGGTCTTAAAAATTATTGAAGGTCCCACAGAGCTTCTGTTTATGTTGATGTCTAATGATATTTATCACATTGGAAATTAAGGTTGATCCAACTTTAGAAAGGGGCTTTTTTTTTTTTTTTTTTTTTGGTGGATGGTAAGGCAGAGTAGGTGGTGAGAGGTAATTTTCTCTAATAACACATTTTTCCTTGGTTCATGCAAAACAGAACCACAAATGTTTCAGTTAAGTTGTTTTCTTAAAGAGAAATTATTAGCACTGGACTCAGACTGTAATTTTGTCGTATTAGAGAATGTTACTGCTGCCAAAAGAAATATGAGAAACCCCAGACACAGCATGTGGGAGCTTATCCTCAGGAAATCCTTGTGGTCTACTATTCCTGTAAATTTTAGCTGACAGAAGATACACATCATAGCACCAGAAAGAATTCTGCTAAACGAAAAAATGCCACAAGTCTTTGGTTGTGCTAAGATTGTCCTGATGGCTGAAATATATTTTTGTAAGAAAAAGAAGCTAAAATAGACAGGAAACCCCAACATTTTTGCTGAACAAGCACTGCAATAAAACGCCTAAGTCCAGACTACCTGCTCTTCATGCTTCCCCCAAGATAACAGATCCCACACGAATGGGTATATAAAGTCTGAACCACTCCTTTCATGCACTGTTTATTTTCTGCATGGTTTATGGTGCATTCTGTAGAAGTGCTGGTACAATTATTGCTGGTTTGCATTTAAAAAGGAAGATTAGTGCAGAAATGGAAGTGATGGGTAAAATGCTTTTATCATTAGGTTCTCTCTTCTAAACTGCTTTAAGCTCTTATAGATAGAACAAGATATAACCTTTCAGGTTTAAATACTAATAAACATCCCCCGTGTGGCAGGTAAGATCTAGGCACAGGGGCAAAAATGAAATAGGTGAGGCCTTTGCTAAAAGCATGATACATTCAGGTTTCAAGAGTACTAAGGAAAATACTGAGCAGTTTGATACTTTCTAAGTAAGCTACCATATTTCAGGAAAATCCTCTCTGGGTTTTAGCTGCCCTGAGTACAAAATAAGAATGCTATGGCATTCTTTTTTTTTTTTTTTGTCTTTGGTCTTTTTTTGTTGTTGTTGTTGCTATTTCTTGGGCTGCTCCCGCGGCATATGGAGGTTCCCAGGCTAGGGGTTGAATCGGAGCTGTAGCCACCGGCCTACGCCAGAGCCACAGCAACGCGGGATCCGAGCCGCATCTGCAACCTACACCACAGCTCACGGCAATGCCGGATTGTTAACCCACTGAGCAAGGGCAGGGACCGAACCCACCACCTCATGGTTCCTAGTCAGATTCGTTAACCACTGTGCCACGACGGGAACTCCCTGCTATGGCATTCTTAAACTTGTTCAAGTGATAAAACAAAAGTTAAAATGTTCTTTGGGAAACAACATAAAAGAGTGGTATGTTAAAATAAAGAACTCCGTGTTAACTCAGATGCCATTTTATCAAATGTAATCAGCCAAATCTAGAATATGGAAAAGTTACAGATCAAATTACTCAGTTCCTTCAACAAATAAATGGTTAATAAAGGTAGAGGAGGTGGAGAAAACTGCTAAAGACTAAAGAGACATAACACCCAAATGTGATGGGTGGACTTTGTTGGGATCCTGGTTGGAACAATTATAAGTAGGTTTTTTATTTATTATTATTTTTTTTTGGTCTTTTGTTGTTGTTGCTATTTCTTGGGCCGCTCCCGCGGCATATGGAGGTTCCCAGGCCAGGGGTCAAATTGGAGCTGTAGCCACCGGCCTACGCCAGAGCCACAGCAACGCAGGATCCGAGCCGCGTCTGCAACCTACACCACAGCTCACGGCAACGCCGGATCGTTAACCCACTGAGCAAGGGCAGGGACCGAACCCGCAACCTCATGGTTCCTAGTCGGATTCGTTAACCACTGCGCCACGATGGGAACTCCATAAGTAGGTATTTTTGATACTTGAGGAAATTGAAACACAGACTAGGTTTTAGACAGTATTAGGGAATTATTAATTTTATTAGATAATTGTATTGGGGTTAGCATTTTTTAAAAAAGAGAGAATGTACTTATCTGTTAGAGACGCATACTAATTACAGGTGAAATTAGGTAATGTCTGAGATTTGCTTTAAAATACTCCATGAAAAAAGGTGGGGGTGGAAGGGGAAGAGATGAGACAGACAGTTTGGCAAAATGTCAGCAACTGCTCAAGCTGAAGCTGGGTGATGGGTACATGGAACTTTCACTGTTATTACTCTCCTTTTATGTATAATGTTGAAAGTCCATTATAAAAAGTTTTAAAAAATCAGATGCTAGGTTTTCCTAGAGTGTGGTATAAAAGATTTAAGAAAATACAATGGCAGAAAAATGTAGAACTGAAAAATTTTAATTTTAATCTGGGAAAAATAAAACTTTATTAAACTTTAGAATTGAACACTCAAGCCTTTATAAACTTCCATATAATGGTAGTGATACTTTTTGTATCTACTGAAAGAGAATATGACAAAAAGCAAATGTTAATTTAGTGACATCTGTAAATGAACTTGAGTGTTAATCATATAAGCACCAACGAGTTTAACATATACATATTTAATTTATAAAAATATTCATATCACGACACTGTAAAACAACTATACTTCAATAAAACTTTTAAATACGGCAAAAGGGAGTTCCCATCATGGCACAGCAGAAATGAATCTGACTAGGAACCATGAGGTTGCAGGTTCGATCCCTGGCCTAGCTCAGTGGGTTAAGGATCCAGTGTTGCCGTGAGCTGTGGTGTAGGTTGCAGACACGGCTCGGATCTGGTGTTGCTGTGGCTGTGGTGTAGGCCAGTGGCTACAGCTCCAATTAGACCCCCTAGCCTGGTATATGATCTCCATATACCACATGTGTGGCCCACAAAAGACAAAAAAAAAAAAAAAAACCCAAATCAAAAAAAATAAACAAAAAAGTGGCAAAAAGGAGTTCCTGTCATGGCACAGCAGAAATGAATCTGACTAGGAACCATGAGGTTGTGGGTTCAATCCCTGGGCTCACTCAGTGGGTTAAGGATCCAGCATTGCCATGAGTTGTGGTGTAGGTCGAAGACATGGCTTGGATCCTGCTTTGCTGTCACTGTAGTGTAGGCCAGCAGCTGCAGCTCCAATTTGACCCCTAGCCTGGGAACCTCCATATGCCACGGCTGTGGCTCTAAAATACAAAAATAAATAAATAAATAAATAAATAAATAAATAAATAAATAAAAATGGCAAAACAAAAATTCAGTTAACACTGGGCAAATGTTTGGATTTGCAAACTTCCTGTAACAATGCCCAGGCCACTCAAAATTTCGAGTTACCAGTCTTAGTGGAGTTACAAATAAATGGCTAATTACCTGTCAATGTCAATTATTCTTATTTATTTTCAAAAATTAATGTGAAGTTTGTGGAATAAACAATTCTCAATTAGGTGACTTCAGAGCCATGTTTAGACAGTTAAAAACAAAAAGCAAAACCACAAAGTCCCAGTAAGTTCCTACAGAGCAGTAGTTCTCAAAGTTGATTTTGCCCCCATCCCCAATTCCACCACTTGGCAATGTCTGAAGGTATTTTTGGTTGTTATAACTGAGGTGGAGGGGAGTGTTACTGGCATCTAGAGGGTATAGGTCAGGGATGAGACTCGACATCCTTCAGTGCACTTGGATGAGCCCCACAAAGAGTTATCCAGCTCAAACCAACAATGCTAAAGTTGAGAAACCCTGTTTACAAGGAAACACAGACTGAAAAAATTCAAAAAAAATAAGTAGCCCAGAAGCTGGTTTCATTATTTACTCCTTACTTTGGGAAAATGAGATTCAAAAAGAAAAAGCCAAAATGAAAAATTATTTATTCTTCCATGACTTGCAATTCAAGAACTCAACAGGCTCTCTAATAGTGAAATGAGTTACCTTCAAAATAACTGCATTAGGAGTTCCCGTTGTGGCTCAGCAGTTAGTGAACTTGACTAGCATCCACGAGGGGGTTCGATCCCTGGCCTCTCTCAGTGGGTTAAGGATCTGGTGTTGCCCTGAGCTGTGGTGTAGATCTCAGATGTGGCTCGGATCCCGTGTTGCTGTGGCTGAGGTGTAGGCCGACAGCTGTACCTTCAACTGGACCCCTAGCCTGGAAACCTCCATATGCCGCGGGTACAGCCCTAAAAAGACAGAAAGACCAAAAAAACAAAAAACTGCACTAGAGTTTATGCATTAACATTTTAACCAGCCACCAATACTACATAAAACCAAAGTAATTATAGCACCTGCTCATATTTGGAGAGTAATTCTTTTTCTTTCTTTCTTTCTTTTTTTTTTTGTCTTTTTGTCTCTTTAGGGCCGCACTGCAGCATATGGAGGTTCTCAGGCTAGAGGTCCAATTAGAGCTGTAGCCGCTGGCCTACGCCACAGCCACGGCAACTCAGGATCAGAGCTGTGTCTGTGACCTACAGCACAGCTCAAGGCAACACCAGATCCTTAACCCACTGAGAGAGGCCAGGGATCCAACCTGCGTCCACATGGATGCTAGTTGGGTTCGTTAACCGCTGAGCCATGACGGGAACTCCTGGAGATTATTTCTAAATGAACTTCATGTTCATCTAACTGAACTCCAGTTTTCCAATAAAATAATTTCCTTATTAAAAAACTTCTGTTAGGGTCTCAAGAAAAGAAACACCTGGAGTTTCCATTGTGGCTCAGCGGGTTAAGAACCCAATGTCACCTCTGTGAGGATGCTGGGTCAATCCCTGGCCTCGCTCAGTGAGTTAAGGATCTGGCATTGCCATAGCTGTGGTGTAGGCCGAACCGGCAGCTCCAGTTTAACCCCTGGCCTGGGAACTTCCATATGCTGCAGATGTGGCTGTAAGAAGAAAAAAATAATTGAAAAAAAAAAGAAAGAAAAGAAACATTTGTCTGACTAACTAGGCCACATATGTAACCAGGAAAGTTAGGTATCTGAATAAATTTAGCTTCTTCCACAAATGGCATCTTACTAAGAAGAGGTTTCCTTCGGCTACTGGCACACCTCTCTCTGTCAGTACTATAGGCCCACAAGCCAGCACCTGCATCAGGCTGAGAAACAGCCAGCACAACCCCAAGATGCTCTTTTCACACTGACCCCGATGCATCCTCTGGACACTAGTCTTCTCTTTCCCAGAAGTGCTGCTCTCAGAAGAGCTGGGTATCCTTTCAGAAAAGCAATTCGTAGTCTCCAACAACTGCTGGCCAAGTTCTGATTCTAGTTCCTCATCAACTATTTACTCTGTCTTCTAGTTGCCAACCACTAAGTGATAAGACCATTCCACCAGAAACGTTTAGAAAAAGGGAAACTTAAATGGCAATCATCATTTGTTCATCTACCACTAAGCAAATATTTATTTAGCACCTACTGTATGTCAGGCACTAGAGTTAGAATAGTTTTCTGCCATTTATTTCTCTCTCTGGATAGTCAAGAAAAAGTTAACTATTTTATCTATAAAAGGAAACTAAGTTCAGCTGCTCAACTTCATGGATTTTTTTAAAAAACTGCCTTGCTATTTTTAAATTAAAAATTCAAACAGTACAAAAAAGACGCAAAAATGCAAAATATATGGAGTGGATGGGATGAGCTATAATATATATAGTGTGAGAGGAGGGCCCCATAGAAGATCAATATTTTAGAAAAAAGTAAAGACAAAGCTGGAAAATAAAAAGAGTAACAGTAAAAGCAGCTAAGATTTGTTAAGTTGCTTATATGTTAGGCATTAAGTTAAGTGTGTTTTAGATCTCATTTACTCCTAACAATAAACTTTCTTTTTTTTTTTTTTATTTTTTTAGGGCAGCACCCTCGGCATATGGAAGTTCTCAGGCTAAGGGTCAAATTGGAGCGGCAGCTGTCAGCCTACATTACAGCCCCAGAAACGCGGGATCTGAGCCACAGCTCATGGCAACGCCAAATTGTTAACCCACTGAGCAAGGCCCGCGTCCTCATGGATACGAGTCAGGTTCCTTACTGCTGAGCCACAGTGGGAACTCCCTAACAACAAATGTGTAAAGAGGCATTCTTGGAGTTCCCATTGTGGCTCAGAGGTAGCAAACCCAACTGGTAACCATGCGGATGTGGGTTCGATCCCTGGCCTCGCTCAGTGGATTAAGTATCTGGCATTGCTGTGAGCTGTGGTGTAGGTCACAGACACAGCTCTGATCCTGAGTGGCTGTGGCTGTGGCTATGGCCAGCACCTACAGCTCTGATTGGACCCCAGACTGGGAACTTCCATATGCCATAAAAAGAAGCAAAAAAAAAGGGCATTCTTAATATTTCTCCATTTGGGGGTATACAGAGGTTAAATAACTTGTCCAAGGTCACCCAGCAGAATGTGAAGCTAGCGGGTCTGAGTCCAAAGCCTACACCCTTGATCAGAACACAAAAATGCCTGAAGAAAAAGCAGATCTAAAAGGAACAACTAAGATTTCTCTCTCAAGTTTGTGTTACTATTTTAAAATATAGGTTTTATTATACAGGTGTGGTGAAACCAACAGAGCAGGAGACAACTGCCACTGGAAAGATAGTTTGCTACAGTCACAGACACCAAAAGAAGGAAGCAGGCCATGCCGTGGGGGAGGGGAGGGCCCATGGGAAAGCATCAGGATCAGCGGTTGGGAGAAGAGCAGAATGAAGGTAGAGAGCCTTTATGGTGGTTTCTGTGGGAGGAATGGGCAAGGCAAGGTAAGCAGGCTTAAGACTGGCTAGATGGATGGTTTCAGCAGGCTCTGCAGCATGGGGGCTGTCCCTGGGAGGGCCTGGTACCTGACCCTGGGTGATCAGGCAGATATGGATAGTAGCCAGAAGAGCAGTTTGCTGTCTTTTAGTAACATGGGAGGAGCAATCCCAAGGGCCCAAGTTGGTAAATGAATCAGAATAAACAAAAGTAAAAGACATGGCTAATAAATATCAGATTTCATATTGTGTAAGGTCTAAAATGCAGGCCCCGCATAGCATAATTTTTAATTCAATTATGTACCTACGTCCTCATCTCAAATTATGACCCTTTCACTGGTGGAACAGAACTATAGTCTCTTAAATCTGGAAACATATCAGGATTTTTTTTTTTCCCCTGTGAAAATATTTTGGAAAACTGGAGTTCCTCCAAACCTTCATAGAACTGGTCTTATGATCTACAGGTTCTGTTTATTCATCCTTAAGAACGTTCTATATTTATTAGCCTCGGGTTAATAAAGTGGCAACTGGGAATAATTCAGGCAGAAACCAGAGGGAAATTTTCAGGCACATAAGAAAAAAAATCATCAAAAAGTAGTATATTACCCATTTAGAAATCTAGTCACCAAAGGTGACAGAACATAGCAGGCACCAGTGTAAACAGTATCAGCACACAAAATTAAAGCAAGTATTCCAGTGCTGCAGTTTCCTCCAGATTATGGGGGCCAGAAGCAGTGGACATCTGGAAGTGGCCCTTGACCTGCTCCCTCTGCCCATCTCTCAGGTTACAGCGGTGTTTACCTCTGGTGTGGAGATGTGAGTGGAGGCACTTTCTGTTTGCTGCTACCAGATACACTTTTTTCTCACAAGAGGATCACCAGTGTAAGTTCTCCTTGCTTTTGTTGATTCCCTCCCCACTAATTCCTTCCCAAACAAAAGCAGCACCATATGCTGAATAACCACACCGTGCCAGGCCCTGTTCTAAGCATTTTTATTTACTAACTCTCATCTTTACAATAACCTTTCAGGCAGAGCTCATTTAAGATATGATGAAATCAAGGCACAGAGAAACCAAGGTAAACTTTGCAAGGTGACAGAGATAGTAAATGCTAGAGCCAGTATTTGAACCTAGGCAGCCACACAGAGCCAAAGCTGTTATTTACTCCACTACTTGCAAGTAACTTAGAGTAAATAAGTTCATTAGCTTGGACTAATAAAGCATTTCATTTGTTTGCATATTTTTTAAACCAGAAACCAGACTTAGAAAATTCAAAGTGGGTCAGCATAAGTCTCCCGATAACATCTATATTTATTACTAATCATTTCTCTTTCAGATGAGCTATAAATTCATATGAATTTGCCTCAAATTACACAAGTCTAGAAACTGGCTACAAAGAATCTTGGGACTATAAAAATAATAGTACTCCACTCTTATAAACTACTTTCAAGTCCAGCTCACTGGATTTTTAAAACAACTCTTATGGCACCGAATAGAAAATATGGTCAACATACGATAAAACTAATTTCTTTAATTTATCATAAATCCACAAAAAGATAAAGATTTTAAAAGCTGCAAAAATAAGTAAATGCCATAAAAAGACAATTCAAAGGAAAAGCTATATATAAACAAGTGACTACAAATGAAGACTTTACCCTTGATGGAAGAAATACAAACTAAAACAAAGATTTTTTTCCCGGTAGTTGGCAACAATTAGGAAGTTTGATCTTATTTAGTGTTGGCAAGGGTATAAGAAAACCGGTATTTCATACACTGTTAGTGGCAGTTTGTTTGTAAAAATATAAATGTATAGGAGCTCTCCTATGGCACAGAGGGTTAAGGATCTGGCCACATCACTGCAAGTGGCTTGGATCGCTGCTGTGGTGGGGTTCAATCCCTGGCTCAGGAACTTCCACATGTTGTGGCAAACACACACACACACACACACACGTTTATATGCACCGCCTGGCAATTCTACAGGGCATCTGTTCTATGGATATAATATAAAAGTATACTTAATTTAGTTACAAGAATTCTAATTACTAGTAATCATTTAAGAACCCCATTGACTTTTTTTTTTTTTAATGTCTTTTTGTCTTTTTAGGGCCACTCCTGCGTCATATGGAGGTTCCCAGGCTAGGGGTCGAATTGGAGCCGTAGCCACCAGCCTACGCCAGAGCCACAGCAACACAGGATCTGAGCCGCATCTGCAACCTACACCACAGCTCACGGCAACGCCGGACCCTTAACCTCCTTAACCCACTGAGCGAGGCCAGGGATCGAACCCGCAACCTCATGGTTCCTAGTCAGGATTCGTTAACCACTGCGCCACGACGGGAACTCCCCCATTGACATTTAAAAGTCACTTTATACACTATTTCCATGTGTATTACACATATATTTGCATAGATGTATATATAAATATAATTGCATTAAAAATGATCTGGAAGGGAGTTCCCGTTGTGGCCTAGGGGTTAAGAACCTGACTAGTATCCATGAGGATGTGGGTTCGACCCCTGGCCTTCCCTAGTGAGTTAAGGATCCCGTGTTGCCACAAGCTGGCAGTGGCGTAGGCCAGCAGCTGCAAGCTCCAATTCAGTCACTACCCTGGGAACTTCCACGTGCCGCAGGTGTGGCCCTAAAAAGAAAGAAAGAAAAAAAAGGATCTGGAAGAAAACTGATTACAATGATTACTTCTGGGGAGAAAGGGGGGATTAAGGGAGGGCTGATGCTTTCTCTTATTTACCTTTTCTACAATGAAAATATATCCATGTGTTATTTGTGTGGAAAAAGGCGCCCAACATAAGGCTTGATTAAAAAGGTGTTGAATTTTTAATTTAGCAAGTGAACAGAATGATCCTGAGCACTTTTCTGTACCAAAATTAAGGATCTACTCAACTATCACACAGACTTTGTTTAACACATCGGTACTATATCAAAGCGATTACTATTAGGTCTGGCCAAATGCTAACTATTGTCAGGCGTCAGATGTTATTTGATTTCTGCAAGTCCGTATCAAACACAAAAAGCAATAGGAAAAGAGCGACTGACAGAAGATAGTAGGAGGCAGGAAGCACTGGCACAGAAACCTGACCCGTGTTGCAGAGGGAACTGTTAATGGAGACTTCACACCTATAAATCCCTGTTTCCCTGGAAGCCTTTGATTTCCATTCTCTTGTTAAGAGAATTTACCAAATTACTTACAGGTAACTTTTCTTTAAAAGTCTGTATCAATTTTTATTATTTGTTTTTATTATAGTATTTCTTCAGAAAAAAGAAGTACTATAGTATACCGTAAGTTATATATTTTTTAAAAGTTTCTACCATACCAATAGAACCTCTAAAAGAGCTTTTATTCAAAACAAAACCTTTAAGGAAAAAGCTACCTGTAATTAAAGGAATTTGATGGAGAATATTTGCCTGGAAATGATTACTTATTAGCTATTAAAATATTTAAAATGTCTTTTACCTTTGAATATAGCTTAAAGCTGTAGGTCTAAAAGCAATTATCCCACACAGAACAGGTATTTCTTGGAGAAGGTGATTGAAAAGGATGAACTCCTGTTGTCAGTTGTTAGGATTTCCTTATTTCTTCCCAGCTAACTGCAGAACCCCACAGAACAAGCAGATGAGGAAGGCTGTCAGCGCCAAATGACACAGGTAGCTCTTGTCTCTATTTTTCACGAAGACGCTTTTGGTATATAAAGTGCTATAACTGCCACAATTCACAAAACCCTACAAAGAAAAATAAATGTCCCCACTACCATTAATTAGGTGGCCAATATACTAAATTTCTGTAATCCTTTCACTTATCTTTAATCAGTACACACAGGCACAAAGTATAATTAAAAAATAACTACTTATGCCCCCCCCCAAGCCTTGAATAATGTCATAGAAAAGTACCTTGCAAAATTAAAGATATCGTAAAATAACAGGAAGTACTTTTTTGGGGTGTACACATTTCCATACAACTTCTCAACTGCTATTCCAAAAGCCCCAAATCCATGTGTTAATTTAATTGTTCCTCATTATCAGCCAGGCAAAAATCCAATCACAGAATTCAGTATGATTAAGCTAAAAGGGTCCATAAAAATTGGTCGAGGAATACTCACAGACAGCATCGTTCTAATTTCTCCAGTTGACCTGGAGGAGAAACGGACTGCCTCTTGACCCTATTCTTTGGAGCCGTGCACGTCTCTCTTTGATGGATCCCACTTGTTTCTCTAGAACTACCTACAAAATGGCCACTGAACTGGAGGGCGTGTCTTCATCATTACTAAGCATTTTCCTACCAGAAGCAGCTCTTTGCAAAAGCCTGAACACAATTTCTTCTGGGCTACTCGGTAATTCTCCGTAACTAAGGAAGTAGTAACAGGCATAGCGGGATGTTAAAAATGCCATTATAGACTATTACTTAATATTTACATATACTTAGGGTTTTTTGTTTTTGTTTTTAAACCAGCAGCAGATAAGACATAGTCATACATTTTCCTGGCTGTAGGCTTCTGCTATATTCCAGTCAGAAATGTATCCTATCCAATTAATCTTTCATGAAATGTTATAAACAAAAAAAGCTTCAAAAAGATTAACTTTCCATTTTTTCCTATGTAGTAGTACAAACATACTTAAGTACAACAGTATCTAGTCCAAAACAAATCACACCCATCAAAAGAAAGATGAAGAGATGCAAAGGGAGAAAACTTGGCTTATAGGCTCCACGGATTAAAAATAAAGAGCAACAGTGACTTGGTTTTAACTAGGGTAAGAGAAGATAGTAAGGCTGACTGAGCTCTATCTTTGATGCTACTCCTTAATATTATTCAACATCTGGTTCATCACTTGGCATACACTGGGCATTTCCTGAGTGCAGAGCAGAGGCAAGATGAGAGAGTAAAACTATCACTTTCAGCTGCTGGAAAAAAACACGAGAGCCAGGTTGAACACATCGCCGAAATGATGGGTGTGAGAAAAGCATGCAATAAACATTACAATGAAGTTTGGATATTATTTAATTACACCCAACTTTTTCTTTTTTCCTTATCCCAAATAATAACAATAAAACATTTCTGTGGAGACAGAATTTGTGGTTCTATTAAAAGATAGAGAGTCTTTCTCTCAAAATGATTCATTACTCCCTATCATCAGGGAGATTCTGTACAGGAAAGTAAAACCAAAAGGACACGGCAGCAAAATATATACTAAAGCAGAAAATCAACTAGAGCTGTTGGAGATATGAGGTTAACGACTGTGGATTTATCAAGCAAAATCCCAACAATAAGATACAGTTGGCCAGATTCTGTCAGTGAAATAAATTACAACGTGGATTTAAAAATAAAGGATGGGGACTTCCCATCATGTCACGGCAGAAACGAATCTGACTAGGAACCATGAGGTGGCAGGTTCGATTCCTGGCCTCGATCCCTGGCCTTGCTCAGTGGGTTAAGAATCTGGGGTGGCCGTGAGCTGCAGTGTAGGTCGCAGATGCAGCTTGGATCTGGCGTTGCTGTGGCTGTGGTGTAGGCCGGCGGCTATAGCTCTGATTCAGCCCCTAGCCTGGGAACCTCCATGTGCCACGGGTGTGGCCCTCAAAAGACAGAAAAGACAAATAAATAAAGGATGTCCTCAAATATATTACTCCAAATAAAGGCTAATGGGCATTTTGATCTTCTGTAGTGGGAAGAACAACAATCGGTATATAAGCAACATTCTAAGAATCCAGAGGCAATGAAGTCACTATACAATACCTGTACTCCTGTGGCGTACACTGAGCTTTCGACCTTTTCTCCTAAATCCTTAAGGCATGATTTTGCTTCTGGGAACTTAGAACACCTGGTACAGAACCAGGAAAACTAAAATTGAGCCACGGTTTTCATCTAAAAATAGACTGGAAATGAGCAGAATCTCTTCCTCTATTTCCTAAGTAATAGAAGCCTCCAGGCATCTACTCTCATTTACTCAACCAACCTACCAGATTCAAGAAAATTTTAATATGAAAGGATGAGCTGGTATAACTCCTTTATAACTGATGGGAAGCAAGCTTTAGAGAAATTAAGTAATTCATTCAAGATTAGCATTGCTAATTAATGTCAGTCTCTTGACAACCAGTCTAGCCCCCTTTCCACAATGTTTTCCAAAAAATGAAAGTCATTAATAGAACTACATAAGATACCAAGATAACCAGTAAAAATAATTTAAGAACTGTATATCATAGTTTGAGACAAAGGAATTTGCATTTTAATAAGTGCAATAAAAATACACCAGAGAGATATCTACCATCTTTTGCAATATTTGCATGTTTTTGAAAATGTGAAAGTCTATTGGAGCTCTAAGTATATGTGATGAAGCAATGTAGAAGAAATAACATGATCCAGAGAGAAAAAGTAAAGATTTGTCCCTCAAGAAAAATTTTTATAATTTATGTTAAATCAACATTCTTACATATCTGGTAACTAGCTTTGGTCTGAATGGTCAATTTTTTTATGTCAATAGAGTTCTGATTTAGTAACTCCATTAAGAAACATTCTATTTCACAGTGATAAAAGCATGAGTTTTGTCATGTTTCTGATCTCAGTTACTATTCAAAAGTAAAGTAGGAGTTCCCGTCGTGGCGCAGTGGTTAATGAATCTGACTAGGAACCATGAGGTTGCGGGTTCAACCCCTGCCCTTGCTCAGTGGGTTAAGGATTCGGCATTGCTGTGAGCTGTGGTGTAGGTTGCAGACACGGCTCGGATCCCACGTTGCTGTGGGTGTGGCGTAGGCTGGCAGCCATAGCTCCGATTCGACCCCTACCCTGGGAACCTCCATATGCCGCGGGTGTGGCCCAAGAAATGGCAAAAAGACAAAAATAATAATAATAAAAAAAACAAAAACAAAAGTAAAATATATAAAATTCCAGAGCTTTATGTACTACAGGTAACTGAAAATGTTTTCAGGAAAAAGATGATACAATAATACCTAAAATTTTTTTACTTATTCCAGGCAGCAAGCTCCCTTATCAAGACAGCAAATACTGTCAATGTATACACACACAGACAAAACCAGTTTCCTTCCATTGGTCAAATCAATAATGCACGCAGGAAAGAATCTGCAAATGTTACTTATTAAAGTACCTTACTGTTCTTTAGAGATGTATAACAACCTTTAAAAATATAAAGAAAAGAGAATCTCTCAAGCAAGAGAGGAATTTTTTTTACAAGTTTTCCTCATACGTGGGAGATTGCACGAGAGCCATCTCATGTTCATTTGCCTAATTTAGTGCTGGGGGACAGGGAAAGCTACACCTGGACACACTGCCAACAAAGGGTTAATATTTAATAATTTACTGAGAAGTATGAAGGATGAAGGAGGGAAAGAAACCAAGACAAGAAAGGCTTTCCCAGTTCTGAACAATTACTTTCCCCAGTCGTGAACAAAGAAAAAAGAATGAAAAAAGGAGTTCCAGTACAGAAAATATGGTTACGGCGGACAGAGAATTCACGCAGTTCCTTGAGGACAACACTGTCTCTATAGGAAAGTTACCAAAGATGGTTTAAATGCACTCTAAATACTACAAAGAGGTAGAAACATTAGTCCTTGAACTCAAAAGTTCTTGTTTTCAAGTACTCTTCCCTCTAGGAGTAGAGGTCAAGATAAGACCAATGACTCAAAGGTTCTGGAGTTCATCTATACTGAAAAAAATCTGACAGCTATGGAAGAGCAATGTCGGAACTAATCACCTGAGCTAACAAGAGAATTCTTCCTCTCAAGACATTATAATTAGAGATTATAATAAAAGGGTAAAATGACAACATTCACATTGCAGTACTTATTTTGCTTAATATCCAGGTTAGATGTGGTATCCATCCTTATCTAAACTTTGTCCTACTGCTGCTTAGCCTGAGAGGTTCGAGTGTGAGGCAATGTTGTCCTTCCCACTTCAGCCTCTAGGGGGCAATCAGGCTCCAAGAGAAAGGATACTGGGGAATCTAGCCTTGAAGAAATGAAGATGGTCCTAGGTCAAGCACCAGGAATTGGGCCTGGGAACCTCATTCTTCCTTCCTTTCCTAATTCCTCTACTGCACCATCTTCCAGAGCACCCCCAGTCTACCCAGACTGGGAAGACTCAAAGGTGACCTCTGGAAAGAAAATACAAAAGATCAAAATTAGAAGAAAAGATAATAAAATTCACTAATAATCAAGGACACTGGCATTAAACCAAGATATTTCAAAAAGTTTTAAGTAGGGAGAGGATGTGATTAGAATACTTTCCAAAACTTTGCTTGATTTTGAATTTTAACATAGCACATGACTCTCTGAGTTAGTTTTAAGACATAAACAAGACTGACTTCTGATTCTGAAAATCACTAAAATAACAGCATTATACCAAATATACCAAAAATATCCCAGTTAAATTTTCGTAGAGGAGAGGTTAGGTCCTGTCCTATGATGGACATAGTGAGCTGGTCTGTTCAACCTCCATCCATGCTACACTCCTTCCTAGTGTGACTCTTGTATTAAAGAGATGAAAAAGCTAAATGAGATATTTTCTAAATTATATTGCAGCTAGAGTTCCAGATATAAATGAGGGTTGCCAATTTCGAAGGAAGCAGAAATCCATTTCTTGCTGCCTTTCCCCCTCCTCCTCCCCACTAACACAACCATGGAAGCCTACAATTTCTAAAGCAGTATTCCAATATGCATTCTCTTGCTTCCTGGTAATGCAGAGGCAGTTACGGTAGAGGCAGTGGACAGATAACCTGAAACATACTGCACAGGCTTAGTAGCAATCAAGTGGTAGATGGCAAGGAAATACGTCACAGGTTAAAAAAGCTGAAGATTCCCTCTAGTCAAACAGCCACTATTGTCACTGCATTGTAATACCTTGAAAGACAAATCATATACCCAACATGCTTTCTTTCACCTCTGCAAAAGAAGGCTCTCTGCCTGTGGCCTGAGATTCTTGTTGACTGAAAATGGTGATGCGGTGGGGGTGGGGGGAAGGGGCAGTGTTCTCAAGGCGGGAAAAGCCAAAAGGCAGGAAATAAGATAGTGGCCTCCAGCTTTTCCCAAAGGCCCTCCCTCAAGATAACGGGAACCAGCCCAGCTGCTAAAATCTGATTAAGGATACCTTTCCACCCAAGCTTCTTATTGCAGATGATGCGGAGAAATGATCCAAAACAGAACCAGTAAGCAATCCACAGACATCAGATTTGAGAGCTAAGTCTGTTTTTCTGTTTGTTTGTTTTTAGGGCCTAACCCTTGGCATATGGAAGTTCCCAGGCTAGGGGTCGTAGGGGTTGAATCAGAGCTACAGCTGCCGGCCTACATCACCTCGACAGCACCTCGGGATCCGCGGAGCATCTGCAACCTACAATACAACTCATGGTAACGCCAGATCCTTACCATGCTGAGCAAGGCCAGGGATCAAACCTGCATCCTCATGGATCCTAGTCGGGTTTGTTAACTGCTAAGCCACGAAGGAAACTCCCTTGAGAACTAAGTCTAAATGAGCTCTTTGACTGTGCTTACTTGTGTATACGTCTGCCTAGAAGCAAACAGCCTAGAAGTCTACCTTTCAGGGAACTATACCGTTAAGGAAACCAAAATCCTGCCAAAATTCGTACTTATTTATCCTCTAAAGCAGCTCTTGGGCCCACAACCTACACCAGCAGGAATCAGACTGTGGAAGGTGTGCCGTCCCCAAGAAAGATACACTACCATACCCATTTCACGGAAGCTATAGAGTGCTCAAGATGAGGAGGTAAGTTCTCAGAGGGCACAAGCAAAGGTCATGGAGGACAACGGATAAGAGTTAATCCTAGAGAACAGGACAGGCGCCACAAAATCGGTTAACCAAGAAGCCTTCTTGAAGGAAGACTGCAAGAAACAGATGGCACACTCAAAAGGGACAACTGAAAAGAGTTTATAAAGAAATGACCGCTTATCTACAAAGCCGTAAGATGGGGTAAGGCAACCAAGAGGGGAGAGTGAGGCACCAAGGGACGAGCAACAGCAGGAATTTATTATCTTCCAAGGGCCTAAAAGCCAAAGCAAAGAAGCAGCGTCGCTGAAGAAGATGAAGAGATGAAGCTAAAGGAATCCTCCAGCAGGACCCGTGGCTTTAGGTACAGGAACACAATGGCTCCCCAACAGTAGCCCTGCTGGGAGGAACGGAAAATATAAATGCCTCTCCATTGGTCTCTCTTCTACCCTCTTCCAAAAGTCTGAATATCTGTGTCCTCCCAAAATTCTTCTGTTGAAATCTAATCCCCAATGTGATATTCTTTGGAGGTGGGGGCCTTTGAGAGGTGCTTAGGCCATGCGGTTGGAGCCCTCAAGAACTGAATTAGTGCCTTAGGAAGTGGGTTCTCATTAGAATTCAACCACATTGGCACTCTTATCTTGGATTTCCCAGCCTCCAGACTGTGAAAAATAAATTTTTGTTGTTTATAAGCCACCAAGTCCAGGGCATTTTGTTATAGCGGCCTGAACAGATCAAGATACCTCTGACTTAAAAGTCTGCCTAAATGGACTCCACAGGACAAGAGAATACAGGCGATACAGTCCATAATGAGCAGGGTAGAATTACAGGCCTGGAGGGCGCAGGCCAACAGTTATCATTAACAATAACATCCATTCCTACCCATGCACTTGGAATCGCAAAGGCAATTACAAAGTCATGAGACAAATTACATTTCAAAACTTATAAAAGACAGTTGGTGCAGCACTCTGGGAAGTGTATAACCTTCTTAGCACTTAAGTCTTTAACTCAAGAAGCTACAGGAAAAAGCTCAGCAAAACTGAAGAGAGAAAATAGATAAAAGTAAAAACCAAAAATTCAGCTGGAGTTCCCGTCGTGGTGCAGTGGTTAACGAATCCGACTAGGAACCATGAGGTTGCGGGTTCGGTCCCTGCCCTTGCTCAGTGGGTTAACGATCCGGCATTGCCGTGAGCTGGGGTGTAGGTTGCAGACGCGGCTGGGATCCCGCGTTGCTGTGGCTCTGGTGTAGGCCGGGGGCTACAGCTCTGATTCGACCCCTAGCCTGGGAATCTCTCCATATGCTGCAGCAGCGGCCCAAGAAATAGCCAAAAAAAAAAAAAAAAATTCAGCTGATGGAGAGTTCCCACTGTGGAGCAGCAGAAATGAATCTGACTAGGAACCATGAGGTTGCGGGTTTGATCCCTGGCCTGGCTCAGTGGGTTAAAGATCCAGCACTGCCGTGAGCTGTGGTGTAGGTCGTAGATGCAGTTTAGATCCTGCATTGCTGTGACTGTTAACAGAAGTTGGCAACTAACAGAAATACTTGAGCTGGTCTTACAGAACAGCAGAGAAGGGAATGGCTTGTTAAAACCCCTCTGCTTACAAACCGCCTTCACGTGAACTATTTTTTTCCCCTCTCTTTAACTGCATACTCTCCAGGCTTCACTTAGCCTAGGCCATACACCACAAGACTCCTTAATCACCCATAGATAACACCTCACACATACGGCTGACTACAGTAATGGGGGCAGGGGCCTAAACGGTTTTTCAGGAACTCAGAGTCAGCTCTTGTCCAGTTCAAGCTGGGTTAAGACTTGTTGGGACCACGGACCGTAAGCCTGAGCTTGTGCAGGTGTTGGACGAATGCCCTTTTGATGTTAGAGGGCAAAAACCTCGCCCCCCAAATCATGCTAAGCACCTCCATTTTGAACATCCATCCCATGAAGAAACATGTAACACAGATACACTTGTCCAGATGTGGCACAGGACGCCGAGTACCTCAACTTTTTTCCCCTAACCCCAATCACCTTTCCTTGAACCTAAGACTACCCTACTCCTTTATCCCAGAAATATCTCACCCTTTGGAGGGGAGATCTGAGACTTGTGCTTCTCCCTTGGCTGCTCTGTGAATAAACCCTCTGCTGCAAACCTCAGTGTCTCAGCACCTGGCTAAGATCCACCTTACCAAACCAAGACTTAATTAGACTCTTGGCATCTTCCAAAAATGTAATGGAGCAGGACCCTACGGGGGCTTCCTGGTCCCAACATACTCCGCTGTAGCTCCTCTCTAAGGTATCCAGATAACAGTATCTCAAACACATTTCCTGAGTTTTTCAGATGCTAAAAACTACCAGCAAAGGGAAAAAATCAACTGCTTGAAGATCAGGAGCACACAGACCCCAAGACCCACGGGCACTCAATGATTGCTAATGACAACCACACTGTTAGCCCAACATCAACCAGTCAGAGAATTGCGCACGAGCTGATCCCAAACCCTGTGACACCCCTCCCTCACCTGGCCTTTAAAATGTTTGCTGAAACCCTTGGGGGAGTTCGGGGGTTTTTTGGAGGGATGCAGAAGGTATTTGTTTTCCTTACACGGCCCCGCAATAAACTTTTCTGTGTTCCAGCCTCCGATATTTCCATTTGTTTGACCTCACTGTGTGCTGGGCACACAAACTCAGGTTTGGTACAGAAAGAGAACCTTAAGCCCCTCAGTCAGGAACTACTCCATCAGCACTAGTGAGGGAATCTGCCCGCCATCCCCTGAAAGAACATGACACTGACACAACCAATCCATTCTTTGCTAGCCTGACTTCCTGGTCCACTGCCTTCCGCCTGTAAAAGTCTTTCATTTTTTACAGATGCTCTCTATCTGCTAGACAGGATGCTGCCTGATTCATACATTGCTGAAAAAAGTAAGATCTTTTAAATTTACTTAGTCAAAATTTGTTTGTTTGGTTTTTTTTTTTGTCTTTTTGCTATTTCTTGGGCCGCTCCCGCGGCATATGGAGGTTCCCAGGCTAGGGGTCGAATCGGAGCTGTAGCCACCGGCCTACGCCAGAGCCACAGCAACGCGGGATCCGAGCCTCGTCTGCAACCTACACCCCAGCTCACGGCAACGCCGGATCGTTAACCCACTGAGCAAGGGCAGGGACCGAACCCGCAACCTCATGGTTCCTAGTCGGATTCGTTAACCACTGCGCCATGACGGGAACTCCGAAATTTGTTTTTTGATAACGCTAATGAACTTTTGTTTTTTGTTGTTAATCCATCTTTCATTACAGGGGTCTCAGGCAAGAACTCAGAAGAGCAGAGAGAAAATTATTTTATCCTCCCCTATGTTCACAGTTTGTAAAATCAGTCCTAGAACACAGAAAGTGATAATAGCAAGCGGCTTGATTCATTTAGGAGGCAAGCAATACAAACGCTCACGGATTGGAAGATTCAATGCTATAAAGATGTCAGGTCTCCCCAAGTTAATCCTAGATTCAGAGCAATTCCAGTCAAATCTTGGTAAATTCCTTTGTTCAGAAGTGAAAATGACAGGCTGATTCTCTAAAACTTCTTTGCAAATACAAAGGGCTAAGCATAGCCAAAGCAATCTTGAAGGAAAATAAAGCTGAAAGATTTTATTCTATCAGATACTAAGACCTATTACAAGTTATAGTTATTAAAATAATTTGGTATAGGCACCAGAATGGTCAAACTGACCAACAGAAAAGAGAACACTCAGAGACAGAGCCACACATAAAGGTATCCTGATTTATGACAAAGGTAACATTGCAGTTCAGTGAGGAAAGGATGGTCTGGTCAGAAAATGCCAGGTTAACCAGCTCTCCATGTGGGAAAAAAACATATGTTGACCTTTACTTGATACCATACAAAAATCACTTCCAGATGAACGGCAGATCTAGAAGCAAAAGGTAAAATAAAGCTTTTAGAGAAAATAATTTTTTTGACCTCAGAGTAGGCAAATATTTCTTTCAAGACACTCACCATAAAAGAAAAAGGTTTACTTGGATTATGATAAAGCTAAGAACTTCTGGTCACTGAAAAACACTATTAAGAGGGGGTCACACACCTCCTAAGATATTCGAGGTACATATATCCAACAAAGGACTTACAACCGCTATGTATAAAGAACTCCAAATCCATAACAAGAAGAACTCAGAAGAAAAACATGCAACAAGCTTGAATTGGCTTCACTAAAGTGGATAGACAACTGGTCTTCAACCACATAAAAGACTCTTCATTTCCTTAACAAAGAAATGCAAATCAAAACCCAGAAGAAATACCAGTACACATTCAACATAATCGTAAGAAGAAAGGCTGAAATTTGCAAGGGTTGGTGAGGCTGTAGAGCAGTCGGACCTCACTTAACACTTGGGGTAGGAGGATCCATCAGTACAACCATTTCAGAATAACATTTGGTAACATCTACATACGGTGAGCATATGTATTTCCTAAGACTCAGCCATTCCACTTCTAAGTATAAACGCAACAGAAATATGCTCAACAAGACACATATACTGGAAGGTTCAGAGCTGCACTATTCATAATAGTCTCAAACTGGAAACTACCCAAAGGCTCTTAATAGCAGGGTGGATTAAAAAATGGTCACACAGGAGTTCCCGTCATGGCGTAGTGGTTAACAAATCCAACTAGGAACCATGAGGTTGCGGGTTCGATCCCTGGCCTTGCTCAGTGGGTTAAAGATCTGGCGTTGCCGTAGCTGTAGGTTGCAGACTCAGCTCGGATCCCACGTTACTGTGGCTCTGGTGTAGGCTGGCACCTACAGCTCCGACTCGACTGCTAGCCTGGGAACCTCCATATGCCGCGGGAGCAGCACGAGAAATGGCAAAAAGACAAAAAAAAAAAGTCACACATTCCTATGGAATACGACTGAGAAATAAAAAATGCTCACATGACCATATGGATGCATCTAACAAAACTAGAGAGCAAAAAGTCAAACAAAAAATGAGAGCATGTCCAAATAGAATTGCATAGTGTGTAAATTACAAAAACAGACAAAAGGAGTCTAAGTTATTCTAAGTCTGAATAAGTCCTTGGGGTGGGAAGAAACAGCTGAAAGGGAGTAACAGGGAGCTTCTGGGGATCTTCTGCTGTGCTGGTGATATTCAGTTACTTAATTTGGGTACTAGTTACATGGGTGTATTTAACATGTGAAACTCATCAGTCTGCCCATTTATGGTCTGTGCACTTCTCTTATGACTATTATCTGTGGTAAAAATTAATGTATGTAACAAAATGCAAATTAGACAACGAACTGAAAACTTTTTTCTACAAGGCTAAGTAACAGGAAAAATTTATGCAAATCATTTTTTTGTGTGTCTTTTTAGGGTCCACACCCACTGCATATAGAGGTTTCCAGGCTAGGGGCCCAACTGGAGCTGTAGCTGCCGGCCCACACCACAACCACAGCATCACTGGATCCAAGCTGCTTCTGCGACCTACACCACAGCTCACAGCAACGCTGGATCCTTAACCCACTGAGCAAGGCCAGGGAACGAACCTGCATCCTCTTGGATACTAATCAGATTCATTTCCAAAAAAAAAGGGAAAGAGAAAGAAAGAAAGGAAGAAAAATGTTTCCAATAAATGCACAAAATGTAAATTAGAACAGCAGAATGCTAATTTTCCTATCAAATTAGCAACGATTAAAGGAAACTAATAAGGTTTTTGGAGAAGATCTGTTGAAAATAATACTCTTATTCCCAATGAAAACCTGAATTGAGATGATCCTTTGGTTTTGGTCTTAAAAAATGTTCATACCCTTGAAAAACTGGTTTCCCTTCCAGAAATTATTCTAAGGAAAAATCAGAGATGCAGTTAAAGATGGACTTATGTCAGTGTTGACTACAATGGTATTTTGAAAGAATAAGAAGGAGAAAATGGTTACATTATGATACAAATACATGACGACATTATGTTATTAATGTTTTCAAAGGGTAATGAATAGGAATAGACTGATGATCAGGTTAAGTGAAAAGTACATACAAAATTCTATGTGGTATATTTTTTGTGTTAAAAAATATCAGATGTACAATTAAAGATATATTTGAGTTGGAGTTCCTGGGTGGCCTAGTAGTTAAGGATCCAGTGTTGTCACTGCTGTGGATCAGGTCACCGAGGTGGCAAAGGTTTGATCCCTGGCCTGGCAACTTCCACATGCTCTGGGTGGGGCCAAATTTTAAAAAAAGACACATTTGAGTAGAAAAAAAGTCTGTAAGAACACATACTATGAGATTAATAGTGGCCATCTTTGGATGGTAGAATATTGAGTGATTTTAATTTTGTGGCTTGTTTTCTACTGAAATGTTCTCTGAGCATGTATTACTGTTACATTCAGATATCTAAGGAAATAATCAGGTTAAAAAAAAAAAAAAATCCACCCAGTCAGTCCCCTTTCTCTAAGCAACACAGATTTCTGTCTCTCCTTCATCTCCCACATTGAATCTTCTGTTTCCTAGATTTTACCATAGAACAATCTGTCCAAGCCATTATTCTATTTTTTCTTCTTGAATTTCCAAAATTCAGGTGTTTGTCTTCCCTACTGACCTCCTCAAATCCAGACTCTTCCTTTTGGTAAAAGGGCCATATCTTTCACTACTTCTCCATTCTAGCCACATGGAACCACTTTACAGAGTGACACTTACCACTCACATCCCTTTACACCAGGTATTTCCACACCTCCCAATCTTGGCATACTGTTCTTTCCCTATAATGCATTTTCTCCCTTCCATCTTTCTAAACAGATTCATAGTCCAAGATTCACCTCCGATATCCATTTACTGGGTGTAGCTTCTCCAAGGCCACAAGAACAGACCGGGGCGGGGTTCCAAATCAATCCTCCAACGACAGTTTGGATGTATTTCAACATTTCCCATTCAATAATGTTTATTGCCTAGCTCTCTAACTGTACGGAACGAGATGTTTCTTTTCTTAAATTTCTTAAAATCCAGTTGGACGAATGGACTTTAGTAAAGCATACATATATGCTTTATTACAGGGGTGCGAGTTTTCACCTGTGTCTGATATATAAATGGCATCAAAAACATTAGCCTGTTTTTTTTTTTCCCCCTTTCCTTTTCATTCAAGATGGCAGAGGACGTCTTAAAATAATCCCACACAAAAGCACTCACACTGGAGCCTCGAATCAGAAGAACTGGCTACACCTAGCGTAATAGCAATAGGACAAAAGAATTAGATGCTGAGAAGCCCCGGCTCTAATCATCCACAGGAGGTCCCACACACAGATTTCCAACTACTTTAGAAAACTAGCACCTGCAGCCTTCATTCCAGGGCCACGCCTCGACCGTGAGTGGTGATCTGGGGCACCTCTGGATACTGACCCCCCAAAAAACTGAGGACGAAAAAGGGGGAGGATAAATTGTATGGGTGAGTATCCAAAACGCACGACTGGGCTCCGCCCCAACCAGGCGCGGACCCCCGCCCCGCGCGCGCCCGGTGCAGCGCATCCAATTCCCGGGGAAGGTACCGGTGGGGCTCTAGCCCATCGGCCGGGCTGGGAATTCTGGGAGGGCCTGAGGCAGAGGCAGGACGCGGCGAGAGTGCCTCCGGCTACACCTGTCAGGCAGCGGCCAACGCTAGGCCCGGAAATTGCCGGGATTCGGGGACAGAGGCCGGCTGGAGTGTCACCCAATCCCTCGTCTCAGGATCGTCCCTCGCCTGGCCTTCTTGCCTTCTCCCTCGTCCTTCCCAAACAAAGGCAGTTCACACCCACCGCCATTTTCTCCTTACCTCAAAAACCACCTCTTCGTCAAAATCCGGTGTCATCCTTCTCCGCCATGCCACCAGCCTCAGCACGATGGGAAATGAAGGCGGGAGAACAGGCTGCACCCAGGCGTCTGCTGCGCCCGGTCGCCGGTGTCCAGTAAACTACAACTCCCAGCATGTTTCGCAGCTCACGCCCCCTTTTCTGGCCGGCTCATTGGAGCAGAGCTTCAGCGTGTGGGCGGGAGGGGCGGGAGCGGGATGAAGCTCGGGGCTCTCTCATTGGACGAGGCTGAGACTTTTGTCCGCCTTTTACGGCCACGACTAGCAGGGGGCGCTTGGAGCTCAGGTTTTTTTTTTTTTTTTTTTTTCCTTGGAGTTTAGAAGGGCGCGCGCCCGCCAAACCTCGCTGAGCGCCGCTCGTGCCCGCGCCTGGCCGTCTTCCCGGAGCTCGGCTGGGCGGCGCTGGTGCCCGCCCGCCCGTAGCCTGCGGCTCGCGTCCGGGAGCGCTGCCGGGTCCCCGGAGGCGGCCGCATCCTTTGTGCGGCGCTCAAGTTGCGCTGCGGGGCCGCGGGACGGCATGTGGGCTCTACGGCGGCTTTTCTCTTCTGCCCAAACTCTCGAAACAATGGACTGTAAGGGGAGCGGGGATTGAAGGGGGGGAACGGGGATTGAAGGGGGCGAGCGGGGAAGCGAGCTGCACCGGGGAATCATGACTTCTGCCGCGGGTAAGTGACGGCGCTCGCGCTGCGGCTGGAAAGTTAGTACGAGCGCTGCAGGTCTTGGGCTTGGAGCACCTTTCTCCTCTGGGGTGGGTGGCGGTGTGCCCTCTACCTTTCCCGAGGACTGTGGCAAGTGCGGAGCAGAAGTGTTTGCTGCGGGGTTTTTTTCGTCCCTTCCTGCCAAGAGGGGCTCTGGAAATCGTTTCTTTTGGGACCTCCTTTTAAAGGAAGATCCATGTCGGGTGCTCCTAGCGCCAGGTGAAACGTAAGTGTGACAAGTAAAGAGGATGTTGACTTTTCCCTCCTAAAATTTGAGCGACTTTGCCGTTGCGTGTGAAAATAGTTTAGATTCCCATGTTAAGAAATCAGTTATTCTAGGAAAGGGCAGTGTTCCCGGAGTGTTGAACTCGGCGACTGGGCTGAGTCGCTTTAACCCTAGTATCGACTGGAAACCCTAACCCTTATTCAATAAAGAGGTTTAGATACTGTTACTCCTGTCCTGCTGGTTTTCCGCCAATTACCTGAGAAGCAGAGGGGTAGGATTGGCGATCGCAAGGATTTTGTTCATCTTCACCCAATTTTTAATGGATTTTTTTTCTATTTATACCTGGTTAGTGTAAACAAAGCCTTGTTTTCTGTCTGCCGGCAGTTCTTTCCCTTCACCCAAATGGTAAAGCTTGTACCTTTGTGTGGACTGGAGAATTTGGGACATTGTATTTTTGAACATTCTTAAGGAACAGTTATTTTCCAAAACAATTACTAAAGTGGTGTGAAATTAACTTTAGAAGAGCATAGATTAATTTTTAAACCAGAACTTAGTGTATTCGGCACTAAGGTTTTTTATAACGTTTTTGCCCACGTTGTAAGAAATAAACTTTCATTAGACATTTTATAGTAAAATAGTGTAAAGCTTCCTGGCAGAGTTGATTCTAGATCAGCACTTAGGTCTCAGATTAAATTGTCTTAGCTTTTCTTGGCATTTGTTTTAAATTCCTGCAACTTGAAACTGTCAAATAGCACTCTAAATGTTCTGATTTGTATTATTTCTAAAGCCTAGATATGTTAGAGTGTTGTACTGCTAGGTGTAGTCAGATTACAACTAAGGAGGCAAGCATAGCCAATAAGAATTAGAAAGCAAGCAGTGAAGTGGTCCAGAGAAACACGCTGTGGATCTTTTATGATGGTGTATGTATGTGTAGGAGGTATGTCATATGCTGCAAATTGTTCTTTATAAAATCTCTTCCTTACCAAAGGGAGGCTTTCTACTCACTTGAGGTGAATTATTTTCATCCTCAATTTCTGTGCCTCACTTTAAGTTTTATTAATGAATGTCTCACTTTAAAGTGGTTGGAATTTTAAAATCCTTGCAGCCAATTTTAACTCTGTAGTATCAAAACATTTAAAACACCTTACATCTGCCAATTTTCAATTCCAGTCCTAACCGCTTATAATGAACAGAAGCATTTAATTTAACATATAAGTGTGTAAACCTGATCTAAGTTTCAATCTGGAATTTTATCGTTCTGTCTTTGGAATTACCCCAGAATAATGCAGGCAATTTTTATATTGTATCATCTTTACAATTAAAGAACTCCCCAAACATTTTTGTGGTGTTTTAAAAGAGGGATACTTCCGGTGTGGAGCTGAGTTAGTTGCTTTTTAGCATGGCTTGCTGAGAAGCATTAAGGACTTTTTGTTCCCTCATCTGTTAAGATTTATTATAATTTTGTCTCATGCCTAAATGGAGAATGTAGAAAGGAACTGGGCTTTTCATTCCATCCTCCTCTTATTAAGTGGTCATCATTCTTTAGGTATTTATGATGCTCTTTAGAACAATATTCAAATTCATTCAAACTTAGGGAAAGATATTTGCATTGGGGGAGGGGATGTTTATTGACCTCACATCTAATCTGTGGAATGTGAAAGGGTTGGCTTAGTTTCTATGCATCCTAAAGAAGAGCTCGCTTTGTTTTTCTGCATCTATGAAAGAGGAGGTCCACGGTAGAGATTTTCGAATTATTCTAATCAGTACACGAACAAGGTATTTCGTATCTTTTTGGACATGTGCAGGTCTCAGTAATGCCTGTGCTTTGCTTTTTGGCGAGTCCAGTAGCTAAGAAGGTGTGCACGTGGACTGTAGCCATATGTGTGTCACAGATGACAAGTATGTTTGCAATTGTTAGTAAAATGGCACTAGTGCTTTACTTCTTACCTTATTCCCCCGTCCCCTGGAGCCAAACAGCTGTGTAAATAAAAGATTTGCTGCTGTGCTCAAAAAACCTTGGGGTCTAACTGTTGATACAGTATTAAGATCCAAAGGTGCTAGATTCATTTCCAAACATCGTGCACTTATTTCAAGAGTTTGACATTGGAGCAGACCGAAATATAATGGCTTGTTATTTTTTGAGTTGTGTTTCTTTGGCAATAATAATAATGAATTCAAATATTGCTGAACTAGTGACTTACTTGAACACTTGTTCCTTCTAATAAATTAAGAACTTAGTAATCCTGTTGAAGTTGATTCCTGCGAACTTTTTAAAATATTATGCTACGTTTAAATGGCTTTTTTTTTTTTTTTTAAGAGATAGCGAGTTACTGAGATGTATTAAACAGTCTGTGCATGTGGTAGCTCTGCCCTTCTCAGGCCCTATTTGCAGCATTGGGGTTACAGCAGAGAAACAACGTGCCTGCCCTCCTGGAGCTTGCCTTCCCAGTGGTGAAGGCAGAGAGAGATCCGCTGGGGAGAAATCACACAGGGCAAAGAGGCTAGAGAATCTAAGGGCTCTCCTGCAGCAGATCTCTCAGGAGTTATTATGTCAAAATCATATAGGCTGGAGTTCCCTTCGTGGTGCAGTGGTTAACGAATCCGACTAGGAACCATGAGGTTGCAGGTTCGGTCCCTGCCCTTGCTCAGTGGGTTAACGATCCTGTGTTGCCGTGAGCTGTGGTGTAGGTTACAGATGCGGCTCGGATCCCGCGTTGCTGTGGCTCTGGTGTAGGCCGGTGGCTGCGGCTCCGATTAGACCCCTAGCCTGGGAATCTCCATATGCCGCAGGAGCGGCCCAAGAAATAACTAAAAAGACAAAAAAAAAAATCGTATAGTCTTTAGAGATCTGTTCAACCGCCTCATTTACAGGTAAGGAAACAGACAACACCAAGGCACACAAATAGGTTAGCCAGCTCTGCCAGTGATGTTACTGGCTTTGTCCAGTACACTGGTAACCAACCAGGTAAGCTGAAGTTTCCAGTTGTTATTTAATTCAGTGAGTGTGCATTGAGGCAGTTAGGTACATGGGCTGTGCTGTGTTTGTTGGTAATCAACCGTGGCTCATATGCAGTGAAGTGAATTTCTAGGACACTAAGAGAGAACAGAGATTTATGTTTCTTGGATGCAAACTCATGTGCAAAACAGGTCTTTTAAAAAAGAGTAAAGTTGATATCAAAGATTAAAAAAAGATTGAAGAAAAATAGCAAAAATTGGTTGGTTAAATGATCCTGAAGCTTCTAAAAAGGCTATAAGATTCAGAAAATAAAAGATGCATTTAGTAAGACAGGGTTTTTGTTTGTTTTGTTTTTAATTATGAAATACACCTACCACAAACTTACCGTGTATACTGGTTTTAAGTGTACAGTTTGGTGTTTGGTGGTGTTAAGTACATTCACCTTGCTGTGCAGCCAGTCTCTAGAACGCTTTCCATATTGCAAAATTGACTTTTTTTTTTTTTTAATAGAAAATAAGATAGCCCTGTTGTGGCTCAGCAGTAATGAACCCAACTAGTATCCATGAGGAGGTGGGTTTGATCCCTGGCTCCACTCAGTGGGTTAAGGATCCCGTGTTGCCCCGAGCTGTGGTGTAGGTCGCAGGTGCGGTTCAGATCCCGCATTGCTGTGGCTGCAGCGTAGGCCGGCAGCTCTGATTAGAACCTGAGCCTGGGAACTTCCATATGCCGAGGGTGTGGACCTAAAAAGCCAAATGAAAATAAAAATAAAACAAAATCGATTTTTTTTTTTAATGCCTCCAAACTGCCCAGAGGTAGGATGTTTTCAGAATGGCTATAGAAATGAAATCAATGTGACAGTCTGTCAGTTTTCCTCCTCTTGGGGAAGGTGAGAGGTTGAAAAGAGGCCTAGGGCATTCATAGTGCTCTTGAGACTTGACTTAATACATCAAGGGTTTGATTGAACAGACCATCACACCAAGCTTTATCCTTAGGCTTTGAATGGTTTTAAATTTTTTTCTCCCTAAAAACAAAATCACAAGTTTATTGAATACTGCACTGAAATTGTATAGCTCTGGGAATTTGTATTATTTTGGAAATATTCCATATCTCTTTTATTGTAACATTGTACTGAGGAATTGACTAAGGCATCTGTTTCAAGTGAACTTGGTCGAACTTGGTGCCTTAGGGGTTTGGGGAAATTCTTCTTCGGTTGGTAAAAGGAAGTGGAGCACCTACTCTTGTTTTTCCCCCTCCTCATGTCCCTGTAATATCTTCCCAAGTTGGAGTGTTGTGACTAATTTCCTTTGTTTCAAAGAAAGTCATCACTGAGTGAAGAATCAAAGCCTCTGTGTACTCAAGTGCTTAAACAATATCCAGCAGATATTTTGAAAGGTTGGCATTTATTTTTTTCGCTAAATTAAGTTTTCGTTACGCTTTAGATCCTGTTGGAGGAACAAACTGAAGTATCAGCAGCATAAGATAAAATAGCTTTTGCCTCCAGTCTTGGGAAACGTGACTGGGTGATGAGGGGTGGATGGTATAGGTGAGAAAACATAAAAGTACTTTTTTATATAACACCAAGGAAGAATGGCTATAATAGGAGCTACGGTCATCTTTTAAATGTGCTATTGGTGATTAGTGAAGGGTACACAGCATAGGCACCTGGAGCAGAGCCCAGGTATGCGACTTTAAAAAAAAATAAGTAAATAAAGCTCAATGAGGAATGACAGTGAAGATTCCCATTTGACAACCCCTGCACAGAAAAAAATACCCACTTTATCATGAGCCTCAAATAATTTAGTTTCATTCCTTGTCAGTCTTTAAGGCTGGGAAATTTCTCATTTCTGTATTCCTTTTTAAGGTTGTTTTGGGGGTCTAGCGAGATAAGTCATTGACAAAGGGCATTTATACAACTCTATTGTATATTATTGGAGGTAGAGAAGTACTGCTTATTCACCTGGAAGCTTGAACCCTGAATAAACCTTAGGCAAATTCCCCTTTTAGCATTCCTCAAATGAACTCAAGTACTTTCTCCAAGTATAATGGATCCCAAGCAGAAGCTAGTTATTTGATTTAGTGTTGACTGACAATACGGTAATCTGTTCCAGAGTCAGGAGAAAAACTGTATTGGAATTTTTCAGGAATGTACAGTGAGTTTACCAAAAGCTATGAGTACTGGAATTGAAGGGCAACTTAGCAGGATTTTCAAGAGTAATAATTGAAAATATTATTGTAATGTAACACGATCTCCTTAGTAAAATGCAGGTTCACTATATTGTCAAAAGTTCCCTTTGTGGCACAGCAGAAAGGAACCTAATAGGAACCATGAGGTTGCGGGTTTGATCCCTGGCGCCGCTCAGTGGGTTAAGGATCTGGCGTTGCTGTGGCTGTGGCCTAGGCCAGCAGCTGTAGCTCCCATTCGACCCCTAGCCTGGGAACCTCCATATGCTGCAGGTGCAGCCCTAAAAAGACAAAAGGCACACACACACACACACACACACAAAGGTAAAAATATTAGCAGATTTAATCATTTACCATCTTGTGCTTTGGTTTTTTGGTCCTCAAACTTTTTTTTTTTTTCTTTTCTTTCTAGAGATTAAGAAGCCACCCGTGGCCCCTAAGCCAAAGTTTGTGGTGGCAGCTAATAAGCCAGCTCCACCTCCTGTGGCACCTAAACCTGATAGCGTGGTTTCTAGTGTTCCACAGCCAACAAAGAAAACCAAACCAGCAATAGCTCCAAAACCAAAAGTTCTGAAGGCCTCACCTGTTCAAGACGTCAGGCAGTCACCATCAAGGAAACTCCTCGTGAACCTGGAAGAGCAGCAACAGGAATCATCTGAAAGCACTGACAGCTCTGGCTGCGAAAACCCCGGGCATCGGAGCAGTGATTATATTTTACCAGTGTATTCCTGCCGTCCTGAGTGTAACCATAAACTTGGGAATAGGGAGACTTTGTGTGTCAAGCAGCTTGTCTTAGGGTCCCTGGAAATGCACGAACACTTAGAACATCGTCAGGTTGATGAGTCTTGTTCAGCTGTGAAGTCTCAGGGTAAATGTGACGCTCGGGGTGAAAAGGTGAAGAGCCAGAGTGAAGTGATTTTAAAGGCAAGCATCCTGGAAGAGAAGCTCAAAGATGTTTTAACGCAGCGAGCATCCCCTTTTATTTTCCCGCAGAAGCAGAGATCCACAGACAGTCCAGAAATGAATGATGGCTGGAATTCCACCAGACAGTTCAGAATCGACTTTGCGGATTTGTCACCTTCCCTGTCCCGCTTTGGGAAAGTTCCTGATCACCACCGTTGCCACCTACAGCTTCCTAGCGATGCGTGTCAGCATGTTGAAACGAGTCAGAATGACAGCGAACAAAGCAATGGTTGTCTTCATGCATCTGAACAAGAAGCTCTAGAAAATGGTAAAAGGAGCACTGTTTTATCATCAGGTGGAGAGAGGAAGAATTCAGAAATCAGAGACCTTGGTCCCTTGGAAATTCACTTGGTGCCGTGTACCCCCAAATTTCCAACTCCTAAGCCCAGAAAGGCACGTGCTGCACGTTTATTACGCCAGAAACGTATAGATGCGTCCAGTGAACATACTGAAGAACCGGCCACTGTAGACAGTAGCTCTTGTCTTTTCGAAGATAGTTTGAAAAACAATACAATCAGTGTTTCTCATCAGAATGTTTTGTGGAACCAGGAACAGGTGGACCAAGCGAAGCCAGGAGAGCAACGTGAATTGAATGTGGACTTCGACGGTGATAGACAAACCTTTGTCAATTCACAGAAAGCCTTGTGTCCCGAAACATCTTCCTTTGAAAAGACGGCACCTCCTTTAGGGACAGACTCTAATTTGAGTTCCGACAACAGGACAGGAGATGGTTCTAGTGTGTCGCTTGCTGTGGACCAGGGGACCAGTTTTATAAGATGCAGTACTCTGTCTATGAGCCTGCCCAAGCAGCTCAAGTTAGCCTGCAGCGAACATTTGCCTGCTGCCTGTAACCCGGGAGTGTCTGGCCCCACACTGCAAAAGGAATCTGTGGTAAAAGATGAAAGTTCCTCAAGAATTGTCCCCAAAAAGCCTCAGAGACACAGCTTGCCTGCTGCAGGAGTACTTAAAAAGGCTGCCTCAGAGGAGCTTGCAGAGAAAAGTTCTTACCCCTCAGATGAAGACAAAAATTCAAAGAAGGGTCTAGAAAGAAATCATCTCTGTGCCCCAAGCCACGGCATATCATCCGCTTCCGAGATGGCTAAACAGGCTTCAGAGAAGCCCGTGTGGAAGTTACCCCATCCTATTATACCCTTTTCCGGGAGCCCGCAATCCCTAAAGTCTGCCACCGCCTCCTCGGACGGTGAGCCCACCACCGCCCTGGCCAAGCCAAGAGCCAAATCATTATCCGCTGTGGACATGGAAAGGTGCACTAAGCCTTGCAAGGACGCTCAGAAGAAGAACTCTTTAAAGAAGTTGCTCGCCCTGAAACTGTCCATCTGTTTCATGAAAAGTGACTTCCAGAAATTTTGGTCCAAGAGTAGCCAACCTGGAGACACAGCCTCAGGCAGCCTTGTGGGAAGGGAGCGGAAAGGGAGCGAAAGTGATGGGCCCAGCTCGTTGGTAGGAGAAGAGAAGAGAAATAAACCCACCAAGGCGCACTCGGCGGATAACCATGGCCTGGAATCCCCAAAGAAGAGGAAGACGCCTCGGGGCCAGGCCAGTGGAGCTAACGGACCCCGAGCTGAGTCTCTGGATGACCAGATGCTCTCCAGGGAGCCGGCATCCCAGGCGCCTTGCAAATCGGTTACAGGTGGCTGTGCACCCGAGTATGAAAATATACGCCATTATGAGGAAATACCAGAATATGAGAATTTGCCGTTTATTATGGCTGCGGGGAAAACGTCAGACGTGGCCTGGCAGAATTCCAGCAGCGTGGAGGACGCCGATGCAAACGTGTATGAGGTGGAAGAGCCGTATGAAGCTTCAGGCGGCCAGCTGCTGCTTGGACGCAGACATCAGCATTCCAGGTAACACACCGGTGTCAGACAGACACTGCCCTGCCGCGTGGGTGTCACTGAAATTAACCTTCAGCAACCCTGTGAGATGGGTTAATGTCACACGCGGGGAAAAATCACGCGGGGAGAGAATGGTTTAGGTAAGCGTATGCAGTCTCTTTGTCTCGTCTCTCGGGATTACTAGCAGTGCAGCCTTTAAGCAGTTGACTTCTTTCACGAGCTGATTCAAAGACTTTGAAACAGTAGGCGTAGTGTCGGTACGGCAAGGAAGACCTAGAGCAGAGACAGCCCCGTGCCTCTAAAGCACCGCTTGGACGTCCTAGTGAGGCCCTTGGGGAGGACATTGGCCCATTCAGTGAGGGTTATTTGCTAGAAATAAGAAATCCCTGAAATTGTTAAAATCTGTGCTTACCTACAGTATGGCGCCTCTGTCAGATAAAACCTCTACGTTTGCAAAATCCACTACGCTTTGAGCATTAGTTATTTCTCTTGTTGGAGGCTAATTACTAACTTCAGAGGGACACAGGAAAAACTGCCAGAAAACAACTACTGTCCCTTTTCACTTTTGAATATATACCTCTTACCCCTGGACCTTCTCGCTCTGTCTTAATTAAACCCTTCCCATCTTTGTTGGTCCAGCTCAGCCATCCTGGGCTTCCTGAAACTTCTACAGTTACCTAGTGGGAAGTGTTTACTTCCTATTCTGACCTTCCAGTTAGGCTGTGGTCTCCTTACAGCCTTTATCTTGGTCTGTTTTAGGGCAGGGATTGTTTACGGATGTGTCTGACTGGTATTCGGTTTTAAGCTCCACGAAGAGTTCTGGCCGCACCTTTTTGTCCTGCCTGAGGCCAGGCACGGGGCTTGGGAGGGCTCAGTAGATGGCCGTTGAGGACACGAGTGAGTGAATGAGGCAGAGGAGGCGACCACGGGAGCAGCCACCTTCTCTCGCCAGAGGCCCCGAGGGAACCTTGGCCTCATATCTAAAGTGTTCTGTGCTTAACACAAAGCGCCCAGACCCTCTTTGAAGTCTTTGTGTTCTTAGGTCGCTAACTTCAAGCCTTTGCGTGCTTGGGTCTTAAAATAGGACTTTTGTAGAAATATTCACCTGTGTGGCACCTCGGAGGGCCTCAAGAAAAGGATTATTGGGCGAATTGAGGAAATACAGTTATTAAGTAAAGTCTTGGTCATTGCTGCTCTTTGAGCACGTCTCCTTACTCGGAATCCTTGGACTCCCTGCTCCCCAGCTGACGGCCTTCTCGTTGGCAAGCTGTCTGCTCCCTGAAGGTGATCCCCAGGCAGAAGCCTCTCCTGTGGCGTAAATAGTTCAATAATGGAGAGTAAAGTGTCCACCTTGGTTTTTTTGGTTTGTTTGTTTGTTTGTTTTTATCTTTTTGCCATTTCTTGGGCCGCCCCCACGGTGTATGGAGGTTCCCAGGCTAGGGGTCCAATCGGAGCCATAGCCACCGGCCTACACCACAGCAACGCGGGATCTGAGCCGCATCTGCAACCTACACCACAGCTCACGGCAACGCCGGATCCTTAACCCACTGAGCAAGGGCAGGGACCGAACCTGCCACCTCATGGTTCCTAGTCGGATTCGCTAACCACTGCACCACGACGGGACCTCCTGTCCACCTTTGTTTTAAAGTCTATTTTCATGCCTGCTCTTCTCGCCGTGCAATGGTTTTGTTAGCGCTGCCCTCCTTTTCATCAGTGTTTGTGTGTTATTGTGTAGGTGCAAGGAGGGAGTTTAGCATGTGACATGCTCCTGTCCAGAGCAATGAAGTTTGTCCTTGAAATTGGAGGGTTGGCCCTTGGTCGGGTTTCTTGTTGGCCCTAAGGCGTGATCTGGAGGGTCTGTCATTATCTCTAACACCAGCTGTGAACTCCTCTGGTTTGCCTCTTGTGCCTTTGGGCACTGCTGCTCCAGTTGGGGGAACCAGGAGGGCAGGGGTTCGCGTGCCAGCCCGGCCAGCGCAGCGGGCATTCCTGGAGGGCTCTTTCTCAAGGCCACAGGAAACCCAGGGCGCCTTTGGGCAGACAGGTTAAAGGCGTTAAGTAAGGCAGCCTGGTGAAGCGTGGGCGACTCTGCTTCTGAATGTAGCTTTCCCTGGAGATGTCTGGTTAGGCCTGGAGCAGGGAGGCCCAGGCGGGCTCGAGGCTCCTAAAATGTGCCCGCTGAATCAAAAGCCTTCAGTCAAAGGGCCAGACCAACAGTTTTGCCTGGAAGGTTGTACCTTTTGTAAACAACATCGCTGAGAAAGAGGCAGCCAAATTCAAGCCTTCCTGAGGAGGACCGCCCCCGAAATAAGGTAAATGAGAACTGGGGCGCCTGCTTCAGGTGAGCTGCGTGGATCCAGGAGGCAGTCCTGTCTGTTGATCTGACTGTTGAAAACACAGCCCTGTGCTTGAGAGTAATTAACTCAAAATCTAACCCCCTAGGTTTCTAAAATGCTACGACCAAATACAGATGAACCTTGTTTAAGATTTTTTTTTTTTTTTTCTGCTAAAATGAATCAAAGGAGTGTCTCTAACAGTGTCTTGGGCCTTGGGGCGGGGGTGGGCGTGGGGGAAAAGGCTTCTGGATCTTAGGGCAACTGGTTCACAGAGACAACGCGCGCTAGTTTTAGTGCATCTACGCACGTAACCAAGCAGATTCCGGATTAGTAAACAGACAGTTGCCAAGCGGGAGGGTGGCCCCCGTGGGCAGCTTCTGTAGAGTTGAGATGTTTAATGAATCCAGCCACTTCACATGGGCACATCGATGACACCCTGTTTATAACTGAGCAGGAGAGAATGGTGGGCAGCCCCCCGTTCCAAAAAGGATCCTGTTCCTAAGCGTTTCTGATGATGTGGAGCCCAGAGTGTGTTTCCCCAAAGAAACCGCTGCGGAGCTGGTGGGTAACGAATCCATTTGAGCCCCTCTGGGACGTAAACTGCTGCTGCAGCGGCCTCCCCTTCCCGCGTCCCAGGTAAACTCTCCCCCACAGCACTTGGTGCTGATGTAGGCGAGTTGGCCTGGGTGTTGGGGGAGCAAATCCGCTGCTTCCGAAGCAGCAGGGTTTGTGGAAGGGGTGAGGTGCCTGAGGAGGAATGAGGAAACCCGGGGCTGGGCTTGCTGGGGAAGCGGACTCTGAGGCCCTGAGGGTGATAAGAAGGAGAGAGCCCGGGGGCCGGGCTGGAGGAGGCTGTAGATTAGATTTTTCTTTCCCTCCTTTTCCATGATTTTTCCTATCCCTCCCTTTTCACACTCCCCAGTCCCCTTTGTGTGAGTCTGCTAATTGATTTTCTAGCCTCAGGCAAGAAAAACTCCCGTGGAAAGAACGGAGGGAGGGGGCCGGATGGGTAGGAGTGGCGCTCAGAAGGCTGAGCAGCCAGAGGTCAAGGTGAAGGAAGGTGAGGCCATAGACACAGAGCTTCAGGTTTCCTAACCTGGTACATCCACTGGGTCCCTGTTCCGGCTTCCCAGCAACAGTTTTGTGGGAAATAAGATTATGAGCCCCTTTGGAGGCTTCCAGTGTGTTTTGGGAACAGTTAGGCTCTTCCTCTGAAATGTTTCAGACCTCAGAAACCCAGAACAACTGCCAGGCCGTGGGCCCTCCTCCCTCGCTGGCGTGCAGGTGATGAGTGCCCATTTCCTGCTGTGATTGTACGGGTTTGACTTCTACCGGGAAGTTCCTAAAGTTTGGGCCCCTGAGAGTGAAAAGTTAGGGACAAGTTGCAAAACAATTGTGCCCAAACATTGGAATTTTCCTCTTAAAATTGTAGCAGAGGAGTTCCCATCCTGGCTCAGCAGAAACAAATCTGACTGGCATCCATGAGGACGCAGGTTCGATCTTTGGCCTCCCTCAGTGGGTTAAGGATCTGGTGTTGCACACCTATGGTGTAGGTTGGGGATCTGGCATTGCTCTGGCTGTGGCATAGGTGGGTGGCTACAGCTCTGATTTGACCCCTAGCCTGGGAACCTCCATATGCTGTGGGTGCAGCCCTAAAAAGACAAAAAATAAATAAATAAAAAATAAAATTAAAATTAAAAAAATCGTAGCAGATTTCTTGATTCTATAACCAAGAAAAACTTTCCCAGGAAACATTCCAGCTTTTTCCTCTGTTGTTTTAACTTGCTCTTATAAGCACTTCACAGAAAATGTACAGTGATTGGGCTTTCAAGTGCTCAGTGTATTTACTGCACAACGCTGACCACGTGTCAGAAGTGAAAGGGGTGCCACTCCCTAGGAGTTTCTGCCCAGTGAGACAGCTCGGTTATAGGACACCATGGTTTTATTAATCTTAGTTTTGTCTGAGTTGCACCCCAAGTAGGTCATTAAAGATGACTTCACAGAGATGGTGACCTTTGACCCCAGGCTTATAAAAGTGGACACGATTAGATTGGGCATTCAGGGGATCATTTTCTAACCTCAACGTCATTGTTTATTTTCTCCCTACTTTAAGCACAAAGCTGGGCTTAGGAATTCTCTCGTCACAGGGCAGATTAAGAATCCGGCTTTGTCCCTGAAGTGGCTCAGGTTGATGCTGTGGCAAGGGTTCCATCCCTGGCCAGGAACTTCCACACACCATGGGTACAGCTAAAAAGAAAAACCGAGAAAAGGAAAAAAAAAGACCTGGGCTTAAAGAGCTGCCAAATGGCATTTCCAGTCTCAAATCCCATTATGGCACTTGTGCTATAAATCTTCACGGAGTCTACAAGATAGCGCCCTTGGGTTACATTTACCATCTGGTGGTATGGTTGGATCCTAATATAACGATTAAAGTATAAATTAATAGCCCTAATGAGCGTTTCCATGGTTGTCATAGCACCAGTAAGATTAAGCACCGTTAGAGGGTGGGGGTTGGGACTCATATGTCTCAACATCAGCCCTTTCCTGTGAGTTATTTTCAGCAGCAGCTCAGGAAATATCAAAAATTTGTATGGCTTTTTAACTTTGTGTTTCTCGTGTTGGAACCGAAGCCACACGGTTTTGGCAAATCTATTTGTTTACATACATTTGACCCTGCAGCTAGAAGCACTGGATTTTATTTCTTGGTGATAAAGCTTTTTGTTTTCCTTTTAAATTTGTGTTAGGAATTAGCTAAATTAATTTCTCGTTTTGTTCTGTTGGGGCCACACCCATAGCATGTGGACGTTCCGGGGCCAGGGATCAAATCTGAGCCTCAGCTGCAGCCTGCACCACAGCTGCAGCAATGCTGGATCTTTAACCCACAGCGCAGGGCTGGGCATCGAACCTGAGCTGCAGCAGTGACCTGAGCCACTGCCGAGACAATGGCTGGGTCCTTCACTTGCTGTGCCACAGCAGGAACTTCTAAATTGCAGTATTTTGTCCACCTATATTACTTTGGTCTCATTCTCGCCAAAATAGCAAAGTGATAGTTTATCACATATACATGTTTGTATGTGATAGAATGTCACTTTACTTTCAGGGGGGCATATTTTCAGTCAGGAGTGGAAGAACTAATATCCTACATTGTGATTGTACACACACACACACACACACACGCACCCTGTCTTCCTTGATAAGAATACAGTTTTGAGATAGCTGATATTTGCACTGAAGGGTGGCGTTATTTTTAGAGCTAATTGATTGGTTTTCCATTGTCAGGTTTTCATTAAATTTTTGAATATTAAAGATCAAACATTTTAAAATTTAGCCAAAGTTATGGTTTTGTTTTCATAAAATTGAAATTAATTATGTCAGTTAGCTATAAATTGCTCTGCAAAGTGAGCGTCTGACCTCTTTCCTGGACAAGTGTTCTTATTGTGAGCCTCTTGGGAAAGGGCAGATGCGGGAAGTGACAGGGAAGGCCCTCATTCTTTTCCTGAGCATTTTTAATACCTGTGAGGATCTGATGGGTGAAGATAATGAGACAGTCCATTCGCTGGTGAATGGATTAAGCCCATTAGTAGGATGTTCGGAATTCAGTGCATTTTTGCAATGGAAATAACTGTGCCTAGGAGTTGGATTCCCAGCCCACCCATCAGAGCATCTTCAGCTTCTAATATGTGAAAAACGCTAATGGAAAGTCATAGGAAATGAGACAGGGACTCTGGGATTAAAACAGAGCCGTAAAATTAAATAAATAGGGTTCTTTTTGGACCCTTAAATGCCGGTGCCTCCAAGGAGGAAAAGGTTGGTGTGTTGATGAGCACGTTGAGGAAGGAGGAGGGAGCAGAATGAGAGGCGGAGAGGGTGACTTTGGCTCAGCAGCCCTCGGGCCTGCAGGCTCTTGCTTGTGCACAAGAGGATGAGTGTACTCATAGTTCAGGGACTCATAAGCAGTGCCTGTGCTTGTATAGTACTTTGGTAAGCGTTCTGCGTTCTTCCAGATATTTCTTTAAAATGTGTCATCTTTTCCTGGAGTTGCATAGACTAATTTGGTATTTAGGGAGAGCCTTTTACTTAAAAAGTAAACATTTTTATATGAGCCTATTTTATTTTATTTTATTATTATTATTATTATTATTTTGTCTTTTTGTCTTCTTAGGGCCAAACCTGCGGCACGTGGAGGTTCCTAGGTTAGGGGTCAAATTGGAGCTGTAGCTGCTGGCCCCTGCCAGAGCCACAGCAATGCAGCATCCGAGCCGTGTCTGCAACCTACACCACAGCTCACAGCAACACGAGATCCTTAACCCACTGAGCAGGGCCAGGAATTGAACCTGCGTCCTAATGGATACTAGTCGAGTTCGTTAACCATTGAGCCATGATGGGACCTCTGAGCCTATGTATTTTAATACTTTCTTGAAACTATATTAGGTACAAAGAAGAGTTCAAGTGATAGTATATTTGGGTGTGGGAAACTACAAAGCAGTGCTGACCTTTTTATTAAATACTGAGTTTAAAAGTTAAGTTCAGGAATGGAACTGCCTACTTTCTTCTGGATGGTATGGAACAACTTTGGGTGGTTTAGTCTGGGTCTGGTAATTGTGGGTCTCTGCAGGGAAAAAAAAAAAGAAGAAGTATTTGCAAGTAGTTTTGACATCAGGCAGAGACAAATGGCTGTCACTGGAGCCATAAAAATTGGGTTGGTTAAACAGTCAGTCAGTGGAGAAAAGTCCTCTGATAGTATTTCCAGAAAGGTCAGCTGTCTTCTGAAGGTTGCTTTCAGATTTCTCATCCCTTCTTGTTTGCCCATATTATGGATCCATACAAGTGTGGATTGGAGTAAGGCTGTATTAGGTGTTATTACCCTTTTAAATATAGGGAACCTGAAGCCTGTTGGTGGTGACTTCAGGACAAACGGACAGAAATGGAAATGCGACTGGATTAGTGCTTCTGAGCCCTAACGTTCAAAGGTCTGTTTACCAGACTCTCCCATTTATCAAAGTATTTTGGTTTCTGCTACAGGAAAGGTGAAATAATAAACACTGAACAAAGAAAGTCAGTTTCCCCTGAATGTTTGGATAAAAATTAAAAGGAAAACGAACACATTTAACTTTTTTCTGTTTGAAATGATACAACTCCTGGTTCTTTTAGCTCCTGTGGATTCTGTGAAAACCATGTTTTACTCAGGTCATGTGTTTTTTAAAGTCCTTTCTTGGTAACATTTTTATAATGGTCCATATACTTTGACACATGTTACTATCATTTGAAACATTAGGAATTAAAGAATAGACTTGGTTTTAATAAACTTAGAATAGCTTGGTTTTTGTTTTGTGTTTTCTGATTTTGGGGTTTGTTTGGTTTTTTGGCTTTGGTTGTTATTTTTGTTTTTCTTAATCTGAAAAGCAGTTCTGGTTTGAACTGCATGGCAACTGTAATTTCAAGCCCAGGAACGTAGCTATAATGAATAAAGAAAGAATAATTGGTAACTGGTTTTGTGGGTTTTTTTCCCCCTCTTTCTGTTGGACCTTAGATGTATCTGCAGTCACGAGGAAATAGAGATTTCAATTTAAATGAGTAGCTTTTTCACTACCTAATTTTTCTTTCAGTAGCTCCACTGTTGGAAGCAGGAGAATAAAGCACAGTTCCTCTCTAACGCCTAGCAGGTTGTGGGAAGGACACCCTGGAGGGGAGGGAGGGATAAATAATGACCTCGTTCATTCGTCCAGGTAGCAGCTTTTGGGTGAGGGAATTTAAACAGAGGCCTTTTGGGTAGTTTGCAAAACATTGGATATTTAATGGCTTTAGGTTAAATGAAGTTACACCATCACTGCATTTTAGAACTGCAGGAGTCATTACAAATCAGCCAGTCCAGCCTCCTCATTCACTGATAAAACGGAGCCCAGCCAGACTTGTTGACTTTCCCCACCCCACAGGGATGGGAAATTGCAAAATCACAGCTCCCACCCGGTACTTCAAAATACCACATTGCCACTTCTGAGGCTGTCGTGGGAGCAGGACAGAGAAAGTCAGCAAGATTTAGAAAACGCAAGTGACTTGAGTTGCAAAAAGTTTCAGGATCCGTTGCTTTTTGCTCCTCTGCTGGACAGATTTTGACAGATTTTATTCCCCCGTCCGGAAGGAGGGCTGCCACACAGCCGCCTGTGAGCATAGGGTGATATGGCTCCTATTTTTTAAATAGTAATTTCAGGGAGGCGAGTGTTCAAAGCAAGCAAAAGTCTTCAGCCAGCACATATCTGCTTCTCCTCATATATGTTAACAAAAGCTTGCTTCCCTTCAACCCTGTGATTCAAGTCATCAATCCAGTTTTGTCCCCACTTCACCAAAAATTCATCGATCAGACAATATCAAGGATAACAAATGCCGTTAACTTCCAACAGCATGGATTCTGTGTTTGGTAGTAATGGCTGTTTGCTCGATATTTCTCATGTGCTCTGAGCTCTTCCGAGAGTTATTTATCCCTCTTATCCTCTAAGACATGAGCTTCTTTTACCGATGAGGAAACGAAGCCTCAGTGAGGTCTAGTGACTTGCCCAGGGGCACACAGCTGACACGCAGATGAACTGAGTATGGAACCAAATTTTCTGATCCTGAGACATAAGGATTTTATTTTATTTATTTATTTATTTATTTTGTCTTTTTGCCTTTTCTAGGGCTGCTCCTGCGGCATATGGAGGTTCCCAAGCTAGGGGTCTAATTGGAGTTGTAGCCGCTGGTCTACACCTCAGCCACAGCAACTCGGGATCCGAGCTGTGTCTGCGACCTACACCACTCCTTACGGCAACACCGGATCCTTCACCCACTGAGCAAGGCCAGGGATCGAACCCGCCACCTCGTGGCTCCTAGTAGGATTTGTTAACCACTGAGCCACGATGGGAACTCCAAGACATAATGACGTTAAATCAGAACATGCTCGTGTTGCAGACTTCTGGGAATCGTCTCCCCAGAGCACCCTAATTGAAAACAATATCACTTTGCTCAGTTGATTCATTTTCTAAAGGGAAAACACAGGGACACCTGCAGTGATATGGATAGATGGTAGTGAGCATTTTCAGAGGCCCCAGATTTTTCATGCAAGAAGAACTCGAGTTTTGAAAGCTTTTCTGGTGAGGAAATAGATGGCTCAGTGGTTGGAAACTGAACTGCTTATGCCATGTTTGCATTTGGTTAAGTTCATAGCGTTTGCTATTCAAAACAAGTTAAAACGGTTCCTCTCATCTCCCAGTTTGCATGTGGATGTTAACGACCCAGAAAGGGTTATGCATGTTTCATGTTCCCCCACTGATTGACACGACAGTTGCTGTTTTATCTGTTATCCTTGCTCATCATTCTCTGTCAAGTGCTTTCTGAGCTCTAAAGCACCGCAGTTTAATATGAATCGCTATTCATGAATTCCTCAAAGTCAATAATTTTCTAAGGCTGAAATGCCTTTTTATGATAACATAATATGCTTATTATCTTAATGAAAAATTGGAGTGGTAGGGTTTTCTCCCCAAAGGGGAAGGTGATACACTCTCTCTCATTGAAGATTAAAGGAGATAGGATTTCTGGAGCCTTTTGAATTAGGGCTAAATTTTTTTTTTTAGGGCCGCATCTGCAGCAAATGGAAGTGCCCAGGATCAGGTCAAGTCGGAGCTGTGGCTGCTGGCCTGTACCACAGTTACAGCAATGCGGGATCTGAGCTGCGTCTTCGACCTATGCTGCAGCCGTGGTGAAGCTAGATCTTTTTTTTTTTTTTTTGTCTTTTTTGCTATTTCTTGGGCCGCTCCCGCAGCATATGGAGGTTCCCAGGCTAGGGGTCCAATCGGAGCTGTAGCCACCAGCCTACACCAGAGCCACAGCAACTTGGGATCCATGCTGCGTCTGCGACCTACACCACAGCTCATGGCAACGCCAGATCCTTAACCCACTGAGCAAGGCCAAGGATCGAACCCGCAACCTCATGATTCCTAGTCGGATTTGTTAACCACTGTGCCACACGACGGCAACTCCGAAGCTAGATCTTTAACCCACTGAGCAAGGCCAGGGATGGAACCTGTGTCCTAATGGATACTAGTCAGGTTTGTTGCCAGTGAACCACAACAAGAACTCCCTTTGTGACTTTTTAACTCAGCATCTGTGTTCATCCTGCCTGAGTTAAAGTCCTTCTGGGAGTTTCCATTGTGGCTCAGCAGGTTAAGAACCCAACTGGTGTCCACGAGGATGTGGGTTCAATCCCTGGCCTCACTCAGTGGGTCAGGGATCTGGCATTGCCGTGAGCTATGGTGTAGGTCGCAGATGGGGCTCGGATCCTGCATCGCTGTGGCTGTGGTGTAACCTGGCAGCTGTAGCTCCTATTCAACCCTTATCCTAGGAGCTTCCATATGCTCTGGGTGTGGCCCTAAAAAAAACAGGATAAAAAAGACAAAAGAAAATTTTAAGAATGCTGATCATGACACTCTAAAGCGAGCTTGGTAAGAGCTGTGCTTGGCTGTTAAAGGTAGGTAACTGTACAGTTTTTAGTGTGTAGACGTAGACACGTGTATACCTCACTGCTCTGTGTCACTTGCTTGCTGCCTCTCCTCTTCCCTGTGTTTTATGCTAAAGCAGAGGATAGAAAAGGGACAGTGGAGAGCATTGCTCTGAAGGCTTTTGTTATAGGAGCAACCCGAAATCCCGTGGCCTCAATCTGCCACTTTTCCATGACTCTGAAAGACTCCTCCTATGACAGTTGCTTTCAAAGGTGTCTCGTTCTCATGTAGATGTAGTGACATGTTAACTGCTAGAGGGGATATTTCCAAGTGTCTTAGAAATCACTAGTGGCTAATAGAGTTGGCTTTTAAAATTTTATTTTAGAGCATTTATAGAGAGAATTTTAGTGAAACAGATTTTGCTTTTATAGAAATTAATAAATGTAATTTTCCCTTGGATAAACCAGAAACGAAATAGGTACCTCTAGTTATGCCTTCGTCTTGATTGGTCTCAGCATTTGGAAATTGTGGGAATGGAGTGGAATCAGACTAGAAGTCAGAGAAATTAAGGACAGTTCCTCCCTATAAGGAATTTACACTCTAGTATACTGTTCTTTAATTGAAATTGTTATTGATATAACTAGAGAGTCACATGCGTTTGTAAGAAGTAGTACGGAGAAAAACTAAGTATCCTTTAGCTAGAGTCCCTTAATGGGGACGGAGTAAGATAGCTCCATCAGGATATTAACATCGATGTTAATATCCTGACTTAAATATCTGCAGTGTGTTTATACATTTAGTTCTGTATAATTTTATCAGGTGTGTACGTTTGTGTATACACAAGTCACAGTCAAGATACCCTATAATCCCATCACTACAAAAATCCGTTTCTTTGTCTTTTTAGGGCCGTACCCTCGGGCATATGGAGATTCGAAGGCTAGGGGTCTATTTGTAGCTGCTGCCGACCTACATCACAGCCATAACAAGGCCAGATCCGAGCCATGTCTGCGACCGACACCACAGCCCACGGCACTGCTGGAACCTTAACCCACTGAGCGAGGCCAGGGATCGAACCTGCGTCCTCATGAGTGCTCGTCAGATTCGTTTCTGCTGAGCCAGGATGGAAACGCCCAAAACCCTTCTTTTGTTGCCCTTCTGTAACTACATCCACCTCCCACCTCAATCCTTTGCAGCCAATAATCATTTCAACAATGCTCTATGTAATGGAATCTTACAGTGTGTAACCCTTTAGGGTTGGCTTTCTTCATTTAGCACAGCGCACTGGAGATTCAGCCCAGTTGTTGCATTGCATCAATAGCTCCTTCCTTGCTATTGCTGAGTAATACTCCAGTTAAAGGGCATCCAGTTAAAAGGCCATTTCCGGAGTTCCCGTTGTGCCGCAGTGGTTAACGAATCTGACTAGGAACCATGAGGTTGCGGGTTCGGTCCCTGCCCTTGCTCAGTGGGTTAATGATCCGGCGTTGCCGTGAGCTGGGGTGTAGGTTGCAGATGCGGCTCAGATCCCGCGTTGCTGTGGCTCTGGTGTAGGCTGGTGGCTACAGCTCCGATTCGACCCCTAGCCTGGGAACCTCCATATGCTGCGGGAGCGGCCCAAAGAAATAGCAAAAAGCCAAAAAAAAAAAAAAAATATATATATATATATTAGGCCATTTCCACTGTTTGGCTCTTACAAATAAAGCTATGATGGACATTTATGTATAAGTTTCAATGTGATCATATATTTTCATTTCTCTGAGATCAATGCCCAAAAGTACAATTGTGGGATATGTGGTAATTGTATGTTTACTTTCATAAGAAGCTACCAAATTGTTTTCCGGAGTAGCTCTGTCATTTTACTTTCCCATCAGCAACGTATGAGTGATCCAGTGTCTTCATCAGTGCTTGTTGTTTGTCCTCTTTTATGTAGTTATTCCCATAGGTATGTAATGACATCCCATTTAGGTATAATTTGCATTTCCTTGATGGCTGATGATAATATCTTTTCATGTGCACATTTGCTATTTGTTTTTTTTCCATCTTTTGTCTTTTTAAGGCTGCACCCCTGCTATATGGAGGTTCCTAGGCTAGGGGTCTAATCAGAGCTACAGCTGCCAGCCTACACCACAGCCACAGCAATGCTGGATCCTGAACTCACTGAGCAAGGCCAGGGATCAAACCTGCACCTCATAGTTCCTAGTTGGATTCATTTCTGCTTCACCACAACGGGAACTTGCTATTTGTAATTTTTTTTTTTTTTTTTTTGGCTGCACCCATGGCATGAGGAGGCTCCCAGGCCAGGGATTGAACCCTTGCCACAGCAGAGACCTGACTCACAGGAATGACAACTCCAGATCCTTAACTCACTGAGCCACCAAGTAATTGCAAAATCCTGATTTCTTTTGCCCATTTTCTAAGAAGAATTGTTATTATTGGTTTTTTTTTCAAAGAATTATTTTGTAATTAAGCATCATTTGATGGCTTACTCCCTAGATAATAAGTTCAAACTCCCCAGCTTAGTATACAAGACTTTTTGTTGGCCTTTCTAATCTCACAAGCTTACCCACTTACATAAGACTGCCCGTCATTCCCACACGTCCCATTCCCCTTTCTTAGCTTTATTGTAATACCTGACATACCCTTTACCCCAGACAGATTATCTCTCAGTCTTCTAGACCTAATTCATATCTTACCTTTCAAGGAAATCTCCCCTTCCAAAACAGGAAAGGTAGGAGTTCCCATTGTGTCTTAGCACTAATGAGCCCAACTAGTATCCACAAGGACGGGGATTCCATCCCTGGCCTCGCTCAGTGGGTTAAGGATCCACCGTTGCCATGAGCAACCGTTGGCATGGTAAGTCATATACATGGCTTAGATCTGGCATGGCTGTGGCTGTGGTGTAATTTATTCCTCCTGCCTGCCACCTTTCTTTCCCCTGTTGCAACAATAAATTTGTTTTCTGTGTCTGTGGGTCCATTTTCTGTTTTATAAATCAATTCCTTTGTGTCATTTTTTGAGATTCCACTTATAAGTGATACCATATGATATTTGTCTTTCTCTCTCTGACTTCACTTGGGTGATAACTAGGTCCATCCATGTTTCTTCAAATGGCGTCATTCCATTCTTTTTTTATGGCTTAGTAGTATTCCCGTGTGTGTGTGTGTTGCGGGGTGGGAGAGTGTGCGTGCATCTTTTCAGATTAAGGTTTTCTCCAAATATATGCCCAGATGCAGGATTGCTGGATTGTATGGTCGTTACACATTTAGTTTTTTAAGGAACCTCCGTACTGTCCTCCATGGTGGTTATACCAATGTACCTTCCTCCCGACAGTGAGGGGGGTTCCTTTTCTCCACAGAGAGACGCTTCAGTTTGTCATGCCACTTTTTTCCCAGTGCCTCAAACAGTGTCTGTCATATGGTAGGCACACAGCAAATGTTTGTTGAAAGACTGAACGAGGGGGAGAAGTTGCACCATTCCCTTCCATGGTATATTGCCTGGCACATCCTGTTGGTCGTGTCGTCAAAGCAATAGGTGACACTTACTGTCTCGATTGTATGCCAAGCGGTACAAAGCACACCTTGCCTCCATGTGCTGTTGTACAGCGCTCACTCTCACTCAGCAAAGCTCTTTGTTAACCCGGCCCCTCGCCCCTCCCTCCTAAAGGGGAAACAGGAGATACACGAAATAGGAGCGTGAAGAGGGTAACAGATGATAAGCACCTTTGCATCCATGGCCCCGACACATACCTCCCGGCGCGAAATAGGTGGTCACATCTGAGTAAATAGCTGTCAGGTTAAATATTGCTCTTACTTGTGTGAGGTCAGAATACAGCTGCATTTTAAGTAAACCAGTGTCCCACTGACCGGGCGTCCAGAACGCACAGGAAACACCTGTTAAGTTTGGAAAGCAGTTACACGGACTTGGAGAATTACTGCTGTTCACTAAAGCAAAGCTCCCTTGCAGAAGACACGTCGAGTTAAAAGGCGCCCCACATGTCTGTCTTTACGAGCTATGTGCTGAGCACTGTGCCATCGGGTGGGATGGCAAAGCACAAAACGTCGCATGGCTCTCATTCTGCTGTCCTCTGTCAGATCTGCAGAAAGGAGCCGTGGGGGTCAATTCCCTCAGCAGCAAAAGCAGCTTTTAACAGTTTCTTAGGTAGTACAGATCTTAAGATCTTCATGTACTATTGAGAAAACACGGACAACTTTATCACTAAAGAAATCAAAATTGCTGCAGGTACGGCCTCAAGACAAAAAATCAAAATTTTATAAACTCTTCTTGGCGTTCCCATCATGGCTCAGTGGAAATGAATCAGACTAGCATCCATGAGGACACAGATTTGATCCCTGGCCTTGCCCAGTGGGTTAAGGATCCAGCACTGCTGTGAGCTGTGGTGTAGATCGCAGACACGGCTCGGATCCTGCGTTGCTGTGGCTGTGGTGTAGGCCAGCAGCTTGAGCTCTGATTCGACCCCTTGCCTGGGAACCTTCATATGCTGCGAGTGCAGCCCTAAAAAAAGAAAAAAAAAATCACAAACTCGTCTTAAATAAAAGACACCCTCTTCCCTGTGTCTTATACATGTAAGACTGAAAGTGAAAAAATCTGGGCAGTCTGTAGGTACCTTGGAGTTAGCAAAGATTTACTAAGATGTCTCAAAGTCAAGAGCCTGGTGGAGCACCTGGTACAACTTTTGTGTGTATGGGGAAAGAGCAGAACGACATTGCTACAGAAAATGTGGTTTCCCTTATAGGGTGAATTATTCATAAAATTATCTCAGGATTTGAACATCTGTCTGCCAAAATGTCTTATTTCAGACTCATTTCTGTTGTCTCCTCATTAAGTGTATGGCAGCCCTGGGATGGATTAGTTGGGTATCCAGATGGGAAAGAAGAAAGAGTCTTACCTAAGAAAGTTAGGAAATCTTTTAGGAAAATGTTAAGAAAACTCCTTATCTTTATCTCTTAGTATTCTCACTCTGCAACAGGTAAAATCCCGTGTCTTAGCTGTTTAGAAACCAGGTAAAATATGCTTATGGATTTTTGCAGATAACCCGTGAAAGCTGTTTGACAGATTACATCTTTCCTCCTATGTATTACTTTACCGTTTTTCAGTATTTAACAGAAGTACATACTGTTTCTAATTAACAAGTACTCCCGCGAGTTCCCGTCGTGGCTCAGTGGTTGAGGAATCCGACGAGCATCCATGAGGATGCAGGTTCGGTCCCTGGCCTTGTGCAGTGGGTTAAGGATCCAGCGTTGCCGTGAGCTGTGGTGTAGGTCACAGACAGGCTCAGATTATGGGTCACTGTGGCTGTGGTTGTGGTTGTGGTGTAGGCCTGCAGCTACAGCTCCAATGGGACCCCTAGCCTGGGAATCTCCATATGCCGCAGGTGTGGCCCTAAAAAAAAGACTGAGCAGCATATATGGGGAAATATAAAAGGAATTTTTAAAGTGAAAATTGGTTTGAAGGCTTTAGTGAAGAAATAAAAAAATAAAGATCTGAAGAGTAAACATTTTGTATCACTAGCAAAGAAATGGGTTTTGATCTTAATATGTATGAAATCTTTTTGTGGGACAAAATTTAAATACTGTAAAGAGAAGAAACTACAAAGCTCTAACAGGATTGGGAGCTTTTTTGATGGCAAAGTGACTTTAGGTATGTTTTTACACTGAGTGGTGACTCGATGAACTGTTGTTGCTTTCACACTGTAGGCGAAAATGAGATCTTAGCCGTTTTCTTGAATGTGACTCTGGATAGTAGTAATTCTAGGCTATTTTAATCCATGTTGAGCCCTCTCACTGTTAAGCAAAGTATTTTGATAGACTCTTTTTATCCTCTACAAATTAATGTCTTCTCTGCCTGCTCATTGAAATCTTGGCCCCTGAAACTATTTCTGCTGGCCTTTCTGCTAATGTTCTGTGCGTGGATTCCATAAGCAGAATCTAAGTGTGAACCGAGGTACTGGAATTTATAGAAGCCTCCATTTCACTCTGATGCGAAGGTAAAGCTAGTCTTTCTTCCCTGGGTTTACTTTACAGGTAAACCTAGTGTTCTCCCTCATGGAGAAACACCAGCCACTCTAAAGGGACAGAAGTGTGTTCATTTATAAGCTGTCTACAGGAAACACACACACAGAAGTCATTGCTGTAATCCACATGTCAGTGTGATCCAGTTTTTTTGCGTTTTGTAGGGGGGTCCGCATGAGGATGCCTGTCTACAGTCTATCCTTTACCCTTGCCTTTGACCTCTTCTTTCCAAGTATGAAAAAAACACTGTTTATAAATCAAAATCATTTAAAAAATACTATTGCATTTGGAGTGGATAAGCAATGAGATCCCGCTGTATAGCACAGGAAACTATCGCTAGTCACTTGTGATGGAACAGGATGGAGGAGAATGTGAGAAAGAGACTATGCGTATATGTATGTGTGACTGCGTTGCTTTGCTGTACCGTAGGAAATTGACAGAACACTGTAAACCAACTGTAATAGAAAAAATAAAAATCATTTAAAAATACTGTTTATGAGAAATACTTGAAATAATCCAGATAAATACGCTTGGAGGAGAGAAAATGGGGGTTATCAATTCTTAATGTATTATTATTATTATTTTCTTTCCATGGCCACACCTGTGGCTTGTGGAAGTTTCCAGGCTAGGGATCCAGTCAGAGCTTCAGCTGCTGGCTTATGCCACAGCCACAGCAACACAGATCTGAGCTGCATCTGTGACCTACACTGCAGCTTGTGGCAACGCCTGTTCCTTAACTCGCTGAGCGAGGCCAGGGATCGAACCCACATCCTCAGAGACATCAGGTCCTTAACCTTTTTGTCTTTTCTAGGGCCGCACTCGCGGCACATGGAGGTTCCCAGGCTAGGGGTCTAATCGGAGCTGTAGCCAAGCAGTCTACACCAGAGCCACAGCAATGCGGGATGGGAGCCGTGTCTACGACCTACACCACAGCTCACGGCAAGGCCGGATCCTTAACCCACTGAGCAAGGCCAGGGATCGAACCCACAACCTCATGGTTCCTAGTCAGATTTGTTAACCACTGTGCCATGATGGGAACTCCCAGTCCTTAACCTACTGAGCCATAAGGTGAACCACTATTATTTTTTAATTATGAAGAAGTTATATAGAATTTTTTTAAGTTAAAAGTGCATTATGTGAATAGTAAAATTGTTCCTTCTTTCCGTCTCATTACCCCTCTCCATTCCAGTTGAGAAAGGAGGGCTTTGGGGGTTTTGTTTGTTTTGCTTTGTAATATGGAAAGTTTTAAAATAAGTGGAAAGTTTAGGCGTAGTTAATCTCTGTCCCTAAAGGCTGTTGTTATCTTGGAGGTTCTGGAGATAAGCCGAGGCTGTCAGCCCCGTTTCCCCCTGGGCAGGAAGGGAGCCTTCCTCCTGTGTGTCACTTCAGTGCCTCATGCTGAACCGACCCCACCAGGAGCTCAGCAGATGGCCAGGGTGACACGTCACAAGCAAGGAGCAGATGACACTTCGTCTCCACCAGCTCCTTATTTTTCTCCTCTCTCCCTCTCTTCTGGTGTCTTCATTTCTCCTTACTTCCACCCTTTCGCTCTTCTTTTTTTTCTTTTGTGCTTTTAGTCAGTGACTCAGAACAGAGGATCCACGTTTTTTGTTTGTTTGTTTTTCTTTTTTTACTTTTTTTTTGGCCACCCCGCAGCATATGAAGGAAGCTCCCAGGCCAGGGAATCAGATTCCAGCTGCAGTTGTAACCTAAGCCGCAGCTGCGGCAAAGCCGAATCCTTAACCCACTGTGCCGGGCTGGGAATTGAACCTGCATCCCGGCACTCCCAAGGCACCACTGGTGCCATTGTGCCCATAGTGGGAAATCCAGAGGATCCCTGTTTTGAAGGGCTGTTTTTACCCGGCACTTTCTGCCCTGTGCGGTCCCACGCAGGTCTGTACAGGCACTTTGCTTCCCGCTGCGAAGTGAACTTCATGGTAGCAAAGGAATCAGAAACTTCATTCTGTAAATGACACCTGCTTCTTAGGTCATTCACAAGCCATTTCTACCTGCATTGGTCGTTGAGGTCATTGTTGTGGTCCTGAGGGATGTGAACAGACGGATGCGGCTCGCTTTTAGAAAGGGACTTGTATCTCGAGATCTCGTGGGATACCTTGAAGTCATTTGTGTTGCGGACTGACCTTCTTTTTGAAACTGGAAGCTCGATTCTGATAGGTGTGAACCTGATTTTGCTAAGCTCTGACTCTTACCGTTATAAGTAGGAAGCTACCAAAACGAAGCCGTGAAATTAAATGTGGAAAACAACCCCCGGAGTGACCTGCACAACCACAGCTCACATGATCTCATCGCAGGAGTTCTTTACTCAGACATGTGCGCGGGTGATGAGCTGTTTCACATGACTGATAATGCAGAAGCTTCTCTCTGCCAGTCCTTTTTGATACATGTCTAAACTTTTCAAGCGTCTAGAGTAATAATTTTTTTGAAAATATTAGAAATGACCCCCTGAATATATATGTATGAGGAGCCAAGGGAGCTTTCTCTGTCCCAGGCATTGTTAGCGCATGACTTGTATCAATTCATTTAACCTTCTCATAAAGCCCTGTCGGGTAGGCACTGTGACTATCCCCATTGTATGGATGAGGAAATCGAGGCATGGTGAGGTTCAGAGTCAGTTTCACTGAGGTAGTGTTTTGCTCCAAAGCAGAGCATTTCTAGCAGCTCCTCCTAGAAAGGGATGAAAGCGTGATGAATGTTTGTGACCCTGCCAAAGCGAATCTGTTTATCTCACTTCTTTTTGTTTGTTTGTTTGTTTTGGGCCATGGTGTGCGGTGGCTTAATGTGGGCTCTCAGTTGGCAGACTGGGAACTGAATCTGGGCTGCAGCAGTGAAAGCATCAGAATCCTAACCACTAGACCACCAGGGAACTCCCTGTTTATATCATTTCTTTTTCTTTTTTTTTTTTCCTTTTTGGAAAGCCTGTGGCCTGTGAAAGTTCCCAGGCCAGGGATTGGACCCACGTCGCAGCAGCCTCCCAGGCCACAGCAGTGACAGCTCTGGGTCTTTAACCTGCTGAGCTGTAGGGGAACTCCGTGCTTGTTTGACTTCTTGAATGCAGGTCTTGTTCTTACTTCCCTTCCATTTCCTCTGACTCTAGCTTTAAAGATGTTGACCCAAGTTTTATAGACATGTTATGAGTTTTCTTTGTTTCCCGATCTAGGGAGCTAAAGATAAAGAGTGTAACCACGGAGTTCCTGTTGGGGTGAAGTGGTTAACGAATCTGACTAGGAACCATGAGGTTGCGGGTTCGATCCTTGGCCTCGCTCATTGGGTTAAGGATCCGGCATTGTCATGAGCTGTGGTGTAGGTTGCAGACGCGGCTCAGATCCCAAGTTGTTGTGGCTGTGGTGTAGGCCGGTGGCTACGGCTCCAGTTCGACCCCTAGCTTGTGAACCTCCATATGCCGAGGGAGCGGCCCAAGAAATGGCAAAAAAAAAAAAAAAAAAGATAAAGAGTGCAACTAGCAGAAAGGTACACTGATCCTGAAAGTAGAGGGAAAAATGCATGTCCTTTCCCCATACCCTCTGCGGCCTCTCGGTCTTGAAACCGTGGGCCTGTATCCCCAGGGCACCCTGAGGAAATGGGTTTCCTGTGGTCTTTGGGGTTCTTGATGAGTCCTTGTTGGTCTAGAGCAGACCCTTAAGGTAGTCTTTTGTGGATGGTGTCTGTGGAAGTGACAATACAATTATTCATGTATAGTTTTAAATGAAGCAGTGGACGGATTTACTCATGAGCGATAATTTAACCTTCCCCTCTCTGGCTGCCGATGGGCTCTCAAGAAGCCTGCTATCCTTTTCCCCATGTCAGTGGGAAATCCCAGTTACAGGTTGTGGTTCCTGTTAGAAAATGGGCACACTCACATAGGCTTGGACAGAGTAAGATCTGAGACTATAAGCAGATGTCCTTTGGGTTTAACTACTGGTTTCCTCCATAGTCGGGTCTGCATTTAATGGAACATTTAATTTTGTGTAACATGAAATACGTCATATTTCTGTAACACATAACACTAACACCCTTAACTTGAGAATGTCTTGAGTTTATCCTGGCAGAGGCTAGTCTGTATGGATATATAAGCAGAGTGGAAGGGGGTATTGGTAAGGCTCGGTTTACATACCCTTCAGTATGAGTTCTCAGGATAATCCAATGAGAAACCACCAGTGCACCTGCTTGGTACTTAAGGATTCCAGAAAATGGCACCCTCTGTGGTGGTTGTTGCTTCTCTTTCTTTTTTTGGTTTATGCTTTTTTTCTTTTTAAGGCCCCCTCCCATGGCATATGGAGGTTCCCAGGCCAGGGGTCACCTCATGTTTACGAGTCGGATTGGTTTCCTCGGCGCCACAACGGGAACTCCCTGCGGTGGTTGTTTTAACCACCTCCCAGTCACCCTGTTGGTGAGGGAGGGTTGGGGATGGCCAAACATATGACACCGGACAGATGACACTGACAGCAGTTTATCAGTCACACATGCCACCGGGGGCCAACCCCCTCACATAAACGGCATTGAGGTGGCCCTTGGGAACAGTGAACCACCAGGGCCTCTGGGAGGCAGACTTTGTCTTATCAGGAGGGTGTAGCGACTCTTGGTTTTCAAGGGAGAATGTGATTGACTCGTTTGAATAATTTCTCGCATTGCCAAGGAACTAGAATCCTCTATGCAGGGATAAGCTGGAACAGTCTCTGTGGGAAAGGTTTGCAAGGGGACTTCCTCTGAGGGAGCAGAGTGGGAAGAGCCCCCACTTGGAGCGAGGCCGTCTGGGCCTCCTTGGTGTCCCCCAGACGCCGGGGCAGACCCCTGTGGCAGGCCTTACCCCTGCAGTGGTTTCATACTGACTCACAATCTAGAGCATAGCGGGCCAGGGGACATGGGCATATCTTTCAGACGTCTCGCAGCCGTTTCAGTGACTCAGGATGCTGATGAAAAGACGCCCCAGAAGCAGCGCGGCCACCTGTCAGCGAAGGTGCTCGGAGCGTGAGCGCGTCGTCTCTGCCCACGTGCCTCTTGCACTCCGTCCGCACGCCCGGCTCTCCCACGAGGTTCCCTGCTCCAGGGTTAGAACCTGGTGAAGCCAAGGCCAGGGGTTGGGGTTGGATCCCCAGCGCACACCCTGGAGAGATGCTTGTCTCTTCCGTCTGTCCTGCTTGCCCGCCAGGTTAGCAGTAGGAGCCTCTCTCTAGCCACTACATCTCTAAGGTCTCATCACGCGGAAATCCACGCACCCCCACCCAGCCCCCTCCCGCATCACTTCCGACCTGCCCTTCGAGCCTCCGCTCCCACCACTTGCCCTCCTGACCTTCCCCGCTTAGGACGCCTCTGCTCCCCTGTTCGTTCCCTGGAGCCAGGTCTCCCCAGCGCCCAACCTCCAGTCTCTCTGGCTGCCCACGCCTGCAGGGGGGCCTGTTTCTCTGGGCTCTGTGGCCCTCAGGGCCTGTGCGCCGCCTTTCGCATTAGGCCTGCGCTTCCTTTTAGTTGTTGTCTTTTTAGAAAATGGTTCCTGCCTTGACCCCGCTTACCGTGGTTATCCTGATTCCTTTGCCTTCATCAGTTGCAGAAAGTTGCACTTACCAGCAAAAAAGAGAAGTAACCAATAGATTTTACAGTTTGAACATTATCTGTTAGATTATCTTCATCCAGCCCCTAAAATAATGTATGATGCATAATAAGCCCGCCATAAATATTTAGTGAAATGAATGCCATAGCAGTTTTATATATATTAAATGTTATAAAATATAAATGTGAAAAATGTATATTGAAGCATTTTTTGTTTTTTGACAAAATAAACACCATCTTCGCTGCCCTAAGAAAACTGGATTGGGAACCCGCTGTATTTTATTTGGAGACGATTCTAAGCTCCACTGAATACTTTTCTGTTTCATTAATACATACTGCAAAGATTTCTGTCTGTATTTCTTGAAGAACATTTTAAAGAATCATTCCTCAAACCCCTAAGAAAGCAAACTTGCTAGTAATTAAATGTTTTGCACCTGTTTTAGCTGGTGCTTGCTGCAGGGGGCCTTTTCTTTTCCCCCTTGTTTTTTAGGGCCACCCCTATGGCATATGGAGGAGGTTCCCAGACTAGGAGTTGAATCGGAACTGCAGCTGCCGGCCTACACCACAGCCACAGCAACGCCAGATCCGAGCCATGTCTGCAACCTACACCTCAGTTCACGGCAATGCCGGATCCTTAACCCACTGAGCGTGGCTGGGGTCGAAGCTGCATCCTCATGGATACCAGTTGGGTTCTGTAATCTGCTGAGCCGCCATGGGAACTCCCCCCCTGTAGCAAGAACAGCTCAGGCTTGAAACAGATGCCTCCCAGCTAAGCTGATTGTGCTTGGCCTTGGACTCCTCCCGTTTGCTTAAGGTTGGACACATGATCCATACAGGCCCGGGGTTCTCCCACCACCCAGACAGAGCTCCGTCGGAGGTGCCTCATAGTGTGGTGCTCTTGGCTGTGGTCTAGTCCGTGTTCGTGTGGTGACTCTGGGGCCCTCAGACGGTTGAACAGTCCTTGACAACCATTGTTTCTCTTTTTCCTGCTGTCGGCTGGCTGGCCGTGCGCTTGGTCCTCCTACCTGTTGCCTAGAGACTCTGTGCTCAAGGGCTGGGAGGGAAGGTGGTCTTTGTACCGTCCCCACCCAAGAAGTCCTTAAAGGACTTGTTCAGTCCCTGTCCTGGGAACTTCGTGCCAGAGGCACAGCCAAAAAATTTAAAAAAAGATGTAGCTGAAGGGAAAAAAAAAAAAGGCAATCTTGAAAATGTGTAGAGAGCTAAACCCTGAGCGTGGGGAGAAAGGAACAGGAGGTGGTTATTTCCCTTTTTCTTCTTTCTTTCCCCTTTTTCTTTCCTTTTCCTTTAAAAAAAAAATAATCCTTATCTCCCTGGAAAGAAAGAAGCTATCCCTACGCAGTTGCTCTGAACCATCTTTTATGAAGTTTTTCAAAGTTTCTGAATTTGTGGGATGTGTGTGTGTGTTATCTTTGAAAAAGTAATAAACGTAATGGAAATGTTTTTTAAAAGCACCAGAGGGTAGATACTGAGGTCTCGCTTGTCTCAGACCCTTAGTCCTCGAGGCAACCATTGTTATTAGCTTCTTCTGCCCCTTTGTAGAGATACCTACCAGCCTGTTTGTGGTTGTCTGCATGTGTGTACATTTTACATGCATATGTGTGTATGTGTACACATACCTGCACGCTTATGTATGTGCATCTGTGCTTTTACGCAGATGGATACACGCTGCTCTGTGCCTTGACTTCTTTTTAATCTAGCAATATTCTTAGAGAGCAACCTCTATCATTGCACATAGACCTATGTCATGTTTAAAACGGCTGCAATGGCCACGAATGGAAACCCTGTTTACAGCTGCGTCTTTGTTGTTAAACCTAAATGACTCTAAAATTGTTCACATAAAATGGGTGTGAACATCTGGATAGATTTTCTTCCACTTTAAGGAATTTTGTATCCCATTTGTTTTTTTAGCCAGTTTTCAGCCTTGTCCCGCGATGACGGTTTGGAAGAGCAGCCCCAGGGTACTCATGCTGATTTGGTTTTTGTCAGTAGAGAACAAATAGTTTTAGGAATCCTAGTAATAAGCGCGTTTCTGGGGAAGGGGATGGCAATGGCATTTATAAGGGTAGACGTTGCCCTTGGAAAATGACACAGGCTTGGTTTTCAAAGTTGATCCCTGAAGGCTGGTATTCTTTCCTACAGAGTCACCCAAAGCCAGTTTGTAAATAATCCTCGAATGTGTATTTTGAGAGGTGCTGGATATTTTTCTGTGGGTTCTTTTTCTGAAGCTGTAGAATCCCAGCTTACTCGTTTTATTTTATTTATTTATTTTTTATATTTTTTGTCTTTTTGCCTTTTCTAGGGCCGCTTCCTGCTGCCTATGGAGGTTCCCAGGCTAGGGGTCAAATCGGAGCTGTAGCCGCTGGCCTACGCCAGAGCCACAGCAACACAGGATCCTAGCCGCATCTGCAACCTACACCGCAGCTCACGGCAACGCCGGATCGTTAACCCACTGAGCAAGGGCAGGGACCGAACCCCCAACCTCATGGTTCCTAGTCAGATTCGTTAACCACCGAGCCACAACGGGAACTCCCCTGCTTACTTGTTTTAAAGGCTTGGTTGTTAACCCTCTAAAATTCGTGAACCGATGAGTGAACACACTAACTGTGTACACTTCACACTTCAAGGTGTTCTTTTCTTTTTTTTAAACTTCTTTTGGGGGAATTCAAGTTGTGGCTCAGTGGTAATGAACCCAACTAGTATTCATGAGGATGCAGGTTCGATCCTTGGCCTTGCTTAGTGGGTTAAGGATCTGGTGTTGCCCTGAGCTGTGGGGTAGGTCACAGATGTGGCTCAGATCTGGCGTGGCTGTGGCTGTGGCATAGGCTGGCAGCTGTGGCTCCAATTCGACCCCTAGGCTGGGAGCTTTCATATGCTACAAGTGCAGCCCTGAAAAGGAAGGTGGGGTGGGGGGGATACGACAAAACACCCCACAAAACTTCTTTTTGGTAACAAACTCTTGCTGTGCTATCCCTTATTTTCGAGATTTTTTTTTTTTTTTTTGGTATTCTGTAGTGATCAAAACGTTCAACTTCAAAAAGTGAATATATTACGTTCATATGTTAAATTATATTTTTTACTGAAATCAAGATACTAAAATTATTAATTTTTTTACGTTAAAGCTTGCCCTAAACTTTAGGGACTCTCAGATACTTTTTGGGGGAAAGAAGGTCTGCTCCCAGGCTGCTGTAACATCAGCAGTCCACAGCCCTACGTGTTAGGGAAGCATCAGTGTTTATTTTTAGTCAAAGCTGTTAGTCGCGGCCAAGACCTGGCAGATGATCTGGTTTGCCTCTCAGTACAGAGGGGTCCCACTGGTTGCACCTGATTTTGGCTCAAGTCGGAAAAGTTTGTTTCAGACTCCGTGTTATCTCTTAGTTCTCTCACCCTGGCTCTGCCCACACTTAAAATAATTATGCAAGATCCTATGTTTGGAAAACCTAAAAACATGATGTGACTATATGAGTCTTGCTTTATTAGAGGAAAAAATTGCCTGTGTCAGGCTAATTCGCAAGTCGTGCCATGTGTCCTAAAAAGTAGAGGGAAAACGTGCCTATTTTAGGGCTGGTTCCTGGGAAAATCCTGGAGGGGAGGGAGAGAGCAAATTCCACACGTACTGCGCTATCAAGGAGGGGACCTGAAAATGCGACGAGGAATGGTTTTTAAATTGTTTTTTGTTGATTCGATTTGTGGTTTTCCTCCTGACGCTGGAATCCGCAACTCCAATAAGGGCACTGAAGTGGAGTCAAATGTGTCCTGAGGAAACTAAATAAAAACCATTTTCCAGTGAAAATCATAAGCCTCTTTTATATACTTGGCCTATTAAAATACATAACTTATTTCCAAACAATTTTTTTTGGCTCATTTTTCCATGGAATGTTAGTTAATCCTTTACGTTTTCCTTGGTCGTTTTTCCCGTTCTTTCTGTGGTAAATATGAAAGCAGCCAAAGGAAACACAGAGAGTCACCAAGTCATAATGAGACAGCATTTGCAAAAGAATTCGAACAACATCCTGAGCACTACTAGCCTGTGTCTTTTCCCTTTGGTCCAGGAGTAGAAAGAAGAGGAAGAGGAAGATGACAGACGTTCAGATTTACATGTTGTGACTTGAAAATGAGAAAGAAAACTTTGAAGGCGAGAATGTAAGAATGAACTTCTTTCCTCATGTTGGGGAGGAAGTACCTGGCATAATCTTTGTCCAAGAGGCTCCGAATAGAATCACAGGCAAGAGAGGAAAAAGATAACAGCCCAGGACAGGCTGCTTTCAGCGCTTCGGAAGCATTCTTCAGGGCACTCTGCTCCCTTTTCCGTCCTCTGCCTTCTTTGGCCTTTTCTCCTCCCCTTGGCTGGACTCTTTAATTCAGTAGAGGTTCACAAGGATGTTTCGGTGGTGAACCCTGGCAACTTTTATGCCCGGCTTGGCATTGTGCATGTTTTATGTTCCTGAAAACTCTTTGAGGCAATGGATTAAATCAGTGGTTTTTAAAAAGACAATTCTTTCTAAACAAAAGAAGTCATCCTGGATGTGACATCTTAGCCGAAAAGGAAATTTGAGGTGCTTCCAACAGAAGGTGTACCGCTTGTATACAGAAAATAACATAAACAGGAGTTCCCGCTGTGGCTCAGCGAGTTCATGGTCCAGCTTGTCTCTGTGGCGTTGATGCTTTGATGCAGGCCGGCCCAGTGGGTTGAGGATCCCACGGTGCTGCAGCCTTGGTGTAGGTCACAAGTGCGACTAGGATTCTCTCCCTGGCCTGGGAACTTCCAGGTGCCCTGGGTTCAGCCGAAAAGGGGGGTGAGGGTGGGGAGAAGAATAACATAAACAAATAAGGAACTTTTTTTAAGTGATGGCATTAAATAATCGTCGCTCCAAATGCAAGGATCCTTGTCCTGTGAGATCGAAGGAAGAGTTGCCTAATGAGTAGAGCTTCACTTCTGGCTTTTCTTGTCTCTGTTTTTCATTCTGGTGTACAAAAAGTATTTTCTAGAAACACGGCTCCTTCCTGGTCAGAAGGAAACCTGACTTGGGAAGGGTGGCCTGGGGAAGTTGAGCCCAGATCTGACCGTTTCTGGTTGATGTGCAGCTCACTTGCCTTTTACCTCAGTCATCAAGCAATGAAAAAACTAGGCAGGAAAATGTGGAGGAAACACGGTGTTGTGTTTCTTTCGCACAAAGCCGACCGTGCTAGGATGTGAGCTCTCTGACGGCGGGAAGGAAGTGTAAGGAGCGGAGGAACCCAAACTCAGTGACCAGCATGGGTGAGGAATCCATGGCTCATGATCAGAAATCTAAGAGGGTTGAGATAGCTTTGAAGGCTGTTCCGGGTTATGTGGAAAAGTAGCCTAAGCTGCCGTTTTTCTCTGGTTGATCACGTGGAGATGAACAGGCATCGGGATAGTAGGTGCCGGCTTTCCTGGTTCTGCTGCTAAGCCCCTTATCTTCCCTTTAAAATCAGGTCCTTTGTTGACATGTTTCTGTTTTGATTGAGGCCACCCTCATCCTGCCCGGGACTGTTCACGAAGCCTTGAGGAAAGACTCGAGAGTGATTCCCCCACCGCCTTACCCAAGCCCTGGTGATTTTTCGCCCCCTCACATCCAGCCCTTCCCCTCCACTCCCGATGCACCGCCTGCACTATTGAAATTACCTCCTCCTCTTCCACCAGTGTCCCTGTGCCTACCTCTGTTTCCCCCTTCGTTCTTTGGGGTTGGGTTACGAGATTACTACTCTTAAAAATGCCCCTTTTGCTCTACTCACTTTCCTTCCTCCTAAGCTCCAGAAATGGCTCGTCCTAATTGGTCTCTATTGCTTACCATCCGAGTATATGGGGGGCTTTTTTAGCTTCGACTTCAGCTTTGAGATCGTCAAGGCGCGCTCACTGATGCTCATCAGCAGAGTTGGCCTTTGTTCTTGTTGGGTAGGGGAGGGGGCAGGCAGGTGGCTGTTAGAGCTGGATGGACCCAAGAGGTGCCATTCTCTTGCCTGTTGACAACTAACCCCAAAGAAGTGTGGTGGTGACATGCAGCTTGGGGGTCCGTTAAGGAAATCTTTGAGGGTTACAGGAAGATTTCCGTCTCCTCGCTGAAGGCCCACAAGATAAATACCCTCTTTAGCTATCGTTCATGCGCCTTAAAAGCATGAACCTGGCACCTGTCGTCTTCTCCAAGCCTGATCGTAGGAAACTTACAGGAGACGGCTGCTACAGCCACAGTGGGTTTTTTGGTTTGTTTGTTTTCTGAATACCAACATTCCCACTTCTGTACCATTGATGAGGATGCCCAGATGTCCCTTCTCCTTTAAGCCGTTCAGTCTTTTTGCCTCCAGACCTTTTTTTGTGACCACCGTTACCTCGTGTGCTGCCTCACCTGCTGACATTGAACACCTGTTGGTTTCTAGTAGCGTTTTTGTTCATTGAGGGCCTATGGCAATATCAGGTAGTGTGCATGGGATTCAACTGAAAAAGACAAGATCCTTGGCCTTAGAAGTTTATTTCTTAAAGAAGGAAACAAATGTACCACCACGTGGGATCGTATGGGACTGAGACGAGCCAGGTAAACTAATCTGGGGTAGGGAGGGGGTCGTTAGGAAGGGTCTCTGTGGGTAAGCAATCTCAGAGCTGAAATCTCCCAAAGGTTTACGGTAGTGTGGTTTTACTATTTAAGACTTTTTGTCCCCTTGTTCTTAAATGTCAACCTTTGTAAACATTTATATCCCTAAACGGCTGTGGCAGCCAAGTGGTTATTAACTTCCAAGTAATAGTTTTCTGAATGTTGAACAAGGAAAACACCTCTCAATGCCCTTTAGACAAAATAAACCTAATTTCCTCGCAGGCGCTACAGCCCTGTTACTGATTATTCAGAATTTTTATGCTGTTGAGTCCAAAAGAGATCACAGAGAGGCATGATCCAGAAAATCAAATTACTAGGAATTTGTTACAACCGGAGTGTGATTCAGTGGGGCGGGACAGGGGCTAAAGTTTTCTTTTTCTAAAAAGTTTCCCGGTGATGCCGAAGCTGCTCATAGATTATGTTTTGAGTAACAGAGTTTCAGAGGAGAGCAAGAATTACGATTAAAAACCGGTTAAATATATATTTTCTTCTGTTTATATGGAAGCATCCTGCAGTCTGTACACACTAACTCTCATTTACTCTCACTCATTAAATCAACTAATTACCCAGCCGGATTGGGCCCATAGCCCTGCGCCCAGAGACAAGGGAATCCTGCCAGTGCTCTGAGCAGAAAGCTTCTGCTCTCCGCCCCCCACCCCCACCCCAGGGGTGAGTCTTCTCCCTGTCATGGGGAGCTGTGTATGATAAGGTACGCACCCATCTAATTGAGGCTGTGATATGACTCCCTGAGGCCCCCAGCCACTGAGTAATAGGAAACCCCGTCTTTGGCAGAAGGAAGTGTTCCTTTTGGCGTTTTGCCTCCATCCAACTGGTTTGCAGAACAGTTGGGCTCCAGGAATGGCTTCTAGGGCAAGTCTGTATCCTACAATGTGTAATCAGGAACTGGCAGAAAATTTATCTTTAGCTTTTAAGATTCCCGTCAGAAATTCTCCTGACTTGTAGGAGCCTTGGCAGTTGAGCGACCTGTCCATGACCTGGGAAAGGTGCCTGCCAGAAGGAGATGCAGCTGTCTCTTTATTTTGCCTGAGTGTTTCTCCTGATGATTTTCTCTAGATCTTTTACTGGCTCTTCTAGTCTGCAGATATTCTTGTAGACTGCAGACAGGAAAGCTGTTGTTACAGGCTATTTGTTCCTGAGTCTGTACAACTCAAGCAAGACAGAGTTGTTTCTGGTGCCTTTTTTGGGAACTTTCCTATGGAATTCCCCCCGCAGATTGGAGTGCATTGTACACTGGCTTTTAGAGTCAAGAGATCTGTCTCAGTACAGAGTCAGAAGTGTTGACGATGCCAGGCTGGTGAGGTAAATGGCCTGGTAGAGGGGTTTTCTTTCTTTTTTTTTAATTACTCAGTGAATGGAGTACATTGATAGTGGAGCAGTGATCATCACAGCACTTCCATCCCCAATCCCCAGCGCATCCCCCCACCCCCAAGGTAGCGGGGTTTTCAAACTCGAGCCTGGAACCCCGAGGGGCCCTGCCCCTCCAGAGGGTTTCTGATTCAGCAGATCCAGAGCAAGCTGGACAGTCTGTACCCATCCTGAGTCCTTCCTGTGTCTTGTGATGTGGTTCCATGCAAGGCAGCTGGCGATGACCAGGGAGGTGGGCGCATGTCCGCAGCAGCGCACGCGTTGCGGCTGGTGATCGCCGTCCTCTCCTGCCAATCCTTACAGATTTACTCGTTACTTAAAAACCAAACCAAACCACTGAGGCTCAAGGAAGCAGCATCTCCTCTAATGCTGGCACATTAGCCTGGTCGAGAACCCAGCCCACCTCTTGGGAGGCTTCTTGGTTTGCGCCTGTAGTGACCTGATGCTCGAGAGGAAGGCGTATGGAGACAGATGAGGGCAGCTGGGAAGCTTGCCTCTCACCTACCTTCCTTAATCTTTAACACTTGTATATCATTGTAAAGGTTCATTTCCACCTACCGTTATTAAAAAATATTGGCCCTCTTCCCCGTCTCGTACGACATAGCCTGGAGCCTGTCTTACACCCCATAGTTGGTGCCTCTCGCTCCCTACCTCAGCCTCGCCCCCGACCCCTCCCTGGTGGCCACTCGTTTGTTCTCTGCATCTGCGCGTCTGCTTCTTTTATTTTATATTCGCTAGTTTGGTGTAAAAACACATGTTTTTTAAGATGATCCATTTTAAACCCCAAATGAATTTGGGTTTGGCAGGTGAGATGGGGAAAGCGAAGGCAGAGTTTGGTTGATCTGGCCTTTCCGTCCCTCCAGATCCCTTAGCCGTGCCTCGCTTGCTTCCATCACATAAATAAGATGCCTGGCTTGTTTCTTGTTTGCTTGCTTGCTTCGGAGGAGGGCCGCACCCACGGCTTAGAGCTAGGGGTCAAATCGGAGCGATAGCTGCTGTCCTACCCCACAGCCACAACAACACGGGATCTGAGCCGTCTGCGACTTACACCACAGCTCACGGCTCCGCCGGATCCCCGACCTACTGAACGAGGGCCAGGGAACCCGAATCCTCATGGATACTAGTGGGATTCGTTTCTGCTGTGCCACATCGGGACCTCTCTGGCCGATTTGTTTGTTTTTAGTCACATTGCTTGTTCTCGAAGGTGACTCATGAGATATTGTCTATTACAGCGGTTCTGGAGCCTCCCAGGAGGGACACGATGATCTGGACCTGGGTCTCGGTGACCTTCCTTCAGAGGAAGAGGAAGTCATCAACAGTTCCGATGAAGATGACGTCAGCTCTGCCTCTAGTAAAGGGGAGCCTGACCCGCTGGAAGATAAGCAGGTATGTGTTGGTACTGAAGTGTTTCTACTTTTGTGCTTGTTGGCCTCTCAGGACACTTGGAAGTAATATTTATCAGCATGATAGACATAAAATCCTGGCTTGGTTTTTTAGAACTTATCACACATCTTTCTAGTTTAAATTTAGTTCCTGCTGTAATTCCTGCTAAGATGTTTTCATATTTCCAAGAACATATTGCCTAGAGATTATTTAGTAATTTTTTTGGTAGCTGATTTTTTTTTGTTTGTTTGTTTTGGTTTTGGTTTTGGTTCTTAGGTCCACACCTGGAAGTTCCCAGTCGAGGGGGTTGAGTTGAATCAGAGCTACCGCTGCTAGCCACAGCCACAACAGTGCCAGATCCGAGCCGAGTCTGTGACCTATACCGCAGCTCACAGCAGCTCTGGATCCTTCACCCACTGAGCAGGGTCAGGGATCAAACCTACGTCCTCATGGATTTAGACAACCAACTAGTCAGGTTCATTTCGCTGAGTCACAGCAGGAACTCTAGATTATTTAGTCATTTTTGACAAATTATTTTTGGTAATGCCCATTGGTTTTCTTTTGATAACAAAAAGCCCCCTTAGAATTGCTCCTTGTTCTGCTAGTGATTCTACTTGAAAGAAAGAAATGAGATGCATTTCAGACTCATTCAAATCTTTTTAGGATAGAATAACGGTCGCTGTCAATGGGACATCAGGATTTGCTCTGAGATAATAGAGTATGTGTTTCCTGTGTACCCGAAACAGGATTGTCCATGCGTTACTAATTAAGGTGTGTCACAGATACATGGAGGTCCATTATATTCTTTCTTTAGTTTTATATGAATATCGATTTCATTTTAACTCATAATTCTTTGGATAAAGACATAATTACCGTGGAAAAAATTGGTATATCACCAATGTCCTCGAAATGTGTTGGAATGTACGAGAAGGTGGAAATGGAAAGGATTCACCTGGTGAGCTTATCAAGCCACAGAGAAAAACCCATGTGACTGACCCCGGTGCCATCCTTTATCAAACCATTGTGCTTCCTGTTTAATGTACTTTTCCTTTGTTTAAATTTACTTCCAGCCTTACATGAATGGCACATACTGTGCAGTTGTCTGGATTGAAGTCCTAGCACCACCACCTGTGATCTGGGTAATCAGGCAAATCGTTTAGCCGCTTTAGCCTAAAGAGCTCCATGTTATTGAAGCAAAAGATAATACTTCTCTTATAGAATTGTGACAGCTAAATTAGTCGATATGTGTAAAGTCTAGACTAGGATACTGTCTGGTATACATGGTGAGAACTCGATGACTATTATTTATTACTTATAAGACTTCATTTCTACACTCTGTAAAGTACTGGGTCATGGAGTTGGCAATCGCACTTGTTTCTTCTGGGGGTGACGGAAACATCCTAAGGTTAGATTGCGGTGAGGGTTACACGACCCTGAACATATTAAAAACATTGAATTGGAGTTCCTGTCGTGGCTCAGTGGTTAGCGAATCCGACTGGGAACCATGAGGTTGCGGGTTCGATCCCTGGCCTTGCTCAGTGGGTTAAGGATCCAGCGTTGCCGTGAGCTGTGGTGTAGGTTGCAGACGCGGCTCGGATCCCGCATTGCTGTGGCTCTAGCATAAGCTGGTGGCTACAGCTCTGATTCGACCCCTAGCCCGGGAACCTCCATATGCCGCGGGAGTGGCCCAAGAAATCGCAAAAAAAAAAAATATATATATATATATATATAAAACAAAATAAAAACATTGAATTATATACTTTAAAAGGGCAAGAATGCATTTTATGGAATATGAATCTCAGTCAAGTTGTTAAAGAAAATTAAAAGTCCTGATAAAGGGAAAATGATAGTGCTAGTGAGAGGGTAGTACAGGGGCATGCATATCATGTGGTCCTGTGTGTATCAGCCACGGGTGGGCAAGTAATTTGGTTCTAGACAACCAACAAGTCAAGGAAAGAAGGCAGTGTCAGTCTCCAAAAGAAATCTTTAGAGTAGAAGCACGGGAAGAGAGCTTTCATAATAACTTCTTTGATTTTTTTTTTTTGGTCTTTTTAGGGTCGCACCAGAGGCATATGGAAGTTCCTGGGCTAGGGGCTGAATCAGAGCTGCAGCTGCCAGCCTACACCACAGCCACAGCCACGCCAGATCTGGGCCACATCTGCAACCTGTGCCGTAGCTTGTGGCAGCACCAGATCCTTAACCTGCTGAGCAAAGCCAGGGATTAAACCTTCATCCTCATGGATAACAGTTGAGTTCTTAACCTGCTGAGCCACAATTGGAACGCATCTGCTTTTTTTTTTTTTTTTTTTTTTTTGCTTTTTAGGGCTACACTTGAGGCACGTAGAGGCTCCCAGCTAGGGGTCGAATTGGAGCTGTAGCCTCTGGCCTACACCACAGCCACAGCAGTGCAGGATCCGAGCCACATCTGCGACCATACCACAGCTCATGGGCACAGTGGATCCTTAACCCACTGAGTGAGGCCAGGGATTGAACCTCTGTCCTCATGGACACCAGTCAGATTCTTTTCCACTGAGCCATGACGGGAACTCCCTGGAACTCCACTTCTTTGATTTTTAATTTCTCAATTTACACAGTAGGAAAGTTATGTTCCCCTGAGTTGTTCTGAGGCTCAGCCAGGGTAATAGTTGCCAAAACACTTTATTAAGTCAAGAAGGTTTATGTACATTAAACACACAGAATACATTTCTAGATGTGATAGGTGGTATTAGTTTCCTAGGGAAGATGTTGCAAAGTACCACAAACTGAGTGGCTTAAAACAGAACTTTATTCTCTCGTAGTTCCAGAGGTCAGAACCCCCAAATCAAGTTGTCAGCAAGGCCGTGCTCCCTCTGAAACCTGCACAGGAGAGTCCTAGTGTAGCTCTCCCTTGGGCTTTGCCGGTCAGCCGTGCAGCTCATTGGCCCACAGCTGCAGCACGTCCATCTCTGTCCCCGTCGTCACACAGTGTGCCCTCTGCATGCATGTGTGTCTGTGTCTCCTCTTATAAGGACACCAATCAGATGAGGGGCCCACCACAGTCTAGTGTGACCTCATTTTAACTTAGATCTGAAACAACCCTATTTCCAAATAAGGTCACACTCCAAGGTCGTGGGGCTTAGGACTTGGATATGTATTTTGGGAGAGCATAATTCAGACCGTAGTAGGTGCTGTATTCCATGGACGTGTAATGGGCACATCACTGATAGGGGTCCAGATGCCAATAACATTTTCTCGTGAAAGTGCCAGCCTCTGTCTTCCAAGGAGGAGAGAAGGAAGAATGTGTGCTGCTGTGCCCTTGTCTCCACGTCGTGAAGGAAGCGCAAACTGATGTTCCAGAAGTCATTCCTAGCGCGGCGAAGACACCACCACGAAAGGAAGCCGACGACCCCTGCCCACCCCTGTGGGCCTGTTCTTGTCTGTGTGCAAGTTATTGCGCTTAATCTTCACAGTCATCCGGGACATAGATACGGCCTGTGGCCTGTTTCTGTTTTCACATGAAGAAAGGGGCTTTGTTTGTTTTTGTTGGTTTAAAACAGGTGAAGTGGGAGTTCCCGTCGTGGCGCAGTGGTTAACGAATCCGACTAGGAACCATGAGGTTGCGGGTTCCGTCCCTGCTCTTGCTCAGTGGGTGAAGGATCCGGCGTTGCCGTGAGCTGTGGTGTAGGTTGTAGGCGCGGCTCAGATCCCGCGTTGCTGTGGCTCTGGCGTAGGCCGGTGGCTGCAGCTCCGATTCAACCCCTAGCCTGGGAACCTCCATATGCCGCAGGAGTGGCCCAAGAAATAGCAAAAAGACGAAAAAATAAAAAATAAAAATAAAACAGGCGAAGTGTACTTAACTGGCCTCAGAACCTCCTGAATTGAGATTTTTTTTTTTTGTAACCCAAATTCGTTTCTGCTAATAACTTGATAGAAGCCACAGAATCTGAATGATGCTGATGGAACCTATGTTAATGTCTCTTTTTTTCTCAAGTTTTTAATTTCATAGTTTTTGGTCTTTACTTTCAGTGCTTAGAAATGCTTGTTTAAAGATGAGATCCGTTCATTCCACTTGGCTGTGGTTAGGGGATTCACTACCGTTCACCCCTCCCAAATATGGACTCCCCTGCCTTTTGCCCCCCAAATTTTCTTTGTAAAAGAGCTCACATGTTATGTATTCTCCTGAAGAGAGAGGTGGAAACCTAAGAGAACGTTGTTTTGTAGAAGTTAATCGTAGCGTCACCTCATTTTGAGGATAATTGGATAAGATGTGTCTCAGGCAGATCTGGCTGTTGAGTTTTTTGCTTTTTAGTTGAACTCTTGAGTAATATGGCAGAGCCCTTTTACAAATTTTGTTTAAAAATGGTGGATAAATTTCACTGAACTTGACTCAGAGTGAACAGCTATGAAGAGAACAGAGTTAAGAAACGACAAAGCTGGGCTATTATCAGGAGATTGGAACATAAAACTGGATTTCAGATCAAAAGGTTCTGCGCTGGAATTTGTTTGAATTATTGTATGACCTTGACGAAGTTATTTCATTTGTGGCTCATGTTTCAGCTTCCACAGCAGTGTACTTTGGGGTGATTCAGTTTTTTAACAAGCAGTCTCCTTTGAAATGTGATTTAATTCAAACGAGGATTTTCATTAACTGAAAAGTTAGGAGGCCAAATATGGCCTCTCTCGTGAGGTTTTACACTGGGACTATTTTTCCCTCATTGTTTGACTTGGATTAGAATTATTGTTCTTACAAGTTGGAGTTAATATAAGAGCTTTTTATCTTGTTTGGTTCTTTAGTTGTATTTGACTTTCTGTTTTGAGTGTAATCCACTGAATTATTTTCTTTTCTGATTTTTTTTTTTTTGTCTTTTTAGGGCCGCACCCGCAGCACATGGAAGTTCCCAGGCTAAGGGTCAAATCAGAGCTACAGCTGCCTGTGTACAGAGTCACAGCCACAGCAACGCCAGATCCTTAACCCGCTGAGCAAGGCCAGGGATTGAACCCACATCCTCATGGATACTAGTCGGGTTCCTTAACTGCTGAGCCACAATGGGAACTCTGCATTGAATCATTTTCTAGTAGTTACTATCCCCTTAACTCTGTTGTCTTCCTAGTTTAAAAGGTAAAATAGACAGCAGAATACACAGACTTCCAGAAGTTTAGAATTGCAAAAGGCCTTAATCATCGAGTCCAACACTCTACCCTTTTCCAGGATGAAACAGCTATAATGAGCTTATTGTTTGTTCGTTTGAGTTTACATTTTCATGTTACTCAACGCATATTCAAAAGCAGTGTGCTCTGGTCTTAGATTATGAAACCGTGGCAGCCACCCTTGTACACTTGCTTTTTTTCATGCATCTTAAGTGCATAGTGAACCAGGCACTGTTCTGTGTGCAGAGCAGTGCAAGCGTGAATAAGGTCACATACCAGAGAGGATTCAGACATGTCAGCAGATAAACACAGTCTGCGGGGGAAAGTCCCATCAATTCTAGACTAGTAAGAAAAGAATCTTGTTTGGAGATGGTGAAGAGAGACTATCAAGGCCACCTTGGGAGTTTCTGTTATGGCTCAGTGAAAACAAACCTGATGAGTATCCATGAGGACGAAGGTTCGATCCCTGGCCTCACTCAGTGGGTTAAGGATCCGGCGTTGCCATGAGCTGTGGTGTAGGTCACAGACGTGGCTCGGATCCTGCGTTGCTGTGGCTGTGGTATAGGCCGGCAGCGACAGCTCGGATTCGACCCTTAGCCTGGGAACCTCCATATGCCGCAGGTGCAGCCCTGAAAAGAAAAGGAAAAAAAGGCTGCCTTCAGAAAGGAGAAAACCTTTGAGTGCCATCTTCCAGGATGAGGTGGAATACGACAAGCTGAAGTCTTTGGGAGAAGGGGAGGTGGTGGAGAGGGACGTCAGAGCAGAAGGACACACCTGTAAGGGCAGAGCACACTCGGAGTTGCAAGGTGGTTCCCGTTTGGCTGGGGCAGAGGGTACACAGTGGAGGGGAGCAGGAATGAGACTAGTGAAGATAACTAGACACGCTGCGGAGTGGCCTGTGCACAGAGCAAAGGAAGTTCAGTCTTGGTTGCCCATAGGTGGTAGGGAGCTGCTGATGTGGTCAAGCGGAGAACTAATGTGATTATATTTGCATTTAGCACTCGTGCTCTGGTGGTGGGGTAGAGAATGGGTTGCAGAGGGGTAAATCTAGAGCAAGGAAGCCACTGGGGTTTTTACCATGTTGTAGGCAGGCAATAAGGAGGCAGGAGTTCCCTTCATGGCTCAGTGGTTAATGAACCTGACTCGGATCCATGAGGATGCGAGTTCGATCCCTGGCTTCGCTCCTTGCGTTGGGGATCCTGTATTGCTGTGGCTGTGGTGTAGGCTGACAGCTGCAGCTCCAATTCCACCCCTAGCCTGGGAATGTCCATATGCCACGGGTGTGGCCTTAAACAGCAAAAAAGGGGGGGTGGTTGGGGAAGAAATAAGGAGGCACTATGGAAGAAAAGGGAAGGATTAATGAAATATTCAGAAGCACAAATCGACGGGGCTCAGTGACTCAGTTGGGATCATAAAAGGTGGCGAATAAAGTGGAGTCCAGGTTTCTGGTTTTGGTCCGTGGGCATCTGCAGTGACTAGTGTGCAGGTTCTTCACGGCTTGTTTAAGGAGAGACTGGAGGTCATCAAATGCTTTATTCTTTGTGGCTCTTTCCCCGGTTATGGTCACCCCCCACTGCCTGATTATGATCCTTCTCGCCTCCAAGATAACAGCGTGTTTCATAGCCGTGCTTATGTGTGGGTAATTGTAGATATGGTTTGTTCCTTTGTTCACTTCTTGAAGGCTGGAGCTATTTCTTATTTCTCTTTAATTCCCTCTTCTGACATCTACTTTCATGCCCCATTTCAGATCTATAAAAGCAGAATTCCCAGCTCCCTAGGAATCTGAACTTAAAGAGCTGGCAGTACTACCGATCAGTAGTGTTTTCAGACTTAACTGTAGAGCAATGAATCAGCCGACGGTGGAGCTGTTTTCTTCTGCAAACTTGCTATCAAATGATGGATAGTCAGTTACTAACTTCAGATGGAGTACGAATGGAACTTTTTTTTCTTTTTTGGCCTTTTTAGGGCTGCACCCATGGCATAAGGAGGTTTCCAGGCTGGCCTGTGCCATAGCCATGGCAACTCCGGATCCTTAACCTACTGAGCGAGGCCAGGGTTCGAACCCACATTCTCATGGATACTAGTCAGATTCGTTTCCACTGCACCACGACGGGAACTCTGGTACTTTCTTCCTCTTAGGAATGATCTCAGAATAACAAGAAGGATAAGGAATACAAATTCTGCTTTCAGTGGTATTAGGAGACGGCTAAAACCCCAAATCACGTATGTGAGTAAGGGCTACCATTCCCATCAGCTAAGGTTCTGATTTCTCTGCATCCTTACCAACCCCTGTTATTTTCTGAATTTTGATTATACCTTTCTGTGGGTATGAAGTAATATCTCATTGTGGTTTTAATGCATTTACCTGATGACTAATTACGTTAAACACCTTTTTATATGCTTGATGGCTCTTCTTTTGTCGTTCATGAAATGTCTGTTCACTTCTTTTACCCATTTGTATCATTCATTTTTATATATGGTGTCAGAGTATACATTCACCTTTTTGCTTGTGAATATCCAGTTGTGTCAGTGGTATTCAACCATTTGTTGAAAGGGGAAGAAAAAAAAAAAAAACCTCCCTTTTCCCTTTGAATTGCCTTGACAAATTTGTCAAAAATCCATTGACTGTAAATTTGAAGGTATACTGCTGTCCACTTTTTGCCCGTTGATCTATGTGTCTGTTTTTATGCCAGTACCTGCCATGTTTGCCCCAAGTTTATAATCTCAGTTTCTAGAAAAGAAACATGCTTTATAGTCACCAGTCTCAGTACTGCCTCCTAATCACTGCCACTTGCCATGCGAACACCTGAGGCCTGGCATATTTAATGTTTACATCTTAGGGTTTTAATCAGAGTTCCCCTTGTGGCTCAGTGGGTTAAGAGTCTGACTAGTATCCATGAGGACATGGGTTCAGTCCCTGGTCTCACTCAGTGGGTTAAGGATCCAGCATTGCCACAAGCTGCTGTGTAGGTCCGAGATGCAGCTTGATCTGGTGTTGCTGTGGCTGTGGCATAGGCCTGCAGCTGCAGCTCTGATTCAGCTCCTAGCCTGGGAACTTCCATATCCCGCAGGTGCGGCCCTAAAAAGAAGAAAAAAGTAGGATTTTAAGGTTGAAAGTTCAACACTGATTAGACAAAGGAGGACTGTCAGGCCCACAGTAGTTTTCTCCTAATGTTTTTGTCCGCTGCTATAGCAGAAGCAGGATAACTGTGTAAGGATGACATTATTATGAGTCACTCTGCACAGTTCTCTCTACCCGAGGCCCCAGCAGAGCAAGGTCCTAAAGTGGGGGGCGGGGGGGGGCAGAAAACTTTCAGAGTAGAGAGTTACCAAGGGAGGAGTGATTAAAAGAGGAAAGGAAGTAAAGGGTAGATGCCAAAAATGAAGTACACCAACTTGAAATGTTTGTGTAGAGCTGACACATTTTAAATGGTTCTGCTATTTAAATATTTCAGCCCCGACAGTGTGCCTAGATTTATTTAAAGCTACTAATAAAACCCCCTCTTGAGCTTTAAGGGACATCACATCATTTGAAAATAGAGAGTACAGGATCAAGACGTCATTTCTTTCCATGGTTCAGGCTTCTGTTTTTAATGTTCATGTATTTCTTCTGGCTTTCTGATTTCTAAAAGATATACTGTATTTTACAAATATTAAAGATCCTAGCTGTGGATGATACAGAGAAATCATTGTAATAGTTAGGAAGCATTGACTTGCTAAAATACTTTCCAAAGTAATTACCTGCGTGTGAGTGTGTGTACGGCAAACACGGTCCTGGCTGTTAGTGCAAGACCGATGTGCGCTCTTGAGGATTCGGCTGTGCTCATTCAGACTGCCTCCTGAGGCTGGAGTGAGAAGCAGTGAGGTCCTGCTGTATAGCACAGGGAACTGTACCTAATCACTGGTGATGGAACGTGATGGAGGAGAATGTGAGAAAAAGACTGTGTACATATGTATAACTGGTCACTTTACAGCAGCAATTGACAGAACATTGTAAATCAACTGTAATTGTAAAAGATTTTTTAAAAGACTGCTTCCTACGGAATATTATCTACGTGTGGTTTAAAAAGTAGGTGGATGAAGTTGAGTGTCTAATGCCCCATTTTGCTCAGTTGAGCAAAACTTATCCAACCTGTTAGTAGCAGTCATTCAACAACCTGGCTTAGAGAAGAGGACAGAATAGGGGATGGAGGTCAAATTCAGCTGTCTCATTGTCCCTTTTAAAAAATTAGAGTTTGGGGAGTTCCTGTTGTGGCGCAGTGGTGACAAACCCAACTAGTATCTATGCAGACACGGGTTCAATCCCTGGCCTCACTCAGTGGGTTAAGGATCCAGCGTTACCATGAGCTGCGGTGTAGGTCACAGACACGGCTTGGATCTGGCATGGCTGTGGCTGTGGCTGTGGCGTAGACTACAGCTCTGATTTGACCCCTACCCCGGGAACCTCCAGATGCCTCAGGTGTGACCCGAAAAAGCAACAAATAAAAAATAGAGTTTGGGAGCTAAGGCCAGGTAGCAAGGCTTACTGGACTGGCTTGTTATTTACTCTCAATAATTGTTGGTTCTTTATAGATTATTTTTATAAGCAGTTGGTTTCATCGTCTACTTTGAATATTTTTTGCATAACAATATTTATATTCTGGTGGAAGGTTAGGATTTCTTAATATTGTAGTAAGTTCTTCTGTAGTAACATATGAAAGGGACAAATACGGTGAGATTAGTGTTTACTCTGGAGAAGGAGGGGAATTTTAATGTTATATATGTTTGTTTCATGAAAAGATTTAAACCAAATATTGTAGGATGTTTAGATGTGTTGAATCTTGAGGAAAGGGGAGAGGAGAAGAAACATATGTGGGTCCCATGTTTAGCAGTGAGTGGTTGTAAGGATATGCCATAATTAGCCAGAGATAAGAAAGAGAGATTCAGGGTGCAGAAGAAGAATTTCTAGGTTAGATATTGAGAAATCCGGGTTCTCTTTCCAACTCTGCTGGTAACTGACTTTGAATCCTGGCACATCCCTGTTGTAAGTGGGTCTTCTTTGGAATTTTACTCTTGGCCCAATTATCACTTTATATAGTCCTGGTGTTTGATTTCCTTCGCTTCCATGACTTCAGTTACCACTATGATACCATGGTTTTTAATATAGTTTAAAAAAAAAAAAAAACACTACAAATAAAGCTCTTTTTTATATTCCTTTTGTTTTCCTTTTTTTGTTTTTCATTTGTCTTTTTAGGGCTGCACCTGCAGCATATAGAAGTTCCAAGGCTAGGGGTTGAATCAGAGCTGTAGCCGCTGGTCTATGCCAGAGCTCATAGCCATGCCAGATCCTTAACTCACTGAGAGAGGCCGGGGATTGAACCCACATCCTCATGGATGCTACTTGCATTCATAAACCTGCTGAGCCATGATGGGAACTCCCCAAAAACCCAAAGGTTTTTTGGTTTTGTTTTGTTTTGTTATTTTGTCTTTTGTCTTTTTAGGGATGCATCTGCAGCATGTGGAGGTTCCCAGGCTAGGGGTCGAATTGGAGGTACAGCTGCTGGCCTACACCACAGCCACAGCTGTGTGGAATCCAAGCCGCATCTGTGACCTACACCACAGCACAGGGCAACACAAGATCCTTAATCTGCTGAGCGAGGCCAGGAATTGAACCTGAGTCCTCAAGGAGACTGGTCAGGTTCATTAACCACTGAGCCACAATGGGAACTCCAAAACCCAGGATTTGAACATGCTGTAAAATCTTGAGAAGTCCTCTCCCCATTTCACTTGAATGTCACCGTTGCTTTAAGTAAGTTCACAAAAGCGTTTTTTAAATTCTGATTTTATTGAAGTCTAGTTGATTTACAATGTTGCGTTAGTTTCTGTAGAGCAAAGTGATTGAGTTATACATGTAGCTGATAGTTTGCATTTGCTCCTCCGAGACTCTCAATCCGTCCTTCCCTTCCCCTCCTCTTCCCTCCCATTTGGCAACCACCAGTCTATTCTCTGTGAGCTTGTTTCTGTTTCATAGGTAAGTTCGTTTGTGTTCCATTTTAGATTCTGCATTTAAGTGATATCATATGGTATGTGTTTTCCTCTTTCTGACTTCACTTGGTGTGGTAATCTCTTAGGCCCATCCATGTTGCTGCAAATGGCGCGTTTCATTCTTTTTTATGGCTGAGTTATATTGCATTATCTATATATAATCATATATAGATATATACATGATCATATACAGATATAGATATACACCACTATGTATCTATTCGTCTATGGACATTTAGGTAGTGTCTATGTCTTGGCTTGTGTAAACAGCTGCTGTGAACATCAGGGATGCATGTATCTTTCTGGATTACAGTTTCGTACAGATAGATGCCCAGAAGTGGGATTGCGGGATCATGTGGCAATTCTCTTTTTCAGTTTTTTAAAGAACCCCCATACTGTTTTCCGTAGTGTCTGCACTAAGTTACAGTCTCACCAGCAGTAGAGCGTAGGAGGATTCCTTTAATAAAACCGTTTTAGTGTATGTACAGAACATAAACAGACATGCTTTAAGCAAATCATTAAAATATAATTTTCTGAAGGGTGTCATTAATTGTTTTTTGTTTGTTTGTTGCTCTTGTTTGCTTTTTAGGGCCACATCCATGACACATGGAGGTTCCCAGGCCAGGGGCCCAATCGGAGCTGTAGCTGCCAGCCAGAGCCACAGCAGCACGGGATCCAAGCCGCTTCTTCGACCCACACCACAGCTCACGGCAACGCCGGATGCTTAACCCACTGAGCAAGGCCAGGGATCAAACCCGCAACTTCGTGGTTCTTAGTCGTATTTGTTCCCCCTGTGCCATGAAGGGAACTCCTTCATTAATTGTTAAATCACATCTATTTTTATACTTTGGTTCTGACACTGAAATTCTGGAAGCAGGTGAAAACAATTTTTTTCCAAATAAGGAAGATTTAAAAAAAAACCTCTTAGAGGAAACCATAGGCAGAATACTCTTTGACATAAATCACAGCACTATCTTTTTATTGATCCACCTCCTAGCAAAATGAAAACAAAAACAAAAATAGGCCAGTGGGACCTAATTAAACTTAAAGCTTCTGCACAGCAAAGAAAACCGTAAAAAAGAGGAAAGACAACCAGAGAATAGTAGAAAATCTTTGTAAATGAAGTGACCAACAAGGGATTAATCTCCAAAATGTACAAACATCTCATACAGCTTTATAACCCCCCTAAAAAAAAAAATCAACCCAATTAAAAAATGCTCAGTTCATAGCAGACAGTCCTCCAAAGAAGGCAGACAGATGGCCAAAAAGCACATCACTAATTGTTAGAGAAATGCAAACCAGAATTACAGTGAGCCATCACCTCACCCTAGTTAGAATGGCCATCATCAAAAACTCTACAAACAGGGCGTGTTGGAGGCGGGTGTGGAGGAGAGAGGAGCCTCCGACACTGCTGGTGGGAATGTGAGCTGGTGCAACCCCTGTGGAGCACAGTATGGAGGTTCCTTAAAAAACTAAATACGGAACTACCAGGTGATCCAGCAACCCCAGTCCTGGGCATCTCTCTGGAGAAAACCGTATTTCAAAAAGATGCAGGCTCCTTGATGTTCACTGCAGCGTTATTTACCGTAGCCAAGGCATGGAAGCAACCTAAACGCCTGTCAGCAGAGGACTGGATAAAGAAGATGTGTAGGCGTTCCCATTCTGGCTCAGCAGAAACGAATCCGACGCGTATCCATGAGGACCCAGGTTTGATCCCTGGCCTCGCTCTGTGGGTTAAGATTCCAGCATTGCCATGAGCTGTGGTGTAGGTCGCAGACGCGGCCCAGATCTGGTGTTGCGGTGGCTGTGGCGTAGGCCAGCGGCTACAGCTCCGATTCGACCCCTAGCCTGGGAACCTCCATGTGCTACAGGTGCAGCCATAAAAAGCCACTAAAAAACCCAAAAACAAACAAACCAAAAAACAGTTCCAGTGCAGGTAATACTGTTCCAACACATGAGACCTCTTGTTGGGGACCTTAGGTAAACTATTTCGTTTTTGTTTAAACCTAAAACCCTTGAGAGAGGTGGTATTCAGTTTACAGATGATGAAGCGGCACCTCAGAGGTCTCAAGAACCTTAGGTTACAAATAATGTATGGCAGGGCAGGAGCCCAAACTTGTATCCTTGCAGCTTAAAGGGTAGGTACGTTCCACATGCTTGTTGCCTGCCCTACAGAGTCCTAGACATGGATGCGGAGAAGATTGGACATGCAGGGCCTGCAGGGGACTTACTGGTGGAGCTGCCTGGGGGAGGAGCAAGGATGGCAGGGAACAGGGGTGGTAGGAAAAGCCTCTACCCTCCCTGCAAGTATGACCCTGTGTTAGGAGACAGGGGAGGAGGGACTGGCAGCGCTGAGAGAATCTTGGCCAGGCTGCTGGGAGGGTCTAGGTCAGGAAGGGGGCCTGGGTCTAGTACCCCTTCCTGGTCAGCATTGCTGAGGGCAGCCCGAGGTCCTTGCTGCAAGGGACTCTGAACGGACAGCAGCTGGAGGCTGTCAGCTTGACTCCCTGCAGCAGGTTGTCTTGAGGGGCTGCCTGAGCAGGGCAACCCCGGGGCCCACACAGCCCTGTTCTGCCCTGGTGTGGGGGTGGAGGAGAGACCGACAGTGCCAGTAAGCAAACGGATACCCCCCCCCAGCGAAAAAAGAACTAAGATAGTCCTTTGAGTATGTGATGCTCAAAGAAGCAGCTGTGCTGCTATGATCTGTGATTTCACTTTAGAAAAGAAGACTTCACACTATTATTACTTTTAGAGACTCAAACATTAGGTAAAACTTTGAGATAATCTGAGAGTTCACTTCCTTTCTTTTTTTTCTTTTCACTCTCAGGTGTGCAACATAGCGATTCGCAATTTTTATAGATTATGCTCCATCTAGAGTTATACAGTATTGGCTGTGTTTCCTGTGCTGTGCAGGCTATCCTTGTAGCGGATTTATTTTAGACGTGGTATTTTGTTCCTCTTAATTTTTTATTTTTTATTTTTATTTTTTTGTCTTTTTAGGGCCACACCCATGGCATATGGAAGTTCTGAGGCTATGGAAGAATCGGAGTCACAGCGGCAGCCTATACCACAGCCACCGCAACCCAGATCCTTAACCCACTGAGTGAGGCCAGGGATCAAACCTGCATCCTCATAGGTACTAGTCAGGTTCTTAGCCTGCTGAGCTACTACGGGAACTCCTACCATGATTTTTTTTGATTTTATGAGTGACTGACCCCTGGATTGTCAATGGTCACTTTTTCTCCTTGTCGTATCCAGTGTGTGACATTGCCCTGTCCATCTGCACTCTGCAGCACAAAATAACTGGGTCCTGGCATTGCTGGCTCGAAGGTGGAGAAGCCTTTCTCTCTAAAACCACATCTGACATTTTCAACCAAAACGTCAGCACATTTTCCTTTTAATGGCAGGTGTCATATTTTTCACCTTACATGAAATACCTAACATTTGCAACTCCTTGTTTATCCTCTTGCTCTTCACTCTGGATCTGTCATATTTAGATCTTTCACCAGAACAGACAAGGAGAGAAACTCCTCTCCTTTTCTCGAATGGCCTGAAGTCAAAGCCAGCTCTATCGGTATTTTTTTTTTTTTTTGTCTTTTCTATGGCTGCACCCGGGGCATATGGTGGTTCCCAGGCTAGGGGTCTAATTGGAGCTGTGTTCTCCAGCCTACACCACAGCCACAGCACCTCGGGATCCGAGCCGCATCTGTGACCCACACCACAGCTCATGGCAACGCCGGATCCCTAACCCACTGAGCGAGGCCAGGGATCAAACCCGCCACTTTATGGTTCCTAGTCGGATTCATTAACCACTGAGCCACTATATCAGTATTTAAATGAGAATACAACAACAATAAATATTGCGACCTTATTCCTAATTACCTCTTTTTTTTTTTTAATGTTCTTTTTTTTGTCCCTGCTACAGCGTTTAATTTCCCCACAAAGCAATACACAAAGTAAAAGAATTTCTTTTCAGCTCTTTAGAATAAAACTGCCTTGACTGTAAGAGCATATTTCTAAAGTTTTACGTAAATTGAGAGAGCTCGTGGCTCTGATCCTGGGAGGTGTAGTCCTTTTCGGATGCACTTAGAGGGGCTTCATCGAGGGCCAGGCTCTCGGGCACAGTCCTGTGACTATTCCTTAGTCTTAAACCCCTGGTGTGCGCCCCAAGAACTCGCATTCATACGATGCCTGTCTGTTGGAATGTGGCTTCGGTCTTGAGCCGCTGACACTGTGCCCCGCCTCGGCTCTGGGGCTTCTTCGGCCAGGCCACCAGTCGGGCGCTGAGGACAATGAGGAGTACCCATTGCTCTCGGCGACTCCTGTATCGCGGCTTCATAACCGCATCTCCTTCTCCACGTTTGCCATTTGAGGCGTTGAATTGTATGAAATGTGTTCTCATTGAAAGCTCCAAGTTTCGGAGCTGGAATGTACATCGGACTAACTCCGGGCTTATCCTTTTACGAGTTCATGTTTTCTGAATGCACCCTTATCCACAGGATGAAGACACTGGGCTGAGAAGTAAAGTCCATCATATTGCCAAGGAGATCATGAGCTCAGAGAAAGTGTAGGTATCTGGTTTACAATTCAGAAGGCTCTTTGGTTCCCCACTGGCTCACTTCAAACATGTCTCTTATTGCTGTTTTTTGCAGGTTTGTGGATGTGTTAAAACTTCTGCATATTGTAAGTATTGGCTAATATTTTCTTGAAGTCTAAGACTATCCCCTTATTTTTCCCTGTCCCCCAACATCTTCAGCATAATTAACCTAAATATACTTAAATTAACATGTGTGTATGTGTGTGCTTTCTGGTACATGTTTATATTTTTCAATTCACACGTATATGTAAATGGAGACATTTTCTAAATGCGGATGTGTCATTATGTGTAGTGTACCCAGGCGATTTCTGAAAACAGGCTTTGCATCTGTGTCTTCAAAGTTCTTTAACTTTCTGTCTTCATGATAAAGGGCCTTTAAAAGGATAATGTCTCTTCTCGGACGTTTGCAGATGTCTGCTACGGTAGAATTCTGCGCTAGCAACCGATAAAGAAGGTCATGATTAAGAGTTCAAAACTGTTCTATCTGAATAAGCTTCTAGAAAGAGTTGAAGTAGACAGTTTTACAACTAACTTTTTAAAGTCCTATTTTCAGTTTTGGTAATTGTCAACTTGAACAAACCTGTTGGGAAACAATTAGGATATGTGTCTGGCTGCATGTTCATTTTTCGCACGCACTCCTTTGTACCTGCAAGTTTTCACAAGTTCTGTTACTCATCGGCAGTTCACGTGCTTTTAGTGTTACTTGATTTTAATTATATTTTGGCGAGATATGAGGATTTAACAAAAGAAAAGGTCGACGTAGAGGAAATAAGAAAAACAAATGGAAGTGAATTGAATGAACCGTCTAAGAAATTTACTTAGATTATAATTATTGACATCAGCTTAAACTGATCAGACGTGGTCGGTTAACAAAATAAACATCCATTTGTCTCTGCAAAGGGTATCATTATTTTCAGTTTTCTTTTTAATGGATATATATAAATATGAAAAGTGGGCTATGCTTGAAGGTGATTCACATTCACCAAATGATCCCCTTGTGCTCTGTACGCAGCCCAGTGGACAAACGAAGGCCTGATTCCTGTGTGGAAAATACTCAAGCTTTGGAAACCTTTTCTTCAAAACTTCTTAACAGTGCTAATTTTTTTTTTTTTTTTTTTTTTTAAGGGCCGCAGGTGCAGTATATGGAAGTTCCGCGGCTAGGGGTCAAATTGGAGCTGTACCTGCCAGCCTACACCACAGCCACAGCAATGCTGGATCCTTAACCCACTGAGCAGGGCCAGGGATTGAACCCACGTCCTCATGGATACTAATTGTGTTTGTTTCCGCTGAACCACAATGGGAACTCCTGCTAATTTGTTTTGATAAATTATTTTCCCATAGTAGTTCCTCACACAACCCTTGACTATATTGCTAAGTTCCCTTTTTAAGCTCAATTTTAAAAGATGACGGCAATACCAAACAAATTTGTTGATAGGCATCTTGTCAGTTCAGATAAATAAGAGTAAGCTTAATAAATAAATGACTTCTCAAATTAAACTCCATGTATGTTTGCTGCCATGCCTTCTCTAACTGTACAAGCAGTTGAGAGGGAAAGAAAATGCTAAATTGCTGCTTACTGGAAAACTCAAAACATATCTCCAGAATAAGCAAATTGTATCTGTTTGACATACTTTCTGATAGACATGTTTGGATAGAAATAGATCCTCTCCAAGGAAATTTTAAGCATCTGCAAGTGAATTTATAAACTCACTTGCAGATGCAAAAAAAAAAAAAAAGCTATAGCAAAAAAAAAAAAGCTATAACTTCATTGTGCTGTTTGATCAAATCTTGCTTGGAACATGTGTTAAGAATGCTTGTGGTATAGTGCTTTTCACACTTTGTGGTGCGTGAGTAGATTTTTAAATTATCCAGCTAGAGTAGACCAGAACTTTTGTAAAATACAATAAAAATGCATGGCCTTGTCATATTGATAGAAGAGTTTCCAACCCCTCATTCTCACTTTCTTGAATAATATGCTCGCATGCCAGTAACAATCTGTAGACCGCAGTTGGAGAAGCACAGGCTTAATAGATTCTGTTTCTTACCTACTGCGTGAGTTGTAGAAACTGGTTTGACCTGTGTTTAGCGTTCCTCGTTCGTGAAATGGGGAGAAAGGAGCCCTTCTCTCAGGTTGTGAGGGGTCAGTGGCATAACGTGGAAGGAGCTGGGATTGCGCAGTACATCATAGGATGTCAAATTGCCTTTATACTTTCTTCTTCTTCCTCCTCCTCCCACGTAGGGCATCTGTGAATGGGAAGCATTCATTTTAATGTTACCAGGCAGTGGACGTTTTCTAATTCTGTCACTTTCAAATTGCTCTTTCTCCTTTGTACTAAAATTTCATCTGAATGAAAAGAGTTCTGATTCCAGCAGGTAGAGGAGCAATGAAAAGCTTTGCCAGTGTGTTGGTTTGATTTTTTAAAAAGTAAATGTCCTGGTTCCTACCTCTCTATTTTCTGAGCAAAGCACAAGCACTATAAGAATAAACCACTAGACCAAAATATCTCCCTTATCATCTCAGATCTGATAGATGGCCTTGGCCTCGTCTCTGCTGATGCTGAACAGAGTGAATCATCCATTACTCACCTTGATTTGTATGTATTCAAAACCTCCTAAGCCTTTAATCTAGAAACGAGAGCAGATCATCGGCCAGTGTCATGTTAACATACTGTCTGGTATGTGCAGACGTTAACTCTGCAGAGCCCGACGCTAGTGAGTATCTTAACAGCCAGACATTAAGCAGGTTGTGAGCCATCACCAGGAGGGGTTTGTCACCAGAGTAATGTGGGTGAAGCCTAAAGCACCTCTTGTTTCAGTCCAAGCCAAGAGCATCTCTTGTTACAATCCAACACTCCCACCATGCTGGCAAGGTTCGTAGTTACTCTTCCACTCACAGAACCCCCACACAGATAGCACGTGGATAGTTTTAATCCTGAGCACCACCACTATCTGATTTCATCTAAAGGAATAAACTCCTGGGGTATAGGATAGAATATGCCTACTTGGAAATATCTAACAGTCTTTTGGAATTCCCTGGTAGCACAGCAGGTTAAGGATTCTGCGTTGTCGCTGCTGTGGCTAGGTTGCTGCTGTGGTGTGGGTTTGAGCCCTGGCCTGGGAACTTTGGCATGCCATGGTTCTCGGCACAGCCAAGAAACAAAAAGCAAAGAAAAACTAAACCAAACTAAAATAGCTAACAGGCTTTAGATAATCCAGTGGGTATTTTTGGAAATCAACCAGATAGCCAAGTGCCTTGGGAGGAGATGATTTCCCATAATAGTTTTCCATATTGGACACTCTAGAGTAGCCATGAATAGATGATTCTGTGCGACAGAGATGCTCCGTGTCTGCACGGTCCAGTGTGGTAGCCATACCTTAGAACTTGTAATATATTACTGTGTAGCTCAGTGACTCTTTATTTGTCACTCTCATATGTCACTGTAGCTCACTATCACTTCTTTGTGTTGAATATGCTGAGCTAGGTGATACAGCTCATGAAAATGTTTTCACATCTAAACGAGTGAATTTTATCACTTGAGCTTTATTATATTGGGATTAATTAGAGGTTTTGTGATTGAAAATATTCTTAAGATTCTAAGAATCAGTGTACTTGGCTGAGGGCTTTGGTTCATCTTTCTGATATTTGGGAGGAAAAAACTGGGCTTGCAGGGGCAGGAGCAAGTCTTTACCATTAATGTTTTTTGGGTTTTTGTTTTTGTTTTTGCTTGAGTCTTTTTTTTTTTGTATTATTATTTTTTTAATTACTCTAATGAATTTATGTAGTTATATAATGATCGTAACAATCCAATTTCATAGGATTTCCATCCCACAGCCCAAGCACATCCCCCCACCCCCCAAACTGTCTCCTCTGGAGACCATAAGTTTTTCAATGTCTGTGAGTCAGCATCTGTTCTGCAAAGAAGTTCCGTCTGTCCTTTTCTCAGATTCCACATGTCAGTGAAAGCATTGGATGTTGGTGTGTCATTGTATGGCTGACTTCACTTAGCATGATCATTTCTAGCTCCATCCATGTTGCAAAAAATGCTGGTATTTTGTTCCTTTTAATGGCTGGGTAATATTCCATTGTGTTTATGTACCACATCTTCTTGATCCACTCCTCTGTCCATGGACATTTAGGTTGTTTCCACGTCTTGGCTATTGAAAATAGTGCTGCAATGAACATCGGAGTACATGTGTCTTTGCGAGTCATGGTTTTCTCTGGATAGATGCCCAGGAGTGGGATTTTTGAATCAAATGGTGATTCTATTCTTAGTTTTCTGAGGAATCTCCCTACTGGTTTCCGCAGTGGTTGCACCAATTTACAATCCCATCAAGAGTGTGATAGGGTTCCTTTTTCTCCACACCCTCTCCAGCACTCATTGTTTGTAGACTTTTGGATGATGGCCATTCTGGCTGGTGTAAGGTGGTACCTCATCGTGGTTTTGATTTGCATTTCTCGAATAATGAGTGATGTTGAACGTCTTTTCATGTGTTTTTTGGCCATCTGCATGTCGTCTTTGGAGAGTTGTCTGTTTAGATCTTCTGCCCATTTTTGGATGGGGTTGTTTGTTTTTTTGGTATGGAGCTGCAGAAGGTGTTTATAACTTTTGGAGATTAATCCCTTGTCAGTTGATTCACTTGCAAAGATGTTCTCCCATTCTGTGGGTTGTCTTTTTGTTTTGTTTAGGGTTTCCGTTGTTGTTGTTGTTGTTGTGCAGAAACTTTTAAATTTGATTAGGTCCCATTTGTTTATTTTTGTTTTTATTGTCATTACTCAAGAGGTGGATCTGAGAAGATATTGCTGTGGTTTATGTCAGAGAGTGTTTGGCCTGTGTTTTCCTGTAAGAGTTTTATAGTTTTTTTGTTTATTAATGTTTTATGTGGTACCTATGCTGCAGTATCTACCATGAGCTCTTGGACTTTGATCTGGATTTGAAAAAAGGTCCAATGTGCCCACTTGTCTCTAAGTCAATACGCTGTTGAATCCAGAGAGAAAAGAGATTCTTAAAAGGCAGTCTTTCCTTTTTCAAAATGGCAGTGCTGGAGTTCCCTTGTGGCTTAGCAGATTAAGAGCCTGACGTAGTGTCCATGAGGATGCAGATTTGATCCCTGGCCTCGCTCAGCGGGTTGAGGATCTGTCATTGTGGTGAGCAGATGTGGCTCGGGTCCCGTGTTGCTGTGGCTATGGTGTAGGCTGGCAGTTGCAGCAGCTCTGATTCGACCCCTAGCTTGGGAATGTCCATGTGCCACACGTGTGACCTGAAATTAAAAAAAGAAACAGAATGGTAGTGGCATCCATGTCGCTGCCAAAGCCCCAAAACTAGGCTTTGTTCTTCATTGCTTCCTTTCACCCCTCCAACCAAACCATCAGCAAACCTTTGGATTCTGTTTCCTCTTTACTGCCACCACCCTAGTCCAGAATAGCCTCTCTTACTCACAGCAGCACCAGCCTTTTCACTGGGCTTCCTATTTCCATTCGCGCCCCGCCCCCCTCAATCTGTTCCTTAAACTTTTTTTTCCATTCAAAGTATGAGGAGTGATTTTCGTTTTAAAATCTTTAAAATAAATATATATATTTTTTTATGGCAAAACCTGCTTTTTATATGGAGGTTCCTGGGCTGGGAGTTGAATTCAAGCGGCAGCTGTGGTGATGCTGGATCCTTTAACCCATTCTGCTGGGCCAGGGATTGAACCCACTCCTCCACAGCCACCTGAGCTGCTGCAGTCAGATTCTTTTTTTTTTTTTTCTTCTCGTCTTTTTGCTATTTCTTTGGGCCGCTCCCGCGGCATATGGAGGTTCCCAGGCTAGGGGTCGAATCGGAGCTGTAGCCACCGGCCTACGCCAGAGCCACAGCAACTTGGGATCCGAGCCGTGCCTGCAACCTACACCACAGCTCACGGCAACACCGGATCGTTAACCCACTGAGCAAGGGCAGGGACCGAACCCGCAACCTCATGGTTCCTAGTCGGATTCGTTAACCACTGAGCCACGACGGGAACTCCTGCAGTCAGATTCTTAATCCACTGTGCCACAACAGGAACTCCCAGGACTGATTTTCTTCTTCTTCTTTTTTTTTTTTTTTGTCTCTTGTCTTTTTAGCACTGCCCCCTGCTACCCACACATGGAGATTCCCAGGCTAGGGGTCTGATCGCAGCTGTAGCCGCCTGGCCTACACCGCAGCCACAGCAACGCGGGATCCGAGCCATGTCTGCAACCTACACCACAGCTCACAGCAATGCCGTATCCTTGACCCACCGAGCAAGGCCAGGGGTCAAACCCCAGTCCTCAGGGATACTCGTCGGGTTTGTGTGACCACTGAGCCATGATGGGAACGCCTCAGGAATGATTTTCTTAAAATAGATCATGTCACTCCCTCCTTAAAACTTTTTAAATAATTCCCATTACGTCGAGGATAAAACCCACCCTATCTACCAAGGCCATCTCTTCTAGTCCGCTTTTGACCCGTCTTGGTTATTGTCTTTGCATAACATTATTAATGGAGTTCCCTTTCACTGTCGATAATGACCTGGTTTGGGTAGTAAATTATGATTCCCTCTGCCTGTTAGGTGCTCTGTGGTTTGGCCTCTGGTAAGGAGAGGAGACGGTGCTGAGAGAGGCCTTCTCTGCCTCGAAGTCCCATGTTCTAGCCACACCAGCCTCTGTTCACTTCTTCGTTCAGTTCTCAGGTTGTTCCTGCTCAGAGATTCTGCCAGTGCCCTTTCCTAGAATATTCATTCTTCCTTCGTTGTGTTCATAGCGAGTTCCTTCTTTCTGCTTCCAGGCTGGGTCTAACCCGACTTCTGCAGAGAGGTCTTCCTTGAGCAGCCTTTTCAACTTCCCTGTGTTTGATTTCTTCTTGACACTTAATGTGTGTTGTCTAGCTGTTTCCCTGGTTTTGGTCTCTACTAAAACCTAAGCTAGGCTCGCGCAGGGATCCAGGATCTTCAGAGCCTGGCATCAGTTCTGATCAGTAGAAGGCCCTCGGCAAAGGTTACTGAACGAATGAATGCCTGTGACTCATTGCTAGTGGTTAGGAATTCCGCTTCTGCCACAATGTGCTTGATAAATTAGTCACGGCTTGGTTTCTTCTTCTGGAGTTCCGCTGTGGCTCAGTGGTTAACGAACCTGACTGGTATCCATGAGGACGCAGGCTCGATCCCTGGCCTCGCTCATTGGGTTACGGTTCTGGTGTTGCCTGAGCTGTGGTGTAGGTCGCAGATGCGGCTCGGATCCTGAGTTGCCATGGCTGTGGCGTTGGCCAGCAGCTGCAGCTCCAATTGGACCTCTAGCCTGGGAACCTCCATATGCCACAGGTACAGCCCTAAAAAGACAAAAATAAAAATAAGAATAATAATAACCACATAAAGTTGATGGGATGGTTAGATGTGATCAGACAAAATAAATGTTAAGCACTTCATTAGTTTTAGCTGCAGGCTAAGTGCAGGTCTTTCAAGATAAAGTGCTGTTATTTAGAATGTATTTATATCATTTAAAGTCCAGGAGTTCCTGCCGTGATGCGAGAGGGTCAGCAGTGTCTCTGCAGCACTGGACTCAGGTTTAATCCCCAGCCCAGCACAGTGGGTCAGGATCTGGGGCTGCCTCAACTGCAGCGTGGGTAGCTCCTGCAGCTCAGATCAGGTCCTTGGCTGAGGAACTCCATGTGGCGTGGGGTGGCAAAAAGAAATACGTACTGTTTAGTTTTGAGGTTATCAAGTAAGCTTTTACTCAAATAAGTCAAAATCAAGTTTGTTCCTGAAAAATACCCTATTAGGTTTCTTCTTCCATTAGAAAGTAAGTTCCATGGAAGCAGGAATTTTTATGTTTTGTTTATTGTTATCCTATTAAATTGATGTCTGTTAAATGAATGATAGGAAATCAATGAATAGTGTTTGGTTTGGTAAAACTCTAGTGATTTATATTTCGTTATCCCTTTTGTAGCAAAAGTTATGGAATCCAGAGGTTGCTATTATACTGTATATAAATGCCATTTTCAAGAAAAAACCCTTAGATATCCCAATATAATTAAGAACAAATGAGATGCAGCTTTTTGTTATCTTTCTCTCTGGTGTGAGACTGGTTTCACAGACATCTCTGTGAATTTATAAATATCCAGGTAGCTTGATTTAAAAAAAATGTATTTTGGGAATTCCCTTTGTGTCATAGCAGAAACAAATCCGACTAGTATGCACGAGGATGTGGGTTCTATCCCTGGCCTTGCTCAGTGGGTCAGGGGTTCGGCGTTGCTGTGAACTGTGGTGTTTAGTTCCCAGATGTGGCTCAGATCTCACATTGCTGTGGCTGTGGTGTAGGCTGGCAGCTGTAGCTCTGATTTGACCCCCAGCCTGGGAATTTCCATATTCTGAGGGTACAACCCTGTAAAGTAAAAAAAAAATAAATAAAATTAAATAAAATTCAAAATTTTTAAAAATATATTTTGAAAAGGAATGATCAGAGACTTTGAGGTCTTTTGGACAAAGGTGGGCTGATTACATAGATAAGTGGTGCTTCTGATGAAGCACCTTTTTTCACCAATTTCTTTAGGTTGGGATATACATTGTTTCAAAAGTTTGAGAAACTCTAAATGAAAATACATAGAGTTCATGCCAAAGCTACTTTGACATTCGGATGTCTAATAATAAATAGAATATATCCTTTTTAAAAATGCATTATAGGAGTTCCCTTGTGGCTCAGGGGGTTAAGGATCCAGCATTGTCACTGTAGTGGTTATTGCAGTGGCTCTGATTTGATCCCTGGCCCAGAAACTTCCATATGCTGCAAAAAAATGCACTATAAAAAGAATACAAACCTTCCTCATAGAAGCATCTAGTTTTTAACCATCTTAAAATGACTTCATCTTGTTTGATTTGAATATGTGTCTTTTCAGTCTTGTGAACCATTCCATTATCATTTGTTCTTTAGTTATGAACAGTGTTCCATAGCATCTATTTGTTTTTTATTTTTTATATAATTTTTGCTTTTCAGGGTCACACCCGTGGCATACGGAAGTTCCCAGGCTAGGGGTCAAATTGGAGCCACAGCTGCCTGCCTGTGCCACAGCCACAGCAACACAGGATCTGAGCCGCATCTGTGACCTACACCACAGCTCCCAGCACTGTCAAATCCCTGACCCAATGAGAGAGGCCAGGGATCGAACCTGCATCCTCATGGATACTAGTTGGAATCGTTTCCGCTGCGCCCCAACTGGAGCTCTCTTTAGTGTCTGTTGACATGGCTACCAAACCTTCACTTTCGAGCAGCTTCCTTCATGAAGACTGTCTTTCACTGAATGAAGTTCATGGTTAAGAGTGCCCTTGTCTTGCAGCTGAGATGTTTGTTTTCCTCTCCTTGGTTTGGTGTTTCCTTCTGTTTAATATACTGCTGTTTGAGAGCTCTCTTTCCAAGCTTCCAGGGCCTTGTGTATCTTGAGTGGTGGTAATGTGATCATTGAAAATACCCAAATCTCCTTTAATGAAATAAATGGCCTTCTACTGGGCACTCTCTGTGTGCCTGGCAGCATGGTATATTACCTACATTATCTATTTTTATCCTCATAACACCCTACAAATAGATGTCATTTCTGTTTCTTTTTCTTTTTAGGGTGGCATATGGAAGTTCCCAGGCTAGGGATCAAATCGGAGCTGGATCTGCTGGCCTACGCCAGAGCCACAGCAACACCGGATCCAAGCCACATCCGTGACTGACGCCACAGCTTGGGACAACGCTGGATCCTCATCCCACTGAGTGAGGCCAGGGATTGAACCCACATCCTCATAGGCACCACCTCGGGTTCTTAACCCACTGGGCCACAACGGGAACACCCTCGTTTCTGTTTTTTAAATGAAGGAAGTAAGGTAACTGCCACTACTAAATGGCAAAGCCAGACTTTGAGGAGTTCCTATCATGGCACAGCAGAAATGAATCCAGCTAGGGACCGTGAGGTTGCGGGTTCGATCCCTGACCTTGCTCAGTGGGTTAAGGATCCGGCGTTGCCATGAGCTGTGGTGTAGGTCGAAGACTCGGCTCTGCTGATGTTGTGGCTGTGGCTTAGGCTTGCAGCTGCAGCTCCGATTGGACCCCTAACCTGGGGACCTCTGTATGCCACGAGTGCAGCCCTAAAAAGCAAAAAAATTGAAAAAATAAAAATTGTTACTTGAAATCTCTACCATGCTGTACAGGGAGGAGTGTGTCTCTGAGTATATTGGCTTACTTTCAGAATTCTTTCAATGGGCCAGGAAGCTGGAGAAATTCTAGTTTTTTATCTTCTAAAGATGATCATTTGGGATGTATTGTGATGATTTCTGGTTCACGTTGTTGAGGGGGCTGGAGATTGGAGCTAAAGCGTTGGTTCCGGCCCTGTTTTGTGCAGTTCCCAGGCGTGTCTCTGCCTGCCATCTCCGCGTCTGCACCTAGAAGGGGAGCGGTAACTTCGCCGGTCGGGTATTTTCATTTTAAAACAAAAGCAAATTGTTAACGTGGAACCTTTATCCCCTCTTCTTGTGCTTCTTAGTATCACCCTGCTTTATGCATGTTTATCAAAGCTCTTTGACCTGAGCAGCTGCTTTGCTTTTGCTCCGTGTGAAGTGATTCTTAATGCTCTTCCTATGGCCGGGAGCCCTGCAGAGCTCCCCGTCTGCCCATCTGTCCCTTTGGTCTTTGTAATTCACTGTGTCATCATAGTGGTGAAGCAATGCCCTCAGGTCAGGAAGCCCAGGCCGGACAGCTGGTTGTTAAGTCACTTTCTTTTCCTTGGCCCTGGACATACAGAGCCTGACCTGACCACCAAGGCCATCTGTTTCGTGCTTCGTTGCTTTAGTTGCCTGTGGTTGGTTTTACTTGCATTGATTTTTGCTTGCTCTTGCTTGAGTGACCAGAAGTGGTTAGACTAGTATGTTAATACCTCAAAGGAGCTGAGTATTTTTTTTTTTAAGTTGATCTGGTTCTTATTTGTAGGCTTTCTGGGAATTATTAAGAATAGTATTATGATAACTCTTTTAAATCCAGAAACCTGGAGGCCCCGTTGTGGCACAGAGGAAACGAATCCGACTAGGAACCATGAGGTTGCAGGTTTGATCCCTGGCCTCTCTCAGTGGGGAAAGGATCCGGCATTGCCGTGAACTGCGGTGTAGGCTACAGACGTGGCTTGGATCTGGCGTTGCTGTGGCTGGGGTATAGGCCGGCGGTTACAGCTCTGATTCAACCCCTAGCCTGGGAACCTCCATATGCCACGGATGCGGCCCTAAAAGGACAAAAAAAAAAAGACAAAAATAATCTGTTTCTGAAAAGGGCAAGTTGAGCAAGCGTTTGATTATTTTGGTTGCAGACTAGCGTGTAGGTGGTTCAGTTTTACATACAGAATCTTTGGTGGGCTTTATGTTAGCATAGACTGAAGCATAGGCAGTTGATATCAAAGAACTCCCTTGCTTACCTAACATACTTACACTGCAGCTCCCCTCACCCCCTTTTTTAATTACCCAGTTTCTCCAGTGTGGAAAAGTGTCCTCTGGTTCTAAGGGGAAGCGCCAGTCCTGTGGCCTTGCAGCATCACGTGTTTAGTCAAGGAGGTGTTGATGAATTGAGATTCTTCTGCCCCAGAATAGTTTTGCCTCTGGCACTTAAGCGTCATCACACTTTCCCAAATTATCCTGGCTGTTAGCATTTAGAAAAAGAACCAGACATGTGTTGTAATCATCCTTTCTATTAAAAAATGAAAGAAGTTGTCTGCTCCTTCCAGTGGCAGCAGATCTGGAAATGGTAGCGGTGTGTGAAGAGCTGCGAAGTGAAGAGATGCTGTGTGTCGTGCCTGTGTGAATACTTACCTCTGGCACCGGGGCCACCGACGTGGCTTTCAGGGAGTGGTCGCCCGAGACGTGAGGAATGAGACGGGGGCCAGGGCTGCCCCTTGCAGTTAAGCAGGCCACGCGTTGCAAGTTGGTCCCTTGGTCTGAGTGGCATCAGCCTGGAGGAAGGGATGCCCTTTTCTATTTTCAAAAAGCCGCCACGAAGAGTGGCAGTGGCCCTGGTAGTGCCCGCTTAGAATGTGTAACTTTTTGGGTCTTAGGGATGATGTTTAATAGCTGGATATAAACGTTCTGAATTCTTATGGCCTTTATTAAACATCCTTCTTTGAGTCTTCTATGTGGTATACTTCTCTTTTATTCTGACATGCTGCTCATACTTTTTGAAAAGGCACTGGGGCCCTTCACTCCTCCAGAGCTGCCCACACCCTCCAGTAGTACCGGGAAAAACTAAAGTTTTGCCTGGTATGTGATGTGGGCCTCCAGTTAGAGGTGGTTGTCTCACCAGTCAGTGCAGTGTGGACTGGGCTGGTCTCTGTTGAATGTGTCTTAAATAAACACGTTTCCTTTTTGGCAGTGGTGGTGGACATAGGGAATGCAGAGTCTGGCAAGAGCTGGGTCAGACAGACTCCTTAAGCTACTTAGCAGCTAATGTCTACTGTCACTGCCCTGGCTGAGGAAATGCCTTCCAACCGGAAAATAAAAGCCATCCTGATGCCAAGGGACAAACATATCATCACCTATCATAGCCAGTGAAAGGGCAGTGCTTCTGGTTTGGCTGAACAAGGAACGCTTGCGTCTAAATTATATTCATCATTAAACCGGTAAAAGAAAAACAATGCTATAGAAGATGTTTAGCTGTGGTGTTTTGAATACACGTACAGTTGAAGATGCTGTAGTCTCGGTATGTCAGTCTGTTCTACATAGTTCTGCCTGCCGGAAAGTCTAATGACTCTCAGAAGCGTGAAGTTAGCTCTCTTTTCTCTTCGCAAATGTGTGTGCTGATAGAAACAAGCTGTTGGGAGATGGAATCTGGCCTCAGTCCATTTGGTTTCTGGAGCTGTTTTGTGTGGTTTTGGGGATTGTAGTTTATACAAGTAATGAATTCTTCTTTTATGTTACAGCAATTCGTTTGTAAAAAATAAAGTACTTTGGTTACTGGTGTTAAGTCATTGGTTCCTTTGGGCTAATGTTTGGGGCTGGTGGAAGTTCGTACCAGGTCTTAAGGCCTAAGTGAAGGGTTTATTAGCACTCGTTGAGTATAGGATTTGACTTGTCTAAAATGTACCTTAGAAGAGGAATCTTTTTGTGTCCTTTTTTTTTTTTTTTTTTGGTCTTTTTGCCTTTTCTTGAGCCGATCCTGAAGCATATGGAGGTTCCCAGGCTAGGGGTCCAATCGGAGCTGAAGCCGCCAGCCTACACCACAGCCACAGCAATGTGGGATCCGAGCCGCGTCTGCGACCTACACCACAGTTCACAGCAATGCCGGATCCTTATTCCACTGAGCGAGGCCAGGGATCGAACCCGTGTCCTCATGGGTGCTAGTCAGGTTCGATAACCACTGAGCCATGACGGGAACTCCATGTGTACTTTTCAATTGTATATGAGATTGTCCTTCACAAGAAGCGTATGGAATACTGATGGTTAATGTACTATGTAGGGGGCAGGTGTGGAAAGGACCAGGGGACAAAGCCCGATCTTTTCGTTTGATTTGCCCAGTGAATTCCGGAAGGGAAAGCACAAAGAAAGGAGAGAGAAGATGAAGCCTAGTAGAGAGTCAGTCTCTTTCACCCAGGCTTTGCTTTACGGTTTTAATGAAACCTCCTGTTTCTAAGAAGGCCCCGTCTTTGTTTTTGGATCCTCAGGACTCAGGAATAGAGTCCGCTATTGTTTTTCTTATCCCCGAGGGCGGGCCCCAAGATACAGTGAAATCTAGACAAATACCATCTCCCGCCCCACCCTTTCCAAGTCCTCTGGAGTTTTAGGGTGGGGCGACGTGGACCAGTCTTAAAACATGGTTTAAATAGTTTTATAGGAAAAAGTCCGGGTAAAAGAATAGGATGCAAAGAGTTTTCATCTGTGAAAAGTATCAATTCTGGTGACTTTATGGGGAGGTTGGCTAGAGGGAGAGGCGAGTTTCAAGTCTAGAGTTAAAATGTGTGGTTGACTCTGCATGGCACATTCATCACAGAAAGCTTTCTGAGCAGCATCTAATTAAAGTCTCATAACCCATTGAACAGATGAGGAAAATGGAGCTAGCTCAAGGAAACCCAGTAAATTAGGAGCAAGGGATTTAGTATTCTCTGATTATCAGGAATATACCACCCTCCAAAATGCCTCATTTAGAATGTTCCAGCACTTGGGTTGTAATTACTGAACGCGGACAAAGGGGCGCTTCCAAAGGAAAGTTAATCAAGATCTCCAGCAGACTCCCCACTTCCCGGCCTTTTGGCCGCCCCAAGGCGCATGGTGTTTCCAGGCCAGGAATCGATCCGGCTGAAGCTGCAACTTAACCCTGCAGCAGTGCCAAATGCCTAATCCACTGGGCCTGGCCAGGATCAAACCTGCATCCTGGTGCTTCAGAGAGGCTGACTGTCCTATGGTGCCACAGCGGGAACTCCCCATGGACTTTAAAATAAATGAATTTTGTTCATATAGAGTATTGAAATAATTTTAAGAGCTACTTAGAGTTGCAGTACTATTTCCAGATACCCCCTTAGTCTAATCGCTCAGTTTGGAGATCAAACCAAAAGATTTTCAAGAAGTAGCACACGATCTGTTTTAAAACCAAATGTTCATCCAGCTGCTGTGTGTGTGCGCACGTGTGTGTTTAATTCCCTAATTAAGTGGGATAGGAGGAAATGGGTGCTTTCAATTTGTAATTCTACACCAGAAATTCAATTTGCAATTTATGCTCTTTTAGGGAAAAGAGTGTGTGGGGAAAAAGCTTTTTATTAAGTTCTGTGTGTATATATGTATATTGCTTTCCCTCCTCTGAACTGTAACAGGACTTCCGGGATGCAGTAGCCCATGCTTCCAGGCAACTTGGGAAACCAGTGATCGAGGACCGGACCTTAAATCAGATCCTGTACTACTTGCCTCAGCTGTATGAGCTCAATCGAGATCTGCTGAAGGAACTGGAGGAAAGAATGATGAACTGGTAAAAATGAACCGACGAGCTTTCTCAGAGTTTCTAATTTTATTTCATTTCATGTTTTTGGCTGTGCCCACTGTATGTAGAAGTTCCCAGACAAGGGATCAAACCCATGTTACGGCAGTGACCTAAGCCACTGCAGTGACACCACCAGAGAACTCTGTCACGAGAGAACTCCTCAGAGTTTCCAAATTTTTTTCTCTCCTTTTGTCTTTTTAGGGCCGAAGTCACGGCACATGGAGGTTCCCAGGCTAGGGAGCTACAGCTGCTGGCCTACACCACAGCCACAGCAATGCCAGATCCAAGCCACACCTGTGACCTACGCCACAGCTCACAGCAACACCGGATCCTTAACCCACTGGGCAGGGCCAGGGATGGAACCCTTGTCCTCATGGATACTAATTGGGTTTGTTAACCACTGAGCCACAGAGGGAACTCCCAGAGTTTCCAATTTTAGAGGCCAAAAGCTCCCTGTGTGTGACAGGGAGCTGTTGTTCCTTTCACTGAGTTTTTCCAATACATTGCATTTTCTTGGCAATTGCTGTAGATCTTTTTAGATGACCAAAACTCACTGGTGCCGGTGAATTTTACTCAGTACTATAAAGTTTTAAATTCTTTGGTAATGTTACCTCAAAAGCAAGACGGGCCCATATTCAGATAGTTTAACTTTGCATAGGTGGCTTTTTTTTTTTGTCTTTTGTCTTTTTGTTGTTGTTGTTGTTGTTGTTGTTGTTGTTGTTGCTATTTCTTGGGCCGCTCCCGCGGCATATGGAGGTTCCCAGGCTAGGGGTCGAATCGGAGCCATAGCCACCGGCCTTCGCCAGAGCCACAGCAACGCAGGATCTGAGCCGCATCTGCAACCTACACCCCAGCTCACGGCAACGCCGGATCGTTAACCCACTGAGCAAGGGCAGGGACCGAACCCGCAACCTCATGGTTCCTAGTCGGATTCGTTAGCCACTGCGCCACGACGGGAACTCCTAGGTGGCTTTTGATAGTCAAAATTTTTGAGAATGGGAGAGGTGAGTTGATATATTCACTTTGGAAGCATTTTGAAGTGTCTTATCTCTGCTTTTTTGGAGCTTCAAATCAGGAAACTGCATTTTGGAAAGGAGGCCATTCACTGAGACAATAGGAAGACTTGTTGTTTGGTCTAGAAAATGTGTGCATGCATATGTGACCTCATTGCAGATGCTGTAGATTTCAGAACAGGAAAAGAGGACCAAAGGTTAACTACTTTCACTGTTCTTTAGATTGCAACAGAAACTGTGGTGACATATTTGGAAATGTGTAGACAGTTTGGTCTGGGGGATTGAATTTATTGTTGAAGTCCATGGGGAGCCTCAAATCACTGGAATTACAAAACGGTATCACCTATTTTCATGATAAAAATCTCCCTCCAAGCTTTCTTTATACCTAATCCAGGAAAATACTGCTTCCTGTTTTGGAAATGTCTTGCCCCCACATGTTGGGAGAATATGCTAAGTAGTAATTCATTCTTAGCTGCAGGAGTTCCCACTGTTGCACAGTGGGTAAACCATCTGACTGCAGTGGCTTGGGTCGCTGCAGAGACGTGGGATCAATTGCTGGCCCAGCGCAGTGGCTTAAAGGATCCCATGTTGCAGCTGTAGCGTAGGTCGCAACTGCGGCTTGGATTCATCCCTGGCCCGGGAACTTCCATATGCCACGGGTGCATCCAAAAAAAAGAAGAAGAAGAATATACTTAGCTGCAGCCTAAGTGTAAACTTAGAGTTTAAGGGCTGAGAAATGACTAAAAGCTGTTTTTTTAAGCATGATAAAATAAAATGTAATTATAAAGAGTTTTCCTGGCGTTCCTGCTGTGGCTCAGCAGGTTACGAACCTGAGTAGTATCCATGAGGACTTGGGCTCAATCCCTGGCCCTGCTCGGTGGGGTAAGGATCCAGTGTTGCCATGCACTGTGGTGTAGGTTGCAGATGGGGCTTGGATCTGGCGTGGCTGTGGCTGTGGTATAGGCCAGCAGCTGCAGCTCCAATTCAACCCCTAGCCTGGGAACTTACATATACCATGGGTGTGGCCCTAAAAAGTAAAAGAGAGAGAGAGAGAGTTTTCCTGTATATACTTGTTCTTAAAAATGTCTGTGAATTGGCTTAAGTCTCTGGCGGTAGAGAAGAAGGAGCCGGCAGGAGCAGGGATGACAGTCGGAAGACTGGCAGAGTCCAGGCAGGATGTGCTGGCGGCAGTGGCAATGGTGAAGTGTGGGCGTTTGGGGATATTTCTAACAAGGGGAGAGAAGAAAAGATAAGCTGGTGACTCGGAAATGGGACTCTACTCGTCACTGGCTGTGTTTTGGATATTGTAATGATTCTCTTTTTCTATTTTTGTCTCTCTCTTCCCTACCCTTAGGACTGAACAACAAAGAATTGCTGATATCTTCGTAAAGAAGGGACCGTATCTAAAAATGTATTCCACATACATCAAAGAATTTGATAAGAATATAGCTCTGCTGGATGAGCAATGCAAGAAAAACCCAGGTTTTGCTGCTGTTGTTAAAGAATTTGAGGTATTTTTGCTACCATTTCGGTTTTGAAACTAAAAATATCAGTGAATGCCTACCGCCCCGAACTAGAAAAGTTGTAGGAGTATTAAGATGTTGCTGATCTCAGAGTTCCTGTCATGGCACAGCGGTAACGCATCTGACTAGGAACCATGAAGTTGCAGGTTCGATCCCTGGCCTCGCTCAGTGGGTTAAGGATCCAGCATTTTCCGTGATCTGTGGTGTAGATCGCAGATGTGGCTCGGATCTGGTGTTGCTGTAGCTGTGGTGTAGGCCGGCAGCCGTAGCTCTGATTTGACCCCTAGCCTGGGAACCTCCATGTGCTACAGGTATGGCCCTAAACACACACACACACACACACACACACACACACACACACACACCCCTACCTTTATAATCATTTGTTAGCTTTTCTTTTTTCCCTTTCTTCTGAAGTCTTCATGGAATTCAGAATGGCAGTGTGAAATAAATAGCCACGGCAACTGATAACTGACCCCGGTTTTCATCCACTAACTTATTCTGTTGCTTTGGCAGCAAGAGAAAGCATAAGATGGGAAAGTTGGCCGTCTGGGTTAATGATGTTTGCATGATAGATGCTTTCTTTCCTTTGTTTATTTTGTGTCTTTTTGCTTTTTTAGGGCTATACCCGCGGCATATGGAGGCTCCCAGGCTTGGGGTCAAATCAGAGCTACAGCTGCCGGCCTACACCACAGCTACAGCAACACCAGATCCGAGCCACATCTGTGACCTACACCACAGCTCATGGAAATGCTGGATCCTTAACCCACTGAGCGAGGCCAGGGATCGAACCCACAACCTCATGGTTCCTAATCAGATTCGTTAACCACTGAGCCACGATGGGGACTCAGGTGCTTTCTTAAATAACATGCATTATTAGTATAATTTTATAAATTATTCTGCATACCAGACCCTAGAGGTACATATTTAGAAAAAATAAAACTGTCTGAGCAAATGTGAAAGAACTCTTCCCTTCCCATGTGAGCTGTGTAAGAATCCCAGGACACCTTAAGATGCAGGGACATTTCTGCTTGGCCACTGCGATGCCACCCCACTGTAAATGCCTGTGTTGGCGATTGCAGCTGAAGCTCAGAAATGGGCTCAAGAATGAATCTTGTACACACAGGAAAAGAGCTTTAAAGGCAGAATCAAATGTCATTGTGGTCAAGTCAAAAGAGTTCTGAAATGAGGTGTTCCTCAATATACACAATGTGATTTGGGGGCTGTCTCTTAGAGCCATTCATCTGAGAAATAAGCTTACCTTCTCGGGCTTGCACGAGAAGGTTTGCTTAGCAAGGCTGCTTTTCAGGCTGTCTTTAATTTCTGCCCTTCTCCCCATGACCACTAGTTGTTATTATGAGTAGGTTCAAGATAGACTCTGATGATTATTTGAATCCAATTTCTCATAGTTTTATTTCTGCCACCTGGTTGTGCAGACCATGCATTTCCTTCTTGGGCCTGTGTTCGTGAATCCACGGACATAACTTCTAAGTGGGAGCTGCTGCCAGAAGTGGGCTCCATTGGCCTACAATGCAGACTGCGGCCAACCACCCTCCACCCTCTGCCAGAAGGATGTGAACAGCCTTTCCCAATGAGTCATGGATTTCCGAGACCTGCCTGCAAGAGAGTGGGGGTGGGCTTAGCGGTGAGCCGGCTCTGATTTCCCTCTTAGTGTAGGAGCTGTGCCTTAAAATCAAGGAAGCCTCTCTACGAACCCCCCTTCCAGAGTTGCTGGGTATTTAGAGTTTGTCTTCCAAGAGTTTGCTTTGTGGCTCCACCATAACAAACCCAACTAGTATCCATGAGGACGTGGGTTTGATCCCTGGGCCCACTCAGTGGGCTAAGGATCTGGTATTCCCATGAGCTGGGGTGTAGGTTGCAGATGGGGCTCGGATCCTGCTTTGCTGTGGTTGTGGTGTAGGCTGGCAGCTGAAGCTCCTATTCAACCCCTAGCCTGGGAACTTCCATATGCTGCGGGTGTGGCCCTAAAAAAAAAAAAAAAAACACCAAAAAAGAAATAAAGTTTGTCTTCCTGTGCACTTGAATCTGGGTCCCTTGCTTCCTAGGAAAACGCGTGGGTTTATGTTGGATGCTTTTCCTTTCAGATGAGCCCGCGCTGCGCTAATCTGGCCCTCAAGCACTACCTGCTCAAGCCGGTTCAGAGGATCCCCCAGTACAGACTGCTGCTGACAGGTGGGCCTCTCCCGCAGGTTACCAGCCACGCACCTCCTGTCCCTCTTGGGAACCCCTGCCTTGCCTAAGAGCGCCTCTCTTTTTCCCTCCACCCAGTAGCCGCTTTACCTGCCTTAGCGCTGGCCTGTGGCCTCACACGAGCTGGGCCTGGACTGCACTTCCGCCAGCCCTTCGGTCGTCCCGTGCGTGCTCTGCTCGGGGCCTCCAGGCACGTGCCTTCCGTTGGCTCACAACCTCTGTCGCCGCCCCAGCCCCCCAACCCTGTGTCACTGGCCCAGGTTCTCGGCATTCATCCCAGGGAGGCCCTTGCCCAGCCAGTCAGGAACGAGGTTGAGAGGGTCCCTCCCCGTGTTTGTGGATCCCCTCCCACGGCCCTCCTCACTTCGGTCGCAGGGTTGTTGCGAGGACTGAGCGATGAGCTGTGTGTTAGCTGCTCATCGGGGTGGGTAGGATCCGTGAGCTTATCTCCATCCTCGTGTCTGATCACTGTCGCATCTTCTGCGAGACTGGGAGCGTCAAGATTAAGGGCTGCGTGTCCAGGTTACCATCATAATGGTAAAAAAAAGAAAAAAGAAAAAGCCGCGATGTGAGCGAAGCCACGCACTGTGCTCGGAACTTCCTATTCATTGGCTCTTGTTTAAGCCTCACCATAGCCATGCTTATATCACCATGTTGTTTACGTAGGTGAAATAACAAGCTAATGGTGACTAAGTGGTTTGGCATCACAAAAAAGCTTGTATGGTGTGAGTACCAAACACAGTATGCAACACATGCTACTAGGTCCTCTGTGGTGTTTGCTGGAATGTACTAGATGTGCAGTGACTTTATATATATAACATGTGTTTTAAGAATTGTGTCCAGGAGTTTCTGCTGTGGCAGTGGGTTAATGATGCAGCTTGTCTCTCTGGAGGCGCTGGTTCAAGCCCAGCACAATGGGTTAAGGATCCAGAGTTGCTGCAGTTGTGGCACAGGTTGCAGCTCCAGCTCAGATTCCATCCATACGAAAAAGAAAAAAAAAAAAAACAGAATTGTGTCCAAATGCACAGGAATATTCAGATGCCACTGCAGCTCTCAATTCAATCAATTGTAATTTTGTGTAAATAGATTTTGAGGTTCTTGGTTCCTGTTAGTGTTCTTTAGAAATGGCCTGCGTACTTTTATCCTTAATCACTTTCTCTTAAGCCAAGAGCAACACTGAACGAGGGAGCTCAATTCTGGAAAGCCAGGATTTCCTGATTTCCCTTTAGGCGGAGCCTTCATGCCCCCCCCCCAGCTAGGTTAGTGAACCTCTGATGAGAAGCCCCTGCCTTTCAGACTCAAGACTGGCTACCCTAGGCGTTTCTCCTTCACGTGAATTTCTAACTGTGCATCAGGCACTAGATTTCTCTCTGTGACATAAGGCCAACCAAATAATTTGAGGATATCCTGTCCATCTGTACTTTTTTTCCTCTGTCTTTGGCAGAGATTAAGAATACACAGGACAAAAGGAAGTACCCATGTGTGTGCTGTGTTTTTGCTAGATAAATTCAGTGTTGTATCATAAATGAGCTATTGAATGGCTTAGGCTATTTCTACAGCTGTCACATGAAATAACTGTTTTTTTGCAGCAAAAGCCAACTGTGGTTCCAAATGGGAGAAGGATGGAGCAAAGTTCTGAAATTTTCATGGAAGAATATTTTTTTCCCCACACTATGACGGACCTAAGTAAAAGAGCCACATGTGTTTCATGTGGATTTCATGCTGTTCTTCTCACTGATTAATGGTGAAAGCGCAGCAGCGAGTTTTTACATATTCTCTTTAAGAGGACATATTTCACTTATTTTATGAGTAACCTAATGTGCACTTGGGGTTGTTTCTGTCTCTAATTTTAAAGCCCTTTCCCCCACCCCGGCTTCTCTTCTCTTAACTTGGAGAATCTCCATTATTTAAATGATGTGCAATACTTTCTATGTAGTGGACCCTTAGTCATTGTGAATTCATGGAAGGATGGAGGTGACAAATGGCTTCTTCAAGGTCACAAAGTCAGAGCTAAGGGTAAAGAGAGAACATCGTTTTCGAAGAGAAATAATGGACTTTCTCCTCTTCGTGCTGTGCCTTTTCTTCCATTGACTCAAATTCTGCCCTTCCTCCAACCCTGCCCGGAAGTCTTCCATCCCCCGAAGCCACCTCTGGCTGCTCCCCTTCTCCCTGAGCCTTCGCATCCGCGCAGTGTGGCTGAGTAAATCCTTACTGGATGCCTCATGAATTTGCTCATATCTGTGTGACTTGTATATTGATTCTTTCATTTGATTATAAACTCCATGAGGTCAAGGAGTGAGTCTTGTTATTCACAGTTAATAATGTCATGCATCCCAGTATATCTGGGTCAGTTTGGGATGCCTTGGAAGCTGTTCTGGAATTAATGTTGATTGGTTTTAAGCTACATTTAAAACCTCCCACTGGAGTTCCTATTGTGGCTCAGTGGCAACAAACCAGAGTGGTATCCATGAGGACATGGGTTCGATTCCTGGCTTTGCTCAGTGGGTTAAGGATCTGGTGTGGCCGTGAGCTGCGGCATAGGCCAGCAGCCACAGCTCTGATTCAACCCCTAGCCTGGGAACTTCCACATGCTGCAGGTGTAGCCCTAAAAAAGAAGAAAAAAAAAATTCTCCCTAACCAAAATATTTTTAGCCTAAAGGACAACGTTGAGAGAGAGAATTTGGGGTATCTTCTCTTCTGCAGAGAGGTGAGATGTTTTTGCCCTGGGCAACACATATGGTACAGCTAAAGCGCCTATGATTGTGTGTAGTCCTAAGGACATATAGAGGTGAATACCAACAGTTTGTTTTACCCATAGTTTTATTTAAAATTCTAATTTTCCAATACTCCTTTTTGTTATGTTCTTTTTTTTTTCTTTTTTTTTTTTTGTCTTTAAGGGCCACTCCAGCAGCATATGGCGGTTCCCAGGTTAGAGGCTGAATCAGAGCTGTAGTTGCCGGCCTACCCCACAGCTCATGGCAACGCCAGATCCTTAACCTGCTGAGTGAGGCCAGGGATCAGACCCACATCCTCATGGATGCTAGTCGGGTTTGTTAACCACTGAGCCACGACGGGAGCGCCATCCTTTTTGTAGTGGTCTGATTGCTCTCTATTTTGCAAAATATTTTTACTTTGGTTATCAAAGTGCCTTTGTCTGGGCACTTACATTTTTCGAAGTTGGGTTTAAAGTCTTACGTCTGCGTCTTTTCCAACATGTGAGTTAACGGGATCCTCATCGTTGGATGCACAAACTCAGTGATTTCACCCTCCAAACAACCTTGTGAGGGAAGTCCTTTTTTTCCCCTTTAGAATTTGTAATTCCAGAGGCCCAGAATATACAGGAGCAGGGAGCAGGAGTGAGACTGTTTGATTTATTAGTGAGTTTCAGGCAGAGAAAGGGAGGATTCCCTCGGACTCAGTTTAGGAGATGTGCGCCCACCGTGGTTTCCTGGGAAAGGAAGGCTGAGCAATGCAGGGGTGACTACAGATGAGGTCAGATCGTTTCTCTGGGATGCTTTTAGGGAAAGGTGTGTGGCCACCCCCAGGTCCAGCAGCCCTGCTCCTGCTCTTCCAACACCCATCCTGTTGTCTTGCAATGTTCTCTTCAGGACATAATTTGGGTTTTTATTGGATATTTTACTTAGGCTATCTCTTCCTTCATTGTCGTAAAAAATTTCCAACTGAACTTTTGGTAATTTTTTTAAGCTCAACTCAAAATAAGATCAAATAGAATTCCCTCTGTGGCGCAACAGGATTGGCGAAGTCTGAAGGACTGGGATGCAGGTTCAATCCCTGGCCCTGCACAGTGGGTTACGGACCTGGGGTTGCTGCAGCTCGTAGGATGAAGCTGCCGTTTGGATCTGATCCCTGGCCTGGGAACTTCATATGCCTTGAGGCAGCCAAAAAAGAAAATAATAATAATAAGATCAAAGAAAATGTGTTACGTAATGAAAGGCTTATGATTGGAAGTTTTTTTTAAAGTAGTAAAATTAAGTGATTTACTTAATTTTAAAAAACACACAGGAGTTCTTGTTGTGGCTCAGCAGTCATGCACCTGACTACTATCCAGAGGATGCGGGTCCAATCCCTGGCCTCTCTCAGTGGGTTAAAGATCCAGTGTTGCCATGAGCTGCAGTGTAAGTCAGAGGTGTGGCTCAGATCCGCGTTGCTGTGGCTGTGGTGTAGGCTGGCAGCCAAAGCTCCAATTCGACCCCTAGCCTGGAAGCCTCCTTATATCGCCAGTGTGACCCTAAAAAAGACAAACAAAACCAAAAACCAAAAAGCAGACGCTGCTGTAGGAGCAGCATTAATTTTTTAGCGCTGCTTATTTCCTTCCTCCTCATCTCTTCAGGGCAGAGACCATCTTTTTTTATCCAAACTCGGTGCCTGCATAGATTCTGTGTAACAGGAACTCAGTAAAGTGAAAGCCTCAGGGAAGTAAATACACTCTTTTATGTGAGGCTGAGACTCCCTGCGCCATGGTGCCAGTGAACTTTTGATGGATGAATGGATCGATGAATTGCTTTTAAGAGTAGAAGGCTCTTCCAGTTACCCAGAAGCAGAACGGTGGAAAGGACTGAAATACTTGCCTTTTCTCATCCTTCCTCCATTGTAGGATCTGCTGACGGGTTTTCCTCTGCCTCTGCTTCCTGCTCTTTCCATTTCCCTCGTTAGGCTCCCTGCCAGACCTTTCTAAACGCCAAGTTGCGGCAATAGCTGCCTACTGGTCCCGCTGCCCTTACCACTCCCCTTCCAAGGAAGGAAAAACAACTCCTCCCGCGTCTCCCCTTTGCTCTCCCACTGCCACACTCAGCACTTCTGACCCCGCGCCTACCGGATTTTTTCCTGCACCAGTCGATTCTCTTCAGCACCAGCTAGCTGTTCTGTAATTTAATTCAATTCTGACATCGTCTGCTGCCGGAGACCGTGGGCTCAGCCCCTCTGGACTGACCCTCCCAAGCTTCAGGGGCCATTGCTGTCACAGTCCCGGGCTCTAACCTATATTTCTGTCCCACCAGCTGTAAATCTGGGTTCCCATGACTTTCTTTTGGGGTTGAAAATTTGCTAGATTGGCTCACAGGACTCAGGGAAATAGCTATTTACATTTACTGGTTTATCATAAAAGGATATGGAGTTTCCTGGCAGCTCAGCGAGTTAAAGATTCTGCATGGTCCCTGCTGTGGCATGGGTTCAGTCCCTGGCTCAGGAACTTTTGCATGCTGTGGGCACAGCCAAAAAAAAAGAAAAAAAAAAAACAACCCTTAGATAAAAGGATGTGGTGGAGTTCCTGTCCTGGCTCAGTGGAAACGAATCTGACTCTATCCGTGAGGGTGCAGGTTTGATCCCTGGACTTGCTCAGTGAGTTACTATGAGCTGTGGTGCAGGTCACAGACGTGGCTCAGATCTGGCATTACTGTGGCTGTGGCGTAGGCTGGCAACTACAGCTCCCGATCCCCCCCCCCCAGCCTGGGAACCTCCATGTGCCGCAGATGCATCCCCCAAAAGGCACACGCATACACAAAAAGGATGTGGTAAGCATACAGGTGAACACCCAGAAAGAGATGCAAGGGCAAGGGGTGTGGGCTGGAACTCCCTCTCTGGGCACGCCAGCATTCTGGAAGCTCACCAAGCCATGTAGTCTGGGAGTTTTATGGAGGCTTCGTCACAGGGGCACGATCCATCATTAGCTGCACTTTAACTCCTCTCCCCTCCCTTTGAGAGGGGCTGAAAGTGTTCTGTTTCTAAGCACGGCTTGGTCTTTCTGATGACCAGTCCCCATCTAGGAGCTCACCAGGAGTCTTCTCATCATGACCAAAGACTCTGCTGTCACCTGGGAAATTCCAAGGGAGCTTTGTGTCAGAACTAAGGTCAAAGACCAGGAGTTCCCACTGTGGCTCAACGGAAACGAATCTGACTGGTATCCATGAGGACACAGGTTCGATCCCAGGCCTCACTCAGTGGGTTAAGGATCTGGCGTCGCCATGAGCTGTGGTGTAGGTTGCAGACTCAGCTTGGATCCCACGCTGCTATGGCTGTGGTGTAGGCCGGCGGCTACAGCTCCAATTGGACCCCTAGCCTGGGAACCTATATATACCACAAGTGCAGCCCTAAAAAGACCAAAAAAAAAAAAAAGAACCAGGGTCAAAGACCAGATACTAGGACAAAAGACGGTCCTAGTTCTCTTGTCATTTAGAAAATTATAAAGATTTTGGGAGCTTTGTGCCAAGAACCAGGAGCTGGGGCCCTCCAGTCGGCCTTAGGTATTGGCAGATTCGAACCCACAGATAGAGGGCAGATGGGACTCCGCCCCTTTATCTGAGGGCATTGACCATCCACAGATTTGGTGTCCGAGGGGAGCGCTGGCACTCATGCCCCACAGATACCGAGGGATATCTGCATGTATATATCCTTTGCATCATTTTACAGACGTGCTTTTATTCTGAAATTAGGAAAATTGGCACCTTGCTTATCCTACCGCAGTGACGGAGAGCTGCCATCACACATTTGCCCAGACCCACAGAACGTACCCCACCGAGAATGAACCCAGTGGAAACTGTGAATGTGGGGTCATTACGATGGGTCCACGTAGATTCTTCTCTTGTAGCCCGTGTCCCCCTCAGACGGGGGGTGTTGGTGATGGGGAGGCCACGTGGCTTTGGGGGCAGGAGATAGATGGGCAAGCTCCATACCTTTCCCCTCAGTTTTCCTGTAAATGTCAAACTGCTAAAAAATTAAATCCTACTCTAGAAAAATACAAAATCGTACTTCTCCACAGGATAAAGACCACGGGATAAACGTGTTCTTTATAACCATAGACCCGAGCAAACCTTTTTTTCCTCTGCTCTAAGTGCATTCCGTCTCTTTCTCTTTCCTGAAACTGGTCCTTCAAGGCCAGATTCTCTCCTCCATTCGTCAGTCACTTACTTACTCATTCAGCCCATATGGATATGGGCTGGCCCTGAGCTGGGCACCAGCAAACACTGGCTGACAACACGGTGTGGCCCCTGCCCTTCTGGAGCTTACGGCCCTGCTCTTTGGGGCCATGCCCAACCACTCAGGCTCCCTCCTGGCTCTTTTTCTTCTCAATTCCTAAAATTTATGTTGTTCTGGTCACTTGTTTGAGGGAGACTCTTCTGAGGATTTATTTTATAAGGGTCAACTTACATTCTTTGAAGGGATCTTTTGTGCCTATAAAAAATATTCTAAGTATTACTGGAAAACAACCACAACACCAAAGTCCCTCTTCATCTTCTACCATCCAGAAAGGACCATCACATATCCTTTTGGGGTTGTTTTTTATTTGGGGGGAGGTGTTTGCTTTTGGGGGTTTTTTGGTTTGTAATTATGTTACATGCAGTATAAATTTTTCAACGAAAAGCCTTTTATTTGTGGAAATTGACTACATTGGTGTTGCAACAAGTTGAGTCAGCTGGGGATCATGGTGGAGAAAACTATAATGAAAAATATAATTTAAAAATTCCTCTGAAATATCTTTTCACTTCTGTGTTTAAAGGGGGAGTAACAGTCCTTTGAACTTGGATTAAATTTGGATCAGGTAGTCTCTTTGATCTTGTTCAAAATATTTATGTTATATTATAAGTGGCTTTAACAACATATTATATTACTTCTCCTATAATCTTTGCCTTTCGTCTAGGCTGATATTAACTCCCTCTAGGTTTTAGAAATCCAGGATTTCCCCTGTTGGTAGAAAATGGGATATTGAAAACATCTGTTATAGCGTTCTGAAACTAGACATTTGAGTTATGAGCAGACTAATAAAGCAGATTTGACAAAAGATCAGGATTGAATGAATGCAGGGCTTTTAAAAATCGCTTACTGAAAATTGAAACTTCTGCTTCTGAAAATTGAAACTTCTCCTTGGCAAGTGTTTGTTTTAAAACCATGAGCTAATTGTCTACATCAAACATCATTCGAACACTTCCTCTAGAGCAGAACCTGATGAAAGGTGGGGCTGTCTGGACACCAGTCCAAGAATGTAGTTTCTGAGGAACCCAAAGGCCTATGATAGAAGGCAGGTCCATCCATGTGAAATGGGAGGGTGGTAACATTCAGAATTCCCATTGTAATGAGCTCAGCTCTTGTTGTGTTGCAATTCATTTTTAACTGTAGTTGTGAATGAGGTATTTTGTGAGAGGATATGTAATAAATTATGTCCATGAAGTAGTTAATACTATGGAAAGACTTTGGGATATAAGAAGTAAGCACATTTTCTCTGCCTATTTGAGTAAACGATAGCTTTTAAATTGAATCTCACTTTCTCCATAGAACAGGGGTTCTTGGGTTCTTAACCTTTTTCAAGTTAAGCCTGGATCTCCCTGGGAGCCTGGGGAAGCCTATGGATCTCTTTTCAAAATAATTTTTTGTAAGCTACAGGGTAAAATTGATAAGAGTAAAAGGAAACCAATTGACTGAAGTGAAGTTCTTTTAAAGCAGTTTTAAAATGTGACAGACCAATACATGTGTTTCTTTAGATAATACATTCAATATGAAGGTCCGACGGTGGATCTAATAATTACCACAATCTGCAAGTGGTATCAGAGTAAACAATACTTTTAGATTTCTGCAGCAGCAGTAATGTGATATTAAAAAAAAAAAAAAACATGACGTCTGTAGTGATAAAGTCCTAGTGCCATTGACAATACTGTGGTTTGTTGCCTGTTTTCATAATAGAAGGAACTTCTCTATGTCACTTAGAAGTTTTAGAATGTTGTTTGGCTCTGCCCAAGTTTGCAAATCTTCAGAACCTACCAGTAGACATTACAACAAAGCCATTCATTTTCCAGTTCTCGGTATAGGTTTGACACAAGCAGCCAAGTCCCTCTATTGCTGGGACTCGCCAGAGGCCTAGCAAGCTGACTCTGTTGCTCAAGAGTTTCCCTCAGCGCCTGTCAGAATCATGGGTTCGCACCAGGAACTGTTCCAGTTGGAGAAAACGCTGAAATTCAGACTCAAATTCCCTTTGGTGTCTATATTTGCTTTATTTTTCACTTGGCTATTTTTTGGGGAGTAGTAAAATATACTTCTCTCCCTAAACCTAAATTTGCTCTCTGTCGATAGTCAGGGCTGCGGGGTCTAAATATGCATAAGAGATTCTTTAAGTGGGGCTTGACTGTGTCAAGGCCGTTTCTATGCATGCGAGATTCTCACGTGATAAACTGGCAGCCTTAACGGCTGCCACATGTATCCACAAAGAAAAGCAGGCTCAACCAGGTCAAAATATTGGATAGCTTAGGTTTGGTGGGAGACTTTCCTGTGGTTGGACTCCGCATTCTGGATATCGCTGGCCAGTCTGTCCAGCTAAAAAGGGCCCCAAAGGGAGCGTCTATCCCCTGTAAGATCTGCTCCAAAATTTGGCCATAGGATGAATGTGGAGGCAGGTTTGGTTTGTGAGTCCTTTGGGGGTGCTACCTCAGGCCCAGATTTAGCAAAGGCTAAGACAGGCTGGGGCTGCCTCCTGTGGCTGTGGCCTGACAAGGGCTCCCGGGCAGAGTTTGAAGCCCAGGCTGCCTTCTGCTCAGGACGTTGTACAGTCTGGGGCTGCGTCAGTCCAGGAGAAGCGGGACTTTGGGTTCCCAGGAAGGCATCGCCTGTTTTCCAAGTCATGAACCCTTGATCCCAAGGGCCTGGAAAAGTCACCTCTTCTAACTTGGGCCACACATTCAGGGACAGGAATTGAACTGAGATTTGAAAAGTGGGAGAATGAGCACAGGAACTAGAGCGCTTTTTAGCCAGACCCTCAGAGAATCGTCTCAGCCGCCTGGTGAAATATGGAGCAGGGAGCGCTAACTCTGAGTAAGTGTCTCTTAGTCCGTCAGAAATTCAGGGAACGTTTGTTGACTATGCACCAGATTTTGTCCTGGGTGTTGGGGATATAAGGACAATTAATTCAGGTTCCTGGTTCTCGTGAAGCCCACAGTTTAGCGTTTGTGCATAAAAGGATACTTGACGCTATAGAACCATCAGCTTAGCGTCTAACTGCAAACGCTCCATATTCTCATTAAAGTTAACTTAAAATCTTGTGATTTTATTGATACATATCAAAATGATTTTGTATCTAGTAATAAATAGAATAAAAGAATTAATGAAGATTCTGAAAGGGAGGCATCAATTAGTACATATTCTAAAACAGCAGTTAAAAAGACATAGTACCATTGTAAGAACAGACCTACTGGTTCAAAATAATAATTATTCTGCCACTGGAACAGGGAGGTAACTTGAAATAGGCTGTTGTTGATAAGAATCTAATGTGGAACAAGTAGGAAGTGAGAGACAATGGAATAAGAAAGGGGATCCCATGTGCCTCAGTAGATTAAGGATCTAGTGTTCTCTGCACTGGCTCAGGTCACTGAGCCAGTGCAGAGAAAGAGAGGAAGAATGAGGAAGGAAGGAAGGGAGAGGAGTTCCCGTCGTGGTGCAGTGGAAACAAATCTGACTAGCATCCATGAAGATGCAGGTTCGATCCCTGGCCTTGCTCAGTGGGTTAAGGATCTGGCATTGCTGTAAGCACAAGTCAGGACAATTTTAGGTGTGCTTTATTTGTTTGTTTGTTTGTTTGTTTATTTTCTTTTTTATGGCTGCACCCACAGCATATGAAATCTCTGGGCCAGGGGTTGAATCCAAGCTGAATCCTTTAGCCCACTGCCCCAGGCTGGGTATCAAACCCTCACCTCGGAGTTCCCGTCGTGGCGCAGTGGTTAACGAATCCGACTAGGAACCATGAGGTTGCAGGTTCGGTCCCTGCCCTTGCTCAGTGGGTTAAGGATCCGGCGTTGCTGTAAGCTGTGGTGTAGGTTGCAGACGCGGCTCGGATCCCGCGTTGCTGTGGCTCTGGCGTAGGCCGATGGCTACAGCTCCGATTCGACCCCTAGCCTGGGAACCTCCATATGCCGCGGGAGTGGCCCAAGAAATAGCAAAAAAAAACAAACAAAAACAATCAAACCCCCACCTCCACAGCTACCTGAGCTGCTGCTATTGGATTCTTAACCCAGTGTGCCATAGGGGGACTCCCAGGTTTGCTTCTTGTAAATTTTGAAATTTTTGGCAAACAAGCTTTTATTGACTAGACTTACTATTCTCTAGATCTCATAAATCTTTTTTTTTCCCCCGATCCAATTACATATTTAGGGAGGAAAGAAGGAATCTGGATAATACAAAGCAAGACATGTCCTCAAATACGAAACACTTGACTTTGGAATGCTACCTGTTCTATATGCTTATTTACTCTGCTCTGCCATCAGCCATTTCTCAGCACACAGTCCAGGAATCTGACTGGGCGTTGCTGAGTAAAAACTCCCCTTTCCCCACAGATGACTCATTTTTAGGAAATAGTTACTGTACCTCTTGAATAGTTTTCTGCTTGAAGTTTTTATTTGTTAATTAGGCAATCAAAGGAGATGGTAAGGCTTACTAGGAGCCCATAAATTGAAAACTCAGACGTCTGATAAGATAGAGTATTTATCGGGTCCTCATTCTTTCACTCTGGGCCTCGTCTATGAGAACAAAGTTAACTTTCATAGCCCTTGAGGTTGTACTTGCCATGTTTCAGTTTTATGCTGCTAATGTTGGGTACTGGTGATGATGGGGTTAATCAACGTTTATTAATCAATGATGCCCCCTGGTGGCCAGAAAATATATTTTGTGTTGCGCATGCTTGTGGCACCCTTTTTTTTTTCAATATGAATAGCACTTGAGCATTTTTGTTATTGAAGTGTTTGTCTGTTGTTTCTTATAGGAATTCCCGTGTCTGTTGTTTCTTATGGGCCAGGGATTGCATCCAAGCCATAGCTGCAACCTAGGCTGCAGCTGCGGCAACGCTAGATCTTTTAACCCATTGTGTCTGGCTGGGGTTGAACCTGCACCTGCACAGCAACCTGAGCCTCTGCAGTCTGATTCTTAACTCATTGCCCCACAGTAGGAACCTATATTATTGAAGTTTTGAAAAATGTCTAGTTTGATTTGGCAGAAACAGGAAAGTTACAGAACACTGCACGTCCACCATGGCAAATTGAAATGACTCCTCTGCTCTCCTCATTTTTGAAGGGCACTTCCCGCAGGGTGCTGGGTCCCGAGTGGTATGTAGTCCGCAGTGCCTTATGACCAACACAGGTGTGTCTGTCTGGTTTCCTTTCCTGGGTTTCACCTGGGTTATGACAGTCCCTGGGGCAGCTGGTGATTTCATCGCTCCTCCCGTCTGACTCAGAGGGTGATCAGTCCCAGTCTCATTCTGCAGTTAAGGCACTGAGTGGTTCTTCACTGAGGTGGGGGTCATGGTCTTGTCTTCCTAGAAAAGGTACAAGTGCTCAAAAGGAGGATGGACTATGACAAGATGCCCTGAAAATATGGATGGATGGATACATTGGAAAGTTGCATTTCTAAAATTCAGTTTGATAACGCTGAATTTTGAAAGTTGAATCTTAAGATTTATTATTATTATTATTATTATTATTATTGGCAAGGAAAGTAAACCTAACTCCGTTATCTCCTTGAGTAATGATGTGATTTTGCAACATCTTCGTGGTGGGTTTTCTGCTCAGCCAATTTGTGTGTTTGCACTTTGTGCCTGAGTGTCCAGGGTGGCGGGCACCCGCTGAGCCTGAGTCCATGGAAAGAAAATGCAGCTCAAGCTTATCGGGCTCGGCACAGTGATTCTGAGGTCAGCACTTCCTAGTATAGCCCTCTTCCAGTGGCCTCTTTTGGTTTAGAGAAATGTCTCCGTGTGCATGGCTATGCTTCTGTATTAAAGAACAAGAACTGAGGACGAAATGGAAACTTGCCATGAATCTGGTACTTCCGTAAACGTGCTTTCGTTCCCACACTCTTCAGCTCACTTAAGGAACATCACTTTTGCTTAATCGAGGTAGCCAAGGCCTTGAGGACATCTAAGAAGAGTAAGTTTTCCTCCCTCACGTAAGAGGACCTAAGAGTGAGATCCTACCTAAGCCTCGCGCTCATGAAAATTTAGATATTTGGACTCACGAAACATAGCTTACATGTGGAATGCATTCTGAGTGGGGTCGGAGTGAGATTAAGTCCATTCTTCATCCTCAGATGAGACTCAGTGTAGTGTATGATCCATGCATTTTGTTAACTTGTGTGGTTTTCTTGTTTATTTGGTTGGACGAATGCTCTCCAGCTTGTGTGTTCAGATTACTCTCAGATCTAAATGGCTCGTGATGGTCTCTGGCAAGCTAGAACCTACACTGTGGTGCCCAGAAGCTTGAGGCCATGGTGCAGGATATCTCATCGGGGCTTATTGCCAGGGCTGGGTATTTCTGATTGGCATGTGTAGACTCACACAGGTTCTTGGGTCACCGTCTCAAAGATGCTTAGTTTCCGCAGTTGGGTGTGTGTGTTCACGTCATGTATTAAGTTTGAAAAGCTGGCGCTAAGTTGCCCTTTCTGCCTTTGAGCCTGATTTCATACATCCACGGAATGAAATTACATCTTTTTCGTGCTATTGCTAGATGGAGACTGGATCTGATAAAAATGCATTCCGTCTTTCTCTTTTTTTGGCCACACCCATGGCATGTGAAAGTTCCCAGGCCAGGGATCAGATATGAGCCACAGCAGTGACCACGCCGGATTCTGAATACTAGGCTACCAGGGAACTCTGCCTTTAGTGTTTTAACATGCCTTTCCTCTCTCCATTTCCCAGCTCCCACCAGCATTAGGATTCATCTCTGTCTTTATTGCCTTTTACCGACGCTTAAGACACAATCCTGTCTTTTTTTTTTTTTTAAAGCATTTATTTTTATATTCCAAGCATTGTCTCTTGTATGCAAAGGCCATGCCTTAGTGCTATGAGAGGTAGAAAGATGAATCAGATGTGGCTCCGACCCACAAGGAGCCCTGAGTCTAAAGAAAAAGAAAATGATACCACACAGTGAGTCACTCCTGTGTAATATCTTATTCAAAGGGAAAAAACATTTCTTTCAAGTGGAAAGTTTGGTAGGAGGGAAGGAATTTGAGATGAGCCTTGAAGGATTATGAGTTGCATTTTTATATGCAGAGACAGAGAAAGGATTCAGAAGAAGGGAACTCGAGAGACACAAAGTATGAAGCCGGGGAACACATGGGAAGTGTTTAAGGGATTGTTGTAGAGTCAAACTTTGGTAGAACAAAGGGCCTGTGTCAGGCAGTAACAAGGGAGAAAGTCGGAAAAGTGAACGAGGGCCATGTAGCATGGACTTTAAATTCCAGGAAATGGAATGTGTTTTAATTTGATAGTTAATGGGAAGCCATCGACATACCTGAACAAAGAAGGAAATATTATCTAGAAACCCCGTCATATTCCTTGGTGTTAATGACTTATTAAATAGAACCTATTGTCTTAATTTTTTTTTCATACTGTAAGACCCACTATATACCGTGTTGCCCACTTACAGGCTGTCTTCATCTAGACCAGGGTTTCTCAACTGCAGCCCTATTGATGTTTTGGGTCGGATAATTCTTCGTTGCAGGACTGTCCTGTACATTTGTAGCATGTTTAGCAGCGACCCTGACTTCTAACCACAGGATACCAGCGGCAGCCCTTTTCCCCAGTTGCCATGGTTAGAAATGTCTCCAGACACTTCCAGATGTCTCCTGGGGGGCAAAACCACCCGCATTTGAGAACCACTGTTCTAGACACACATGGTGCATTTTTCTGATGTCTGAGCATCGTTAGACTCTTGAAATCGGCAAATGTCATGGTCCCTTAGCAGTCAGTCTATAATGCTTGAACTTCGGTACTAAATCTACATCTCATCTTGAGATTAAGGTATTTCCTGGAGTAAAAGTGCTGGACTGGGCATCCTGAGACCTGGATTCTAGTCCTGGCTGTGCCGCAAAGAGGTTGTACTACTTGGGTGAGACCGTATACTCAGCAGCCGGATGCCTCAACTCCAAAATCACCAGTGCAAGCTTTGAGATTTGTTTCTAGCTCTGATTCTGTGTCCTAATTTCACATTGATTCCAGGGCTTTATTCTTTCAGGGTTGTTTTGTTTGTTTTTATTTTGTGTTGTTTTGTGGTTTTGTTTTTGACCACACCGGTGGCATGTGGAAGTTCCCAGGCCAGGGATTGAACCCATACCACAGTTACAACCTGAGCCACTGCAGTGACAATGCCAGATCCTTAACCCACTGAACTATGCGGAAACGCCTATTCTTTTATTCATCTTTTTTCGAAAGTTAGCACAAGTTAATCAATTAATTAGTTGCACTTTTTAAAAAAGGAAGTGTAAACCAAACGATTATCTATATGAAGCAATACACCGACTCAACTAAGAAGGACATATGTAGAATTCCCTGATGGCTCAGAGGATTAAGGATCTGCCCTTGTCACTGCTTTGGCATGGGTTTAATCATTGGCCCACAAACTTCTGCAGGCTGCGAGCACGGCCAAAAAAAAAAAAAGGAAGAAAGACATGTTTTTTCCTTAGTGCCTTTTATTGTACTAAATGCTGTTTCTTTTTCCTCTTCTAGATTATTTGAAAAATCTCTTAGAAGACTCTGGAGATTACAGAGATACCCAAGGTAAACAATTTTTATGGTCTCATGTAACAAAACCCATATATACAACTGCATTTTATTCATAAGAATCCTCTTTGTATGTATTTTTTATTTTTTTAACAGTTTGAAAAATGTATTGATATGGTTGCAGATTCCACTGTACACTTTAAAAAACAACCCCTTGTAAGTTTTGGTATATGTCCCAAAAAGAAAGAATGTCCACAGTTTTCTGAAAAGGCTATGAAATATAGCCTTCATTCTTCCTATCTATATAAGGCTTAATTTTCTTCCTGTCCTTCAGCCAAAACAGCTAATCCCAGCAGATTGAATGCAAAAGTGATAATGATAATTCAGTTGTCTTCTATTAAGCCAGGCATTAAAAAGTTTTGCAAAAATATGAAACAATGCTACTTTTCCCACTAAACTGTTCTATTTTAGAAAATATTTTTCATTAACATATTATTTATATTGCTATGTAAATGGCCTTATTGCAATTTTGAAAGGAATTAATACATAGCACTTGTCTTAAGTAATACAACTGTATCTAATTTCCGTTTTTTTTCTTCTTTGGGCGTGTGTTTTTATTTTTTTATTTATTTTATTTTATTTATTACTCAATTTTATTACATTTATAGTTGTACAATGATCATCACATCCCAATTTCATAGCATTTCCATCCCAAACCCTCAGGCATCCCCTACCCCCCAACCTGTCTCCTTTGGTAACCATACGTTTTTCAAAATCTGTGGGTCAGTGTCTGTTCTGCAAAGAAGTTCATTGTGTCCTTTTTTTATATTCCACATATAAGTGATAGCATGTGATGTTGGTGTCTCATGGTCTGCCTGACTTCTCTTAGCATGATAATTTCTAGGTCCATCCATGTTGCTGCAAATACCATTGTTTATTTCCTTTTAATGGCTAAGTAATATTCCATAGTGTGTGTGTACCATATCTTTTAACCCCTTCTTTATTACTCAAATGAATTTATCAATCTGTATTTGTGTAATGATCATGACAATCTAATTTCACAGGATTTCCATCCCACAGCCCAAGCACATCCCCCCACCCCCCAAACTGTCTCCTCTGGAGACCATAGGTTTTTCAATGTCTGTGAGTCAGCATCTGTTCTGCAAAGAAGTTCCGTCTGTCCTTTTTTCAGATTCCACATGTCAGTGAAAGCATTGGATGTTGGTGTCTCATTGTCTGGCTGACTTCACTTAGCATGATCATTTCTAGCTCCATCCATGTTGCAAAAAATGTTGGTATTTTGTTCTTTTTAATGGCTGAGTAATATTCCATCATGTATATGTACCACATCTTCTTGATCCACTCCTCTGTCCATGGACATTTAGGTTGTTTCCATGTCTTGACTATTGAAAATAGTGCTGCAATGAACATCGGAGTACATGTGTCTTTGCGAGTCATGGTTTTCTCTGGATAGATGCCCAGGAGTGGGATTGCTGGATCAAATGGTAGTTCTATTCTTAGTTTTCTGAGGAATCTCCCTACTGGTTTCCGCAGTGGTTGCACCAATTTACAATCCCATCAAGAGTGTGATAGGGTTCCTTTTTCTCCACACCCTCCCCAGCACTCATTGTTTGTAGACTTTTGGATGATGGCCATTCTGGCTGGTGTAAGGTGGTACCTCGTAGTGGTTTTGGTTTGCATTTCTCTAATAATGAGTGATGTTGAACATCTTTTCATGTGTTTTTTTGGCCATCTGTATGTCTTCTTTGGAGAGTTGTCTGTTTAGATCTTCTGCCCATTTTTGGATGGGGTTGTTTGTTTTTTTGGTATGGAGTTGCAGAAGGTGTTTATAAATTTTGGAAGAGAATCCTCTTTTTAAAAGAAAAAATTCTTGTTTTGGACAGATTAAAACAGAACTCGATAAAGTGGTAAAGGGGTGCCAGAAGCAGGTGAAACTGTAGGAACAAAAGGTGCATGGGCCAGCCTCCTGAGAGAGTTGAGTGGTCCCAGTATAGTCTGTGCTCAGGAAGCTTCATCCCCCTGGGCTTCATGTCTCTCCGAGCCAGGGGTGAATTCACCTTCTCCAGATGTCCACTGCTTTCAAAAGCAGAGATTCAACCAGTTGATCTGTAAGGTCCTTTCATGTTTTAAAATTAGGAATCCGTAAAGTGACCAAACTACGCAAATTAGAGATGAGGTCTAAAATAGCCTATTATTCTGGGACTCTTCAATGATGGGCATCAGCCGTACCATCCTTCCACGCCCTCACCTTCAGCAGTACTTTCGAGAAATGGTCCATTACAATGCAAGGGACTCATTGATTTTCACCAGATAATTTGTGTGTCTGTCTGTCTGTCTGTCTCTTTCTCTCTCTCTCACACACACACAAGAATTAATTCTGTTCGGGATAATGGTACTTCTTTTCATTTATCCCCAAACTACCTCTTTCAAAGGTCAGAGGTATATCCCTGGCTCTGAGGTGTAGAAACACATTAGACAAACCCGTTTCCACCCCATTTTATGAATTTTGATCACATCCTTTACATTTTCAGATGACAGAGCTAAAATGTTTTTTTCATACATTTTGTAGAGATTCATTTTATTCATCATTTTACTTTTCATTCTCTAACATCTATTTGCATGTGTTATGCTTTTACCTTTTTTTTTTTTTCTTTCTAGGGCTGCACCCAGGGCATATGGAGGTTCCCAGGCTAGGGGTTGAATCAGAGCTGCAGCTGCCAGCCTATACCAGAGCCACAGCAACGGCAGGTCTGAGCCTTGTCTGCAACCTACACCACAGCTCACGGCAACACCGGATCCTTAACCCACTGAGTGGGGCCGGGGATCAATCCTGTTTCCTCATGGATGATAATCGGGTTCATTACCATCGAGCCACAACAGGAATTCCTGCAAGTGTTATACTTTTAAACATGCTTTTTTTTTTTCTAAAGGAAAAGTTTGGAGTGGGAAATATGACATGCTTTTTGTCTTTGGTAAACATATAATTTAGTTGAAGAAGGTCTTTGATACCCATCAGATAAGGAACAAAGCAGATAGCTTTCAAGTGAGGATGCACTGAGCAGTATAGAATCATTGGGGAGAGGGAGAAGAGCCTGAAGATTGAAGAGGCAGAGCTTAGAGAGACGTGGGGCCAGAAATGAGTTGACTGGCGTTGGGGAACGAGGGGGAAGAGTGGACAGTCCAGGTCAGAGTCTGTCTCGGAAAGATAAATACTTTAGACAGATCTTAGCAAATAGGGCCTCAAGAAAACATCTGTCCGAGGGCTTCTGCTTTCAAAGAAAGTGAGTTATTAGCTCCATTGTATAGACAAAACAAATACGGGACCAGAGCTCACGGAGCATGTTGAAAGGAAATTACATACCTTAGCAAAGCCATGGCTTGGGATCAGCAGTGAACAGTGAGGTGCACAGAACGGCCAGAGGCAGTGCAGTCAAATTGTGAGATTGCCGGAGGCTGAGGGGAAATGAGACTGATAGACCTTTGGAAGGGAAGCAGGAGAGGAAAAGGAGCAGAGCCATCAGGGCCTGCTAAGGGAGGACATGGGGAAGGGAGCAGTGCTTAGAGACCAGGTGACCAAACAGCAGCAGCTTTATTACGACGTCCGTTCATTAAATGGTGACACTTTTCTCCTGTCTGCTGGGAATGCAAGCAAGCCAGGAAGAGAGGAATACGTTTCGTTCCCCGCTTGAATATCTGCCCTTGGAGTGCCAGATGCACTCAGTTCTTTTCTTCTTTGCTTTCCTTTTGTCTTTTTTGGCCACCCCACGGCATGTGGAGTTCCCAGGCCAGGGATGGGAGCCAAGCTGCAGCTGAGTCCCGTGCTGCAGCTGCGGCAACACCAGATCGTTTAATCCTCTTCGTGGGGGGCTGGGGATCAAACCCAAGTCTCAGTGCTCCAGAGACACCACTGGTCCCATTGTGCCATAGCAGGAACTCCCAGATACAGGACATTTTGGTATGTGTGTTTGGGGTCTCTATAAGGAAACAGTGCCTTCCATTGATAATGCTGATAGTAATACATTTGAAGAATATAGAGGAGTTCCCCTTGTGGCGCAGTGGTTAACGAATCCGACTAGGAACCATGAGGTTGTGGGTTCGATCCCTGGCCTCGCTCAGTGGGTTAAGGATCCGGCGTTGCCGTGAGCTGTGGTGTAGGTCGCAGACACAGCTCGGATCCCGCATTACTGTGACTGTGGTGTAGGCCAGCGGGTACCGCTCCGATTAGACCCCTAGCCTGGAAACCTCCATATGCTGAGGGAGCGGCCCTAGAAAAAGGTAAAAAGACAAAAAAGAAAAAGAAAAAAGAAAACAGTCCTTGTGGAGTTCTCTTGTGGCACAGTGGGTTAAGGATCCAGCATTGTCACTGCAGCAGCTCAGGTTGCTGCTGTGGCTCAGGTTCGATCCTTGGCCTGGGAACTTTTACATGCTACGGGCACAGCAAACAAAACAAAACAAACAGTCCTTTTATTGGGGATTACTGTCACTGCCACAGCAGCGTTGAGAGAGCACCCTTCCCTCTTTAACGCTCTGCCCGTTTTCCCTGTGGCAGTGCCCCTGTCAAACGGAATAACCTTCTCCGTGTGGATTCCTAATTAGTATTGCAGGCCGTGTAACCCCCCGGCTCCTGCCCACTAAAGACCAGTGGACCCTCCTTGTCTTTGTGGCAACCCAGCAGGGGACACTGCAGTCTTGGACTGGGAGCAGCTGTAGCCCCGAAGGAGACCGAGCACAGGCTTCTCCCTTTATGCCCTGTTATGGAGACGACAGGACCGAAGCATTCAGCAACATTTGATAAAGGCAGGGAGTTCATAAAAAGAGTAAAACAGATGACGCTCAGCAACCCACCTCACAGAATAATATGTGTCGTTAGGTCTTGTGTGCTTCCATGTGGCATTTCTTCCCTCTCGGGCTCCGCCTAAGAGAAGGCAGCTAAGCCCTGCCCCTCTTAAACAGCTGATTCTCACAATTCTGGTTTCCTACCCCAGGAGCGCTCTCTCCCAAGGCAGTTGATCTTGGAACAGCCCTCAGCGTCCAGGTGCAGTCCTATCCTTATCCTTCTGAGTTTCAACAGAGTAATCAAATCTCAGTACCAAACAACCCTGTATTCATACTGTTGATATACATGCGTATGTTTCTTTAGAGTCTTTCTTTGGCTAATTTTTTTCCTAAGTACTATTTTTGCCTGTTTTCTCCTTGGTTTTGCTCTCGTCAAAGGTCCTCGTCTGTATTTCTGCCTGCTGACTGTTAACTGAGCTCCTCCTGTGGCTGGTGGCGATGAACTGGCCAGCTCCTTGTCTGGAGTTGCTCAGTGTTGCAATTCATTGGTAATAATGACCAGATGCCTCTTCTGCCCCCATATATTTTATCCCCATGTATTTTAGATGCCCTTGCTGTGGTTATCGAGGTGGCCAACCATGCCAACGACACCATGAAACAAGGAGTGAGTATCTTCATTTCAGTGGCTGCCATACTCTTGAACCTGGGAGCCCCTGCCTTCATTTGCTCTGTATCCCTTTCCGTAGGACAACTTTCAGAAACTGATGCAAATTCAGTACAGCTTAAATGGACACCACGAAATAGTTCAGCCTGGGCGGGTAAGTGTTGCAGGCACCGTTTGTAGCTGCTTTCATTTGCGTTATGAAAATACGCCATGTGTTACTGTTGCTCCTCAGTGACCCAATCTGGATCAACTAAGTTCATTCTATCCTTTCAAAAACATTCATAATTTAAGTCACCATGACAAGAAGTCCAGTTCAATTAGGAGAATGGCAAGGGACCCCACAGAGCATCTGATTAAATTGGGTAATTTTATTGTGTAATCCTAGCTGACCTCACACAGCTTTAAAGACAGTTTCATTTAAAAGCCTTAATGTAAGAGAGGATTATGAGGGAAGGAAGAAAATTGGTATTTTAATGCGCTTCATAGAGCATAAACGTGGCCCAGGGAAGGAATTCAGGAGCCTTACAAAATGCACTTGCCAGGAAGTTGGCCATGCCTCAGGATCGTGTCCGTTACCTTTCAGACCACATGGTACCCCTAGGCTCAGTACTGGATTTGGGAAACTCTACTGGCTTGTCCAGTTCCTAAAGGACTTATAGGGTTTCGAAAAGAAGCTATGACTGTAAAAAGTCACAAGGAAACATGTCCACCCAGCCTCTGCCCACAAAAAAATCCTGGGATAAGAGGATTGAAAAGGAACTTACATGTATATGTACATTATGGTTGTGTCATGATGGTTGTTTGAAATGGGTCTTTGTTTGCATGAATCAGGTTTTTCTCAAAGAAGGAACCCTGATGAAGCTGTCTCGGAAAGTCATGCAGCCCCGAATGTTTTTCCTGGTAAGTGGCCACCTGTGTTTCTGCTGAGTCCAAGGCAGGGATCATTGCCTAATAAAGGAGACACTTGCTCAGGACAGATAAGCTTAGCACATTCAAATAGCAGTTTTAGTTTGACCTTTGGCTGTATTGCTTATTGCTTGTCAAGTATAGGAAGCAAAGTTGTATGATGCATAGCTTTTTTGATGACTGCACCCATGACATATGGACGTTCTGGGGCCAGGGATTGAACTTGAGCCGCAGCTGCAGCAACGTCAGATCCTTTAACCCACTGTACCAGGCTGGAGATCGAACCCATACCTCTGCAGAGACCCTAGCCGCTGCAGTCAAATTCTTAATCTGCTGCACCACAAAGGGAACTGTGAAGTTTACTTCCTTTTTGACTTGAGTTTATTTCAACTCTGATTTGGGAAAACTGATTCAATCAGCTCTTTGTTTTGGCAGATTGTAAAACCTTAGCGGGATTTAAATTTCAGAAAACACTCCATCTGTTACAGAACTTGGAAAAAAAACACATTTTCTGGAAACCGTCTTTTTTAGTAATGTCCCAATGAAACATTCCAGGTGGGGGGTTCCCATCATGGCTCAGCGGAAACAAATCTGATTGGCATCCATGAGGATGTAGGTTCAATCCCTGGCCTTGCTCAGTGGATTAAGGATCCGGTGTGGCCGGGAGCTGTGGTGTAGGTTGCAGACGCAGCTCAGATCTGGCGGTGCTGTGGCTGTGGTGGAGGCTGGCAGCTACAGCTCCGATTTGCCCCCTAGACTGGGAACCTTCCTGGGCCCTGGGTGTGGCCCTAAAAAGACAAAACAAAAAAACAAACAAACAAAAAAAACGTTCCAGGTGGTTCTGGTTTTATAAGCAGAATACAGGTATTTTATTCAGAGAGTTTTAAATGAAGAGGTAATATTGTTTCTTTATTCTTGTGTCTTATCTTTGTAGCTGAAATTTCTTTATCATGTCCTTGAAATGTTTCTTCTTACAGTTTAACGATGCCCTGTTGTATACCACACCGGTGCAGTCTGGCATGTATAAACTGAACAACATGCTCTCATTGGCTGGAATGAAGGTCTGTGCTTCTGTTAACAGAGATTTTTTTTTTTTTTTTTTACCCAAATATATTTAGAGCAAACCCTGAGGGTCATCATTTTTCTCACACCCTTACCTCTTCTCTCTCTGTGTGTTACTGTTCCTCAGTCGGTTTATTCATTTTTGTCGTCATTTGTTCCCTCATACGTTAATGCAGTCATCACACATCTACTGAGAACTACTATAAACAAAACATGTTATTGGTTTGGTGGAAAATTCAGACATGAATTGAAGCCCGATTGTTTATGTCTCCCCTTTACTCCCTTCCCCACCCCCACCCCTAGGAGTTCAGCACCTAGTTAGGAAGCTAATGGGTGATGGGGAGAGTGATGGTAGGTCGGGGATGGGTGTCAGCAGCCAGGGTGTGGGGCAACCTTAGCTATGCTGCAGAGATGCGACTTTCTTTTTTTCCTTTTCTTTTCTTTCTTTTTCTTTCTTTCTTTCTTTTCTTTTCTTTCTTTTCTTTCTTTCTTTCTTTCTTTCTTTCTTTCTTTTTCTTTCTTTCTTTCTTTCTTTCTTCCTTCTTCCTTCCTTCCCTTCTTTCCTTCCTTCCTTCCTTCCTTCCTTCCTTCCTTCCTTCTTTCTTTCTTCTTTCATTTTTTGCTTCTTAGGGCTGTACCCATGGCAGATGGAGGTTCCCAGGCTAGGGGACAAATCGGAGCTGCAGCTGCTGGCCTACCCCACAGGCACAGCAACACCAGATCTGAGCCACGTCTGCAACGTGCACCGCAGCTCGTGGCAACGCCAGATCCTCAACCCACCGTGCAGGGCCAGGGATCGAACCCGAGTCCTCATGACTACTAGTCAGGTTCGTTACTGTGGAGCCACAGCAGGAACTCCTCGATTTTCAGTAGGATGAGTCTGCTCCAATAGTTCTGCTTTCTTGCAGGTCAGAAAACCCACCCAAGAAGCATATCAGAATGAATTAAAGATTGAAAGCGTAGAACGTTCCTTCATCCTGTCAGCCAGGTAAACTTTAAAAACATGTATGGATGCACATTTGCCAGTATTATGGGGTCAGACATCTCCAGTGTTTTCCACATTTAGGTTAACCACTCTGCTTGGTTTTTGTCTGTTTATTTTGGCCACGCCTGCAGCATGTGGAAGTTCCTGGGCCAGGCATCGAACCCAAGCCACAGCAGTGACAGTGTTGGATCCTTAACCCACCAGGCCACCAGGGAACTCCTAGACTTATTTTTTTCCCCCTTCTTTCCTAATACCATGAAGTTTACTCTTGATTTACTGTATAGGTAGAATGTCGAAGAGCCAATGGAAGTACAGAGATTTAAATGTTCCTCTGAGTGGAATAATAATGCTGAAAAGGGCTTTGCTCATCTTTTTTTTTTTTTTTTGTCTTTTTAGGCCCACACCTGCAGCATATGGAAGTTGCCAGGCTAGGAGTTGAATTGGAGCTACAGCTGCCAGCCTACACCACAGCCGCAGCAACATGGGACCCGAGCCGCATCTGTGACCTACATCACAGCTCACAGCAATGCCGGATCCTTAACCCACTGAGCGAGGCCAGGGATCAAACCCGAGTCCTCATGGACACTAGTTGGGTTCATTACTGCTGAGCCACGATGGGAACTCATTTTCTTTTCTTTTTTTTTGTCTTTTTTTTGTTGTTGTTGTTGTTGTTGCTATTTCTTGGGCCGTTCCCGTGGCACATGGAGGTTCCCAGGCTAGGGGTCGAATTGGAGCTGTAGCCACCGGCCTACGCCAGAGCCACAGCAATGCAGGATCCGAGCCGTGTCTGCAACCTACACCACAGCTCATGGCAACGCCGGATCGTTAACCCACTGAGCAAGGGCAGGGACCGAACCTGCAACCTCGTGGTTCCTAGTCGGATTCGTTAACCACTGTGCCACGACGGGAACTCCCGGAACTCATTTTCTTAAGTGAATATTTCAGATCCTTTTGTGATGATACGTAATTTAAAAAAAAAAAAAATCTAGTGTTTTGTAGATTACTAGGAAGCTTTCATGTAACATAAAATCTGTGAGGTAGATACAAAAATGAGGAAGACTAAGTTATGGAAATACTGAGTTGCTTTGTGAAGGATCACAGCTGGCAAAGTCAGGGTACGAATAGAAATGTTTTGCTTTTAAATCTGATGTTATTTCTGACACCACATTGCCTCAAATTGGAACTTACAGTGACTGATGTGGATATCAAAATATATTGCCATCATGTCAGTCAAGCGCTCAGGAGACCTGAAGCTGTGTGACTCAGGCTCATATGTTATTCAGTTATTGGCCGAGTGGCAGACGTGGATGTGTAGCCAGATTTGACTGGTGAAGGGAGAGACACCCACAGCCATAGTTTGTTCCACTGCTGGATCTGGATGACAAGTCTGGGCAGCTCTCAGACCTAACCATGGATGTAATAAAAATTGTAGGAGTTCCTATCATGGCTCAGTGGTTAATGAATCTGACTAGTAACCATAAGGTTGCAGGTTTGATCCCTGGCCTGGCTCAGTGGGTTAAGGATCTGGCACTGCTGTGAGCTGTGATGTAGGTCACAGACGTGGCTCAGATCCCGTGTTGTTGTAGCTGTGGTGTAGGCCAGCAGCTGTAGACCTGATGCGACCCCTAGCCTGGGAACCTCCAGATGCTGCAGGTGCAGCCCTTAAAAAAATATATAGATATAGGTATAGATATAGATAGATAGATAGATAGATAGATAGATAGATAGATAGATAGATGTATAATCTGGTTGCTGTGTGGAGAGTTGTTTGGGAGGGGAACTGAAGGGATGGGTGATGGGACACAGGAAATCGGGGCGGGGCTGGGGGACGCCGAGCTGTGCCTCCGGCTTGCCCAGTGTATTGGGTCATGGTACCATTCGCTGTGGTGGGGAGCGCTGACTAGGAGAGGTGCAGCTTTGGGGCAGAAATCAGATACTTGGATTCAGAGGTGCGTATTGACTAGGAGAAGCCTGTGAGTCATCAGAATGGGCTCAGCAAGAAGGCAGTTGATGTCAGATCCGGCTGTCAGAAGGAGGACTGGATTAGAGGCGTGTTATCAGCTCATCAGCTCAGGGATGACGACCACAGCCAGGAGCCTGAGCGAGGGTGCCCAGAGACACTGACTCTCCTAACATTCCCCCGTTCACGCTGTAGTCATCCCTTCTGCAAAGCCTTCCCTGCCACCTAAGTAAGGGGATTTGCTCCTGTTATCTATCTTAATAGAGTAAGTACTTATTTTTTTGTCTCACCTCAATTAGATAAGAGCCCTTGCAGGTGAGGTGTGCTTTGTGTGGCCAGTTCATGGCATAGTACCAGCCCATAGTAAGCTCCCAGGGCATGGTTTTTGTTTTTGTTTTGGGGGTTTGTTTTGTTTTGTTCTGTTTTTTATCTTTTTAGGGCCACACTCACAGCATGTGGAGGTTCCCAGGCTAGGGGTTGAATCGGAGCTGCAGCTGCTGGCCTACGCCACAGCCACAGCAACACGGGATCCAAGCTGCATCTGAGGCCTACACCACAGCTCACAGCAACACTGGATCCCCATCCCACTGAGCAAGGCCAGGGATTGAACCCGCGTCCTCGTGGATACTAGTCGGGTTCATTAACCACTGAGCCCCGAGGGGAGCTCCCCGAGGCCTGTTACCCAAGTGAACTGGAGTGACATGGCCTTTGGAGCCCAGAGCAGCATCCCACAGGTCACCCGAGAAGTAAACAGTGTGGCAAAGTCTAACACACCCAAAATCCCTTCGATTGTAGAGCTTTTCCCCTTAGAAGTTCTGGTTTAAGTGGGTTTTGATGTGAGGAAGATGCCCATTCTTCCGCTAACCAAGTCGCAAAACCAGGGCTAGAGTGTCTGCACTCGATGCTGCAGGCAAATGTGTGTGGTCTGTGAGAAATGTGTTATCAAGAGCCGGGACACATTGTTTTGGCAGAAACCCCACCCAAGAGAGAGCCAGCGCTAATTAAATGAGAGAGCAGCATATGCGACGTGATTCGCTCAGTCGAGTCACATTCCACGCACTCCCAGGGCTCCAGAAACATCAGATGGCAATCCTCAAATTAGCTCTCTGCCTCTCTGCTTTCTGTCTCCTTTTCCGGTGAAAAATTGGGGCGGGAGAGAGGGCAGGGGTGGAGGGGGGATAGTGATATTTGATGAATGTTTCCTCGGAACCTGAACCTATTTCTCATCGTGTGGTTCTTCAGAAAACAGGGACAGAGGCCAGGGGTGACGTGGTGGCGAAGAGTTTAATCCTTAGCCACGCTTGGGTCTCCCACCCAGTCCTCCCCAGTCCCACAGCCTGTTAGCCAAAGTGCCTGGACTGGGAGTTCAGGCTTGGTGGATGCAAACTGTTGGGTTTAGAATGAACGCGCAGGGAGGTCCCACGGTGGCGCACAGGGCACTGGGTCCCGTCTCTTGGGAGAGCACACGATGGGGGAGGATACAAGGAAGAGAATGTGTCTGTGGTATGGCCGGGTCCCTCTGTAGTATTGCAGAAATTGGCACAACACTGGAAATCAACTATACTTTTAAAAAAAATCTGAAAAAAAACAGAAAAAAGAAAATCATCTTACCGTTTGAATCCTCAGATTGCTTATCTGCAAAAGGTAATGGTGTGTGATGTATGGATTGGGGCAGGGGGTGTAAGGTCCAGTATATTCCATAGGGTAGCTCTGAGGATGAGATGTGATGACATTTGCAAAGGAAGCATTTAGCACAGTTGGCTGATTTGCGCTCAACATTAAGTAATGGGCAGCTCGTTGGGGCGGCGACGATAGAAGAGTAGACATAACTGAGGCGGATTTTGTTTGGTTTAGAGAGAAAGGGGCTCTTTCTGTTTTACTTTGCTTTTAGTATCTAACGAAACTTCAAGAAATACACTAGTTTTAAAATTCCATTTGTATACCATGTGATGTCACTTATGTCTGGAATCTAATATATGACACAAATGAAATTACCTACAGAACAGAAACAAACTCATGGCCATGGAGAACAGGCTTGTGGTTGCCAAGGGGGAGTGGGAGGGAGTGGGGTGGACTGGGAGTTTGGGGTTGGTAGATGCAAACTATTGCATGTGGAGTGGAAAAGCAATGAGGTCTTACTGTATAGCACAGAGAAATAGTCTATACAATGTGAGAAAAAGAATGTGTGTGTGAGTCATATATATATATATACATACACACACACACAGCTGGGTCACCTTCTGTACGGCAGAAATTGACAGAACATTGTAAATCAACTATAATAGAAAAAATAAAAATAATTCTTTTTGCAAACCGGATATCTTCCTTTTAATACCCATATGAGTGCATATTCTAAGAGGCACTTAAGCCATTTAGTAGGAAGGTACATTTCTGAGAATGATTGTGGGGAAGGGAAGGGAAGTGGTTTTTTAAGCGCCTCCTCGACCTGCTCAGGATTCATCAAAATATGCCTATTCACATCATCGTTTATGACGGAAATTTTCATTTTAAAGTCTTGGAGGGTGGCATGCTCACAGCATGTGAAAGTTCCCAGGCCAGAGATTGAACCTGCGCCACAACAGCAACCCCAGTTGCTGCGGTGACAGTGCCGGATCCTTAACCTGCTGTGCTGCAAGAGAACTCCTGCTTTAAAGTTATTGTTTAAAAGTTCAAACATATTTAAAATCAGAATGAATAATACAATGAAACTGCATCTTCAGTTACCCAGATTCAAAAACTACCAAGATTCTGACACAGATTTTCCTCTTTTCTAAAGTATTTTAAAGCAGATTGCAGCTATCAGATCATGTCACTCCTACATACTTTAATACGCTTCTCTGGGAAAAAAAAGCACATTTTCTTATTTAATCACAGTGAGAGGAGTGCCTGCAGGGCAGGACCCGTTATTATGATGGATTGTATTATGATGGCGTTTTAAGTTTATTATTAAATTCTCTGTCTCTGTCTCTCTACAAACAGACACACACACATACACACAACCTAAAATGTGCCTCTCACTCTTGAGTCTGCAAAACAAAATCTGCTGATACTAATGATGATTCTGAGTTACCATAGAATTTTTTAAAGAGGAAGTTATGGTTACAAAACCATAGAATAGTTATTCCTTTTCTGAGCAGGCTCTCCCCCTATTTGGCCCCTTTCCATACGTTTGAACCACATGGCTCCTGATGACTGAGAGTGAGAACAGCAAATGTGATGGGCTGATTCGGTGGAAGAGCCCCAGTAGCCACTAGAGTTTATTTCCCCTGTTAACCACTCCTTAAACATCTGTTTATGACACTAAAAATGTGTTTCCTTTACTCCGGCACTCTTTCTAGAATATTTAGTAAAGTATTAAACTAAACATGTTTAATATTCACTGCTATAAACTTGATTTTGACACTTGATTCCTTGGATTTTTTTTTTTTTTTCCTTTTTTGGCTGCCCCAAGACATAAGGGGTTCCAGGGCCAGGACAGAGATCAGATCTGAGCTGCAGTTGCAGCCTGAGCCGCTGCTGTGGCAACGCCAGATCCTTAACCCACTGTGCTGGCCGGGGATCAAACCTGCATCCCTGTGCTCCCAAGGTGTCACTGATCCCATTGTGCCCCAGCGGGAACTCCAGAATATTTTTAACATCTGGGATTATATCTCAGGAAACTCCTTGGTTGTATAAATAGTCATAATTATTAATTGCATGAATAGTCCTTAAGCCAAACAAAAAATACTTCCAAATTTAGGGGACTTCAAAAGCCATTCAGCAGAAAGCAGTACTCTTGGAAAGAAAAAAAAGCATTGTGTTTGCTAAAATGCCATGTGTTCTGAAATGCCTGCTCTGATTGTTTGCGCACATAAACCTGAGTTGTTGCCTGTGACTGGCATTGTTGGAGGGTGGTAGAGTCTGTTGCTATGGCCAAAGAAGAAGAGGAAAAAGGCAAAGAATAAAAGCCGACATCTGGTTGATAGACCCTTCTTTTGCCCCCTACAGTTCTGCCCCAGAAAGGGATGAATGGTTAGAAGCGATTTCCAGGTCAATAGAAGAGTATGCCAAGAAAAGAATCACATTCTGTCCTAGTAGGAGTCTTGATGAGGTATTGTCTTTCCGTTCTTATGTTTTTTTCCGTGCATTTAAAACAGTTTTTAACCTTAAAGAAACGTTTCCCAGGGGGTTAGAAAAGCAACATGTGCTTCACCGAAGAACTGGAGATGTGCCTATAACTTCAGAGCTAGATATTGATACTGTTAATGTCTAACTAGTCTGTGATAGCGTATGGTACATGGATATTTTTTCTAGTTATAGATCCTCATTGTAGAAAATTTTAAAAACGCAATGTGGCCTGAGGAAGAAACTCATTGCACTACCACAGGCATCTTTTAAAGTTAATCCCACACGAGAGGATTATTGGGAGGCAGCTAAGTTTAATATCCTGAGAACATGAGAAATACGATCGTTCGTATTTCATCCACCTTCTTAATGGTAGCATGAGCATGGTGAGCTGCCGGTGCCACACGAAAAGGCTTGATGTGGTAGTAGACACACACATAGAGATAATCAGACGTCCTTCTTTCACAGGCAGACTCAGAAAATAAAGACGAGGTGAGTCCTCTGGGATCCAAGGCTCCCATCTGGATTCCAGATACCAGAGCCACCATGTGTATGATCTGCACAAGCGAATTTACCCTGACCTGGAGACGACATCACTGCCGGGCCTGCGGAAAGGTGGGCACGGATCACCCTCATCTCCCTTGTGATTTGCGGTAGCTCCGTGCTGGACATAGTGAGGACGCATGGTTCCCCTTGGAAACCATTGGCGGGGGGGCGGTGTTGGGAAGGGGAGATGCTGAATCATGGCTGGTGTCTCCTCTGAATATTTAGGCATGAGGCACTCTTGTTACGGAACTTCCCCTTTCCTATCCCAAGATTACTTTAGAATGTCAATAATAGACAGTTTTCATGTTAAAAAAAAAAACCTATCAAATTTACAGTTAAATAGATGCCCACATTTACAGACAATGATTGACACTGTAGTTCCCATTGTGGTGCAGCAGGAGAAGGATCCAGAGTTGCTACAGCTGTGGCATAGGGCGCAGCTGCAGCTCCGATTCAGTCCCTGGCTCAGAAACTTCCGTCTGCCATGGGTGCAGCCAAAAAATAAAAGAAAGAAGGACACTGCATTTATCTAGGTACTAAGTTATTTAGTAGGAGGCAACTTTTCAGGTTGAAGTTATCGGTAGTGATGTTTCTAAGTCTTCATGACCTTATGAGTAAAATGAACATGGTGACAGTGACATCAGAGAGTTCCTGGAAGGATGTAACGGGTCTTATTTAGAGAGCATTTAGCACAGGCCAAACACTTGGAAGAGATGCAGCAGAGGTGGTCACGGTTCCCACGGTGATGAGCACAGTGGCAGTGACGGTAAATACAGCTTCCATGGGATTCGCTGCGCCCCAGGCGCTGTGCTAAACCTTTGGCCCGCATTGACCCCTTTGGTATGTTCTTTTCTATAGTCAGCCCTCAGTAGTCGTCTGTGGCCTCTCCATCTTCAAGTGTGGTCTTGTGTGCGTTCACTACGTGCCTGAGTGCCATTCAGTCAATTATTGAGACTCAATGACCATGAAAATATTACGAAAAGTAGACAGCAGTACCGATTGTAACGTAATTGATGGTTTGGATGCAAGGGTTATTTTAAATGAAATAATTCCAATGTGTTTTCAGATCGTCTGCCAAGCTTGTTCGTCAAATAAGTATGGCTTAGATTACCTGAAAAATCAACCAGCAAGAGTATGTGAACATTGTTACCAAGAACTGCAGAAATTAGGTAAAAAGTAAAAATTGAACTGAACATTCCTTTATTCCCCAGATGCTTTCAAACGACCTTCTCAGGCACATTAGCAATGTGCTTGGTGATACTTATCTCAAAACATTAAGTATTTTGCTTTTTTAACTTAGTTAAGCCTTCTTGACTCATATTTTGTGCTAATTCCAGGAAAAGTTGGACTGAAACTTATTTTTACTCAGAAAACGGTTTTGCTAAGGATACTAATTGTAGAATTTAATCATTGGATGAGATGCTATGAACGGTTACAAAGGAACATTAATTTGCAAGTAATTTTCAAGTTTCTAGTTTCACAGCTCTGTGCTCATTGCAGATCATTTGGAGTTCCCATTGTGGTTCAGCAGGTAAAGAACCTGACAGTATCTGTGAGGATGTGGGTTCAATCCCTGGCCCCACTCATTGGGTTAAGGATCTCGTGTTGCTATGGCTATAGCGTAGGCCAGCAGCTATAGCTCCAATTGGACCCCTAGCCCGGGAACTTCCATATGCCGCAGGTATGGCTGTAAAAAGAAAAAAGAAAGCATTTTTATCTATCAGTAAAGTAAGTCTCAATGGAAACAGACTAGGTGGGAGTTCCCGTTGTGGCTCATCAGTATCAAACCCCACTAGTACCTCTGAGGTTCGATCCCTAGCCTTGCTCAGTGGGTTACGGATCCGGCATTGCCATGAGCTGTGGTGTAGGTTGCAGATGCGGCTTGGATCTGGCGTTACGGTGGCTGTGGCGTAGACCAGCAGCTGCAGCTCTGATTTGACCCCTAGCCCGGGAACTTGCATATGCTGCAGGTGCGGCCCTAAAAAAACAGACAAACACAAATAAAAACATACTAGGTGGCACTTTGTTAGCCTTGTTCTAATCCCTTTAGTGAGGTTTTGTTTTATATCTAAATGTGCAGCTTTTCACCACATACAAAATGATCAATCATAGCTGCCTGTTCATTATTTGCAAGTGTCCATCCCTACAGTTGCGATGAATGCAGCTCAGGTCACTGTTTTGGGAAGAGATCTTTATAGGTAAATGCATAAAACTTACAGGATCTAAATTTGTAAAAGATTATCCTTCCTACCAATGAAAAATAGCTTTTCATCAGAAAATGAAAATATCTAAGTGCGGACGTGCTATTTCAGAATCCATCTATTTATAGAGGAAGAGTGTACCGTCTGTATACGTTTTCCAGAGGACCCGTCCATCTAAGACTTTGCCCTCCTTATGTTCCTCCCCGTGTTGTCTGGGTATATAACATAGGCTCGACCATTCAAGATTCGTTTTTCAGTCCTTCTCCCTCATCACCCTCGCCTGGTTCCTCAGTAAATCTTGCCAAATGACCCTCTGAAAATCTGTCTTGCTCTGGAGTTCTTCATCTCAGCCCTAGCAAAGGCTTCATTCTTTCATCTGGGCGATGGTCCTAATTTCCTAACAGGTTTGTCTGCTGCGAACCCTTCCTCTTTCCTACGGCCAGGTGTATTTTTCTAAATTCAGTCTGCTCGTGTCACTCCCCAGCCCCAAAGGCCTTTGGTTTCTCACTGCCTAAAAGACAGTCCTGAACACCAGCTCCTTTTCCAGCCTCATCTCCAAGTAGACAATCTAATTTCACATCTCTGTGCTTTTTGCTCATACTGACTCTTCTTCATGGCGTGTTCTTCCGTCTCTTTTTTTGTTTGGCAAACTCCCACTTGTATCTTAATGAGCACCTCCAAACTCTCCTTGTCCTCCCAGCCTGCCCTCAGCCTCTGCAGTCAAAATGAATTACTTCCTCATCGTCTCTTTTAGTCCCTTTTCTAACATTTTGGTCATTGTAATATTACTGTTTGGTCATGTATCTAAATGCTAAATGATCTTGTTAGCTTTTTTTTTTTTTAAGTCAGGAGGGAAGTGTTTTTAATTGAATTTTTTAAGTTGATAGTACAGCCACATGTTTCAGAATTCTAAAGGCACAAAAGGGCAGTCCTTTCATAGGGATTGCCATTGAATAAGCATAAAATCATAGACCCTGGAACGTCTTCCTTGCACTCAACTTCCAGTCATTTATCTTCCTTTCCCAGGGGCCTCAATGTCATAAGTTTCTGAAGTGTCATTTCATGGCTGTTTTATGCAACAGTGTGTATTGGTTTGGATTAAGTTAAATTGCAGAATGCTTACCCTTGGCTACACAAGTGAACCTGGTTTGTTTTAGACCACCAGCACGCCCCAAAGATCGGATCTCCTGGAAATCACAAATCTCCATCCAGCACCTTATCCTCAGTCCTGCATAGTATTCCATCAGGGAGGAAACAGAAGAAGATCCCAGCTGCTCTTAAAGAAGTAAGTGTTTCCTTTAAACCTGAAACCTGATAGAGGCTGAATTATTCATTCCCTTATAATACACTGTTCTTCTTTCATAAAGGAAGCTACCGCTTTAAGACATGCATTTTCGTACTGGCGATGGATACGGCTAAGGCCTCACTATCTGGCTGGATCTCCTTTAGGACCTGAGTCATTTGGAAAATGACCATGAAAATGTTTGGAGAACCTCTTACAGCAATGATAGAAAGTAAAGATAACTTGGACACACAGGAATTTTTTAAATTACTTTAAGGAGGGAGTTCTCTCGTGGTGCAGTAGGTTAAAGATCCAGCATTGCCACTGTAGTGTCTTGGGTCGCTGCTGCGGCATGGGTTCGATTCCTGGCCCTGAAACTTCTGCATGCTGTATGTGTGGCCTAAATAAACACATAGAAATAACATTGCTTTGAGGAGACCCCTTGCCAGAGGGAAGCAGTCTATAGTATATTTGGGGCATTCTATTAGCATTTATTCATTTGCATGGCTTGTTTTTAGTAGTCTTTAGTTGGTTATATACAGCTAACGGTAGGTTGTTCTTCCTTTAAACCTAAAAGAAAAAGAATTTAAGTGATACTAGTCTACAGAGTTAGACCTGCCACTAGTAGAAAACCAGACGCATCACTATTTTCCCGTCCCGATTACCCAAGTTCAAGCAGTCAGCCAGTGTCAAGAGATCAGGCAGGGAGTTCCCACCATGATGCAGTGAGTTAAGGATCTGGTATTGCTGCAGCTGTAGTGTAAGTAACGGCTGCAGCTCAGATTCAGTCCCTGGCCCAGGAATTCCCATGTGCCACTGGCCTGGCAAAAAAAAAAGAGAGAGAGAGAGAGAGATCAGACAGTACTGCCTTTCTGGTCACTCCTATATTGATTAGTTTATTAATTATTTCCACCTGTGCTAGTTTTTGGCCAGGAGAGTAGAGTTTTATTTTTTTATTTCTTATTTTATTTTTTGTCTTTTTAGGGCCACACCTGCAGCATTTGGAGGTTCCCAGGCTAGGGGTCTAATCGGAGCTGTTGCTGCTGGCCTACGCCAGAGCCACAGCAACGTGGGATCCGAGCCGCGTCTGCAACCTACACCACAGCTCACGGCAACGCCGGATCCTTAACCCACTGAGCAAGGCCAGGGATCGAACCCGCAACCTCATGGTTCCTAGTCAGATTCGTTTCTGATGCTCCACGGCAGGAACTCCAAGAGTAGAGTTTTAAATTTTGTTCTCTTGCTTGGTTACTGTGGAGGTTTTCTATCATGGAAAGTATAAGCAAATAACTACATATTAGACTAAAATCTTGTTTCTTATGTAAAGTTGGGTGTCTTTCATCATGGCCTTTGAAATACTGGGAAGTGATTTACAGATAATCTCAGTCAATAGTTAAGAACAGGACTTAAAGTTCCATTTGCCGTGTTTCACATGGAACTGGTTAAGCCAATAGAGTGAATATTCGGAACTCTATCTCTTCATCACACAGTTCCTGAATCTAAATCTACATCCAGAAGCTTAAACTTTCTTAAACAACTGAAATAATCTTCAGTTCTCTGTAATTTTTTGCCTCTTCATGCTGATATCACAGTTTATAAATATAATTTTTACATGTGCCCCCCTCTTTTTTGTTTTTGTTTTTGTCTTTTTTTGCCATTTCTTGGGCCGCTCCCCTGGCATGTGGAGGTTCCCAGGCTAGGGGTCTAATTGGAGCCATAGCCACCGGCCTACGCCAGAGCCACTGCAACGCGGGATCTGAGCCGCGTCTGCAACCTACACCACAGCTCACGGCAACGCCGGATCGTTAACCCACTGAGCAAGGCCAGGGACCGAACCCGCAACCTCATGGTTCCTAGTCGGATTCCTTAACCACTGCGCCACGACGGGAACTCCCTGCGGGCCCCCCCCCCATTTAGTCTAAACTCCACAGCATTGGCTACAAAAACTCTTTATGGTCCACAGACTAGACTCAACCTAATTCCAGTTATTTTTTTGTTTGGTTGGTTTTTTTTCAGGGCTGCACCCTTGGCATATGGAAGTTCCCTGGCTAGGGGTCGAATCAGAGCTACAGCTGCTGGCCTATACCACAGCCACAGCAAGCTGGGATCTGAGCATCTGTGACCTACACCGGTCCCTGCAATGCCGGATCTCCTTACCCAATGAGCGAGGCCAGGGATTGAACCCACATCCTCATGGATTCTAGTCAGATTCATTTCCACCGAGCTATGAAGGGAACTCCCCATTCAATTTCTTATACATGCTGCAGATGCAACCAAAGGAAAAAAAAAGTGTGAATCCTTGAAGCTTACCCAAACTGTGTGGAATCAGAAACTTTAATGAGCATTCTTGGTGATTCAGAACCATTGCTTTGGCTCATTTGTGGCTCATTTAATTTATCCAGTTCAGTGCTATAAAAGTCAAATGCTGGGGGTTTTTTGTTTGTCTTTTGCTTTTTAGGGCCACACCCAAGGCATATGGAGCTTCCCAGGCCGGGGGGTCTAATCAGAGCTACAGCTGCCAGCCTACCCCACAGCCACAGCAACAATAGATCTGAGCCGTATCTGCGACCCACACCACAGCTCACAGCAACTCTGGGATCCTTAACCCACTGAGCGAGGCCAAGGATCAAACCCGCAACCTCATGGATACTAGTCAGATTCACATAACATAAAATTAATCATTTTAAAGTATACAATTCAGTGGTATTTGCTGTATTCACAAGGTTGGAGTAATAGTAGTATCCCGGTGTCACTACATTTTAAGAGAAACTCCTTTGAAGATAAATATTCTAGTTTTTTTTTTTTCTTAATTGTCGATAGTCTCATACAAGGATTTATTTCTGTATACAAGTTTACTTGCATGTAACAGATATTTCTAATGTACCATTAGATATAAATTTTCCACTACACAACATATCATCCTTTTCATGAAATTTGTAAGAAATTAATACAATTACTACGTAACTGAAGATTAATACAATTACTACCTTAAAAGTTCATAGAGCACATTTCTGTTCATTTTCTACTGCTATGTAACAAATTACCACAAATGTAGGGGCTTAAAACAGCACACATTTATTATCTCAGGAACTTAAATGGGATCTCTGCAGGATGGCAGTCAAGGTGCCAGCTAGGAGGCTGACTCATGAAGGGGCTGCCTGCTCCTGGAGGCTGCCCTCGGCGCCTTGCCACATGGGCCTCCCCAGAGGGCTGCTTACTTCTTCAGCCAGCATGGCATACAGTTTCTAAAGCCAGTCTGCTAGCAAGATGAAGTCCTTTTTTTTTCTTTTTTTTTTTTTTTCTTTTCAGGGCCGCAGGGGTCAATTGGGAGATAAAGCTGCTGGCCTATGCCACAGCCACGCAGGATCCCTGACCCTGACCCACTGAGCAAGGCCAGGGATCAAACCCTGGCCTCAGGGATACGAGTCAGGTTCATTTCCACTGCACCACAGTGGGAACTCCAGGATGGAGTCTTACGTAATGTAGCATAATAATTATGGGAGTGACAACCTGTCACCTTCACCATATCCCACTGGTTAAAAGCAATTATAGGTCCTGGCCACCCTGGAAGGGAGGAGGTGGTACAGCAGCCTTGGGAGGCAGTTCCTAAATTTGTCTTTTATAGCTCATCTTTTCCCATATTTAAAAAGAAAAGTTTTCAACAGCCAGATTATACTCATTGTACCTAGAGATTAAACCATTTTCAGCCTTCTGTGAAGCAAAATAAGCTTCTTTTCTTTCAGGCCAAAATTTGAGGAGCAGAAACTGGTCCTTGAAATCACCATTAAAAATAGAATTTTCTCTTTACTTTTATGTTGATATAGTTTTTAAAAGTCCAGAAAGTTATTTCACGAACAGAGTTAAAAGTTTAAGTAATTTACCCTAAGACCCCCGAATAAGAAAAGCAATACACAACACATACAGCCCCCCAAATACAGCTTTATTTATTTATTTACTTTGTCTTTTTAGGGCCGTACCTGCGGCATATGGAGGTTCCCAGGCTAGGGGTTGAATCGGAGCTGTAGCTGTTGGTCTATACCACAGCCACAGCAACACGGGATCCGAGCCATGTCTGCCACCTACACCATAGCTCTGGGCAACACCAGATCCTTAACCCACTGAGAAAGGCCAGGAATCGAACCTGCATCCTCATGGATGCTAGTCAGATTCATTTCCACTGAGCCACGATGAGAACACCTGAAATACAGCTTTAAAAAGGCATTTTTTTACCTTTGGAATTATTGCTTATCTCCTGGTGAACACAGGTAAGCCCACAAAGAAACATACACATGCACACACAGTTAAACCAGGTAAAATTCTGGAATTGCTTCTAAAAGGAAGGGTTTTATGCTTATGGTAGTGGCAGGATTCAATTTGTACAGTAGCAGACTTTGAAAATAAACAATTTCATTCTGAAACATTATATTATTATTACTATGGTTATTGCTTTCAGCACCAGTGATCAAAAGCAATTTTGTTACTTTACATCTTATTTCTGTCTATAAATCATTAAACCGTGTATGGGGTTTGCTTATCTTAGGTATCAGCAAACACAGAAGATTCTTCTATGAGTGGCTACTTGTACAGATCAAAGGGCAATAAAAAACCTTGGAAACACTTGTGGTTTGTCATAAAAAATAAAGTGCTGTATACATATGCTGCAAGTGAGGTAAGAGCTGAAATCTGAACATGAATAATTTGGGGGTCTTGTTATACTGTGCCACCTGAAAATATTTACAATGTTTGCTTTATTTGTTTTGTCTAGGTTTTTCATTTTGCTTTGCTTTTAGAAGGGGACATGTTGCTGTTATTTTTGACATGAACAGTGTCCTTGTTTTGTATCTAAAAAGCTCTTACCGGAGTTCCCGTCGTGGCGCAGTGGTTAACGAATCCGACTAGGAACCATGAGGTGGCGGGTTCGGTCCCTGCCCTTGCTCAGTGGGTTAAAGATCCGGTGTTGCCGTGAGCTGTGGTGTAGGTCGCAGACGCGGCTCGGATCCTGCGTTGCTGTGGCTCTGGCGTAGGCCAGTGGCTGCAGCTCCGATTCAACCCCTAGCCTGGGATACTCCATATGCCGAGGGAGCGGCCCAAGAAATAGCAACAACAACAACAACAACAAAAAGACAAAAGACAAAAAAAATAATAATAATAATAAAAAGCTCTTACCCCAAAATGTTAGGAATTGTCCATAGTGTTAAAATGTAAGTTTTGGGGGTCTCATATGACGACTGACTCGTTTACAGAAGGTAGAAGTTTAATGGGACTGGGGTATATCACCTTTCTGAGCTAAGTTTTCTGCATCCAGAAAATTTAAGTAATATAATTACCTACATCTTGTGGTTGTAGGAAATAATGTGAAGTTCAGTGGATATGAACACACTGAAAACTGTCAGCACAGTGTCTGGTTCGAGGGCTCGGTGGGGAGGCTCAACCCAATAAATGTTCTTGAATAAATGGAAAGTGGGTAAATTGCTAGAATTACCATTATTTTACATATATGTATATGGAATTAAATTGGAGCTATAGAGATCAAGAATGTGCAGATCTGAATTTTCTGTCAATTGAAAACCCCCCTCCCTTTGTGTCTTTGTAAATTAGGATGTGGCCGCTTTGGAGAGTCAGCCTTTACTCGGATTCACGGTCACTCAAGTCAAAGATGAGAATTCAGAGTCTCGAGTCTTTCAGTTACTGCACAAAAACATGTTATTTTATGTATTCAAAGCCGATGATGCGCACTCCGCTCACAAGTAAGTAATTGAGAAAGTCTGTTTTTCTTTCATACGTGAGATTTCAAGTTGTTCCTTTAAGTGATTGATCTTAAAAAAGAACCTCCTTCCATGCATAGGGTCAGTGAAGAATTTAAAGCGGAGATCCAAATTAGAAAGCTGTAACATAGTATTCGCATTCTTTGGCCTTGTGTTAAAGACAGGCAAGAGGACGTGGAAAATTTTCAGGAGGCAGAGGGGGAAAGAAAAATAGGTAGTCCTGTCCAAAATATTTTGTGTACCCGCCCGCTGAGGAAGCAGCATGATGCCGCTGTGCTGAACTAGCGAAAGGGAAGCCGAGGTATTTGACCTCTCCTCCAATGAGGTTAAGAATCTTCTCTGGAAACCTCCTAGGCCTCTGGCAAGCCAGGGATTCAATGGTGCCTCGGAACAGCGGGAGTTGAAACAGCTGCTTGCCGACTGACTGCTTTGGGGAAAAGGTCAGACGCATTAAGAGGCCCCCATGCTGTTCCAGGGGCTGAGTAGAAGGAAATGGATATTTTAGATGAAAAGGCTGACATGGTGTCTTCAAAATTCCAAGAATATTTATTTAGATGTCGTGTGGTTGCTTAACAGAGAGACGCATATCTCTGTGAAACCAAAGTCCTCTCTGAACAAAGCAGTTCTGTTCACTTCTATGTCATTTGATTTTTTTTTTTCTTTTTTCTTTATTTTTTGGCTCTACCCATGACATGCGGAAGATCCTGGGCCAAGGATCAAACCCACACCTCAGCAGTGACAATGCCAGTTCCTTAACCGTTAGGCCACCAGGGAACTCCCCAGTGATTTTTATTTCTTGCATTTTTCAAATTTCTTTGACTTTTATTTTGACCTCACAAAATACACATTTTTGTTTTCCCTAAGAGATGCTGACGTTTTCCCAATAGGCTTAAAAAGCACACAAAGATAAAAAAGAATGCTTTAAATAGGGAAGGTTTGTCATTTCTTAAGGCAGTTAGAATTAATGTACCAGAGTTATATATGCCCCTGAACGTTAATCAGGTACTGTGTTACAAATACTCAATCAGAGCTGTTGTTGTTTTTTTTTTTAGTCTATATTAGGATACAGCCATGCACAACTGTTACTCTAAATCATTCCTTTTGTGTACTGAAGAATATTTAAAAATTATGACCCAACTATTTTTTCTTTAAAATTACTTGGGTAAAATAGTAATTGACCTAATATTCTCTTAGATATTGTATTTATCATTATTTTTATCTGTATTCATTGTTAAGCTGATAAGCGTTTGAGTAGACATCCTTTTCTGTTTTTTTCTTTCTTTCTTTTTTTTTTTTTTTGGTCTTTTTGCCATTTCTGGGGCCGCTTCCACGGCATATGGAGGTTCCCAGGCTAGGGGTCGAATTGGAGCTGTAGCCACGGGCCTACGACAGAGCCACAGCAACGTGGGATCCAAGCTGTGTCTGCAATCTACACCACAGCTCACGGCAACGCCGGATCCTTAACCCACTGAGCAAGGCCAGGGATCGAACCCACAACCTCATGGTTCCAAGTTGGATTCGTTAACCACTGCACCACGATGGGAACTCCTAGACATCTTTTTCTTTTTTTTTTGTCTTTTTGCCATTTCTTTGGGTCGCTCCCGCAGCATATGGAGATTCCCAGGCTAGGGGTCTAATCGGAGCTGTAGCTACCAACCTACACCACAGCCACAGCAACTCGGGATCCGAGCCGCGTCTGCAACCTCCACCACAGCTCACGGCAACACCGGATCGTTAACCCACTGAGCAAGAGCAGGGACCGAACCCGCAACCTCATGGTTCCTAGTCGGATTCGTTAACCACTGCGCCTCAACGGGAACTCCAACATCTTTTTCTTATACCATTAAGTTAATACAGAAATCCCTTCAAGACAGAGTTGAATGCACTTGGGTGAAGGGATTCAGCTTACGTGTAATTTAGCATTAATACAGGCTAAATTATTGAGGAGTTCCCTGGTGGCCTAATGGTTAGGACTTAGCACTTTCACTGCCACAGCCCGGTTTTGATCCCTGGTCTGGGCACTGAGATCCCACATCAAGCTGCTGCATGCTGCTGCCAAAAAACCCAATGCAGCCTAAATTATAAGTTGCTCTCTGAGGTTAATAAGATCATGGGTTGCTCTCTTTGCACATTACAGAATGTGAAAGTGTGTGTGGGTGTGTTTTCTTTTTTGGCTGCATCATATGGAGTTCCAGGGCCAGGGATCTCAGCTGCAGCTGTGACCTAACCTGGATCTTTTAACCTACTGTGTGGGGCCAGGGATTGAACCTGCATCTGAGCACTGCAGAGAAGCTGCCAATCCAATTGTGTCACAATGAGAACTCCTAAAGTGTGGTAATTTTAATGGAAACTTTTGACTTTTTTTTTTTTTTTTTTTTAGGGCCGCACCCATAGCATATGGGGGTTCCCAGGCTAGGCGTCGAATCAGAGCTACACCACAGGCACAGCAACACGGGATCTGAGTCACATCTGCAGCCTACACCACAGCCCACGGCAGTGCCAGATCCTTAACCCACTGAGCAAGGCCAGGGATCGAACTCGCAACCTCATGGTTCTTAGTCGGATTCATTTAATGGAAACTTTTGCCTTTTTCAAAACCTTTTTATTATGGTGTAACATCTATGTCACTTGCATATTAAATTTAATTTTTAATTCTTTAAATTTAATCACAGGCTGCTTTTACTAATTAAATTTAGTGATTTCAAATGTTTATGGTAAGTTGTGAGGCAATTAGACTATGAGGGAAATACAAAGAAGTTACCTTGAAGTGTCTTCTGAATAATTGTGGCTGTATATGTTTTCAGATAAAAATTTGAGACAAACGAATGTTAGAAAGACTTCTATGAAACTTTGAGACATTTTTATATTGCATGCAAACTTCATTATTTATTTACCTATTTATTTTTAGGGCTGAACTCATGGCATATGTTAGTTTCCAGGCTAGGGGTCGAATCAGAGTTGCAGTGGCTGGCCTACACCACAGCCAGAGCAATGCCAGATCCGAGCCACGTCTGTGACCTACACCGCAGCTCACAGCAACTCAGAGTCCTTAACCCACTGAGCGGGGCCAGAGCTCACACCCACGTCCTCATGGATGCTAGTCAGATTCATAACTGCTGAGCCACAACAGGAACTCCTGCATGCAAACTCTAGATCCCCTGGGAGTAGACTACTGGAGGCTAGATTCCCTTTCATTGAAAATATTAGAACAAGTGTGGACTATGGATGCCCAAGGAATCTCTGGTTTGTAGAATTAAGGATGAGGATATAGGAGTTCCCGTCGTGGCGCAGTGGTTAATGAATCCGACTAGGAACCATGAGGTTGCGGGTTCGGTCCCTGGCCTTGCTCAGTGGGTTAACGATCCAGCGTTGCCGTGAGCTGTGGTGTAGGTTGCAGACGCGGCTCGGATCCCGCGTTGCTGTGGCTCTGGCGTAGGCCGGTGGCTATGGCTCCGATTAGACCCCTAGCCTGGGAACCTCCATATGCTGCGGGAGCGGCCCAAGAAATAGCAAAAAAAGACCAAAAAAAAAGGATGAGGATATAGGGACAGAGCTGGTATTCCTAAAAACGAAAATGGGGTTGAAATAAAGACCTTTGCAGATATATCCACTTCCCAAGTCAATTAAATGGCATCACTAGGGCCTCATAGAGCTTTTACATGCAATGGCCCCTTCCTCATGTCATGTAGAAATAAGAGTTGCACCTTGCAGGCCAAATTTTGGTCCAAATTATGAAATAAAGGGTAGTTCTTATACATACCGAATTCTCGTTTGCTATAGAAAGATCTCACATATACTGCTAGGGTGACTGAATCCACAGGCACAGCTGTTGTCCATATTGTCTTAACATATGTTGGATGATTGCATTTTACAAATCTAACAAAATTCTCTTATAGGTGGATAGAAGCATTTCAGGAAGGCACGATATTGTAGCTGTGTTGGTTTCATCTCTTGTGTGATTCCAAAGGGTGGACTTTCATCAGAATAAATACAGTACAAAAATTTTATATAAATGAACACTGCCAAGATAAATCCAAAATCTTCATCAAAGAAATTATTTTGTTAGGTATATGGTAATTTTTTAAATGTTTGTTTTTATGTATGTTATTTATTAAAATTTTGATGTTTACTTAATGGTCAGAATTGTTTCTGAGACTCACACTGAATTCTAAAGTAACTTTTCTTTAGAAACCAGAAAAGTTATCTTAATACTGTATATTGTATTAACTTTGTGACACAGTCCATACTGCTTTCTCAATGTGTTTTACAGCTGTTACTTTGTAACATTCTCACTAGTGATAAGACTTTGTAAATAAAAAACACACATCAAGGAGCAAAGTTCCATGCAGTGTTTGGTTCGGAAATTATGACTTAATGAAAGTGCTGAAAAAAAAAAAATGCATGTCTTTGAATCAGTAAATTTAGATGAATTTTTGTATCTTTTAATGGGAAAACACATGGCCAGTTTCTACCTCAGTAACTGTGAAATGAAATTCCAGTAAATTATCTAAAGTATTTCTAGTGTTATGTACCTCTTTTGGAATGCGATAACAGAATCTGAATTTTTATTTAATTGGACTATGAGTAGGAAAAAGGATATTTTCGTTTGCAAGGGAACACAAATAATCAACTCTCTGGCCTTTACATTATGTCTAAGCTTTTTTTAAAAATTACCATTTTAGGGAGTTCCCATCGTGGTACATTGGAAACGAATCCGACTAGGAACCACGAGGTGGCAGGTTCGATCTCTGGCCTCGCTCAGTGGGTTACGGATCCAGTGTTGCCGTGAGCTGTGGTGTAGGTCGCAGACACGGCTCGGGTCTGGCATTGCTGTGTCTGTGGTGCAGGCCGGCAGCTGTAGCTCCGATTGGACCCCTAGCCTGGGAACCTCCATATGCCATGGGTGCGGCCCTAAAAAGACAAAAAAATTAAAAAAATAAAAACTACCATTTTAACACAAACATAAATGTATTATTTCTTTTAAAAGCAAAATATGGCAAGCACTGTATTACATAATGTCCCTTGCTATTGTAAGAGTTCTGACCACAAGTTAGTGGTGATATTTGTATCTAAAAAGAGGGCTATATTTCCTATGATACTGTGATTTTAAAAATGAACTAGACTACCATATCAACAAAAGCACAGATTCTAAGCCAGTATTAGGTGAAATTGTATAGTATTCACTTTTAAAGTTTTTTTTTTTTTTTATGCCACTTTATGTTATGTCCTCCTTGGTAATTTTAAAAAATATATATTTTTCTTTAACCAACTGTTGGTGACCTCATTAAGAGGGGCTTCATATTCCTAATTCTGGTGCTCATACATATGAACTACTCTGTACGTTAAATTGTTGATGAGCAGAAGTAAAATGAGGTTAACACTATGATTAAAATCATTCCTGATGTTTATAATATATATTTATTGACTGAGCTTAAACTATAAATTATAAGGCAAGGTTATCAGCAGAATATTTCATTAAAGGGCACAGGAAATTTCCCTTCTGCTTTTATATAAAGCATTTCCTAATTCAGGAGAATATCAGTGATTGCCAAGAGAATGAATGAGTGCCTTTCGGAAGCCTTCTGGATGTTTGTTCCAGCACTAGGATCTCTCCCAAACCCAGAGTTGGCTGCTGTGGTTTTTCTGGCTATTGCCTGCTATGGAATCATTTTAAACCCTCTTGCGTCCTCACTCAAAGCCCTCACATCCTGTCTCCCGTGTCTTTGTCCCCTAGTTCAGCTGACACTTCTTTACAGCTCATGTATTTTGACCAAGACAGCATAAACAAGGCTTCCATGTTAAAATCCCTGCAGTTTTTAGTGCATCCTTTTTGGAGACCAAGGTTATGCTTTATAAAGTGTGTCCTTCTGCTTCATGGGGGCTAGCAGTTTGCAAAACATAAAGTCATTTGAAGTTCCTCCCTCCCGATCTTACACTCTCCACCTGCTGACTACAAAGTTGGGTTTAATCAGAATCTAAAAATTATCTGCCAAGGCTACTACTGTGTCTTCCAACAGTTGGCTGAGTCAAGAACCAGTTAAATATTTAAATATAAGAAACAGTGCACAAACTTTTAGTAATTCTCGTAACTACATGTGAAACTCATGTGCTAGCTGTTGACTTAGCCCCATGGAGAGCTTTGAAAAATATGAACTATCCCCTTTTAAAGAAGCTTTCAGTTGAGCACACATACCCCAAAAGATGTTTTAAACGTGGAAGAGTATCATATCCCTTCTCCCCCTTATCAGTCCTTCATAGCTGACTGAAACTGACCAGTTATTTAAACTTGCTCCTTCCATATCCCATGAGAAACAACTATACGCATTTTGTCGTGAGGCTACTTTAAAAAACAACTCTTGATAGCTAAAATTCTAGTGGGAAAAAAAAAAAAGATTGGATGCATTCTGTAATTGAGAAAATACAATAAAACTTAGATCCCACGGATACTGTATTTACTACACTGATTCATGTGCTTCCATCAAATCCTTTTATTCATGAGGAGACAGAGGAGCATATTTTATAAAGCTGAGCCCGAAAGGATGCTGAAAGAAACCTTGGACAAGAGATGCCAGGTCACACTAGAGAAGGCTGGTGTTCTTCGTATGTGTCTCCAGCAGGTGTTCCTTCTTTATCCGAGGCAGCTGCAAATGCAGAGGCCCCACCAGAGTCTAGGAAAACGAGAAGGGTTACCTTTGGCATCGTCCTACATTTCTGAACCTCTCTCCAACTCTTTTCCCCTGTTCCCTCGTGTACCCAGTCTCTTGCCCTCTGCCCAAGATGCTTAATCAAAAGTCCTTTTAACCAAAAGCTTGCTTCCTTGTGTATGTAACATGTAAAATGAGATCGTCAGAGCAACCCATGTTTACTACAAAGGTGTAATGGAACAACGAAGCAGAGAAGACAGTTTTCAAGGGCAGTTTTGTTAGGCAAATGAATATTTTATATTTGGTTGGCAGAGTATATCCAGACACAGAGAAGCCTATTTAGTAATTTGGTGAAAATATAAATGTTATCACGACATATGTCTTAGAATGTGGTTTCATTATACTCAGTTTTTGAAATTTGAGATCCATTGTAGTCCAGTGTCATCACTGGGCCTTCCAGAGAGGTAAATCCTATTTCTCTTACTATACTGTACGCTCTTGAAGACAGATCCTATATGTAATATATTGGTTTCTCACAAAATACCTACCCTGTGTCTTTAAAGAGAAAAATACTTGTTGAAGAAAGTAAGGACAGGATTCCTGTCATCTCTAACTCAAAGAAAATCCCCAAAGTACCTCATGATAACTCAGATCTCAGACCTGCTCTTTCCACCATATGCCTGCAAGGCCATATTTGCCCGTACCTGTTGGATATCTACATGTCTTTAAGCATTTTCAGTTTTACAAACCTAAAACTCAATTCGGTTTCTTTTCATTGAACTCTGTATATCTCTCTTCTGCAATGGAAAAATACCATTCTAGGCTCCAGAATCTGCTTCCAAGTCTCAACAAGACCCTCTAACCGTTGCTCTTGTATCCTTTCCAGCTTCATTGCCCTTCTGTTACTGCATCAGCCCTAGCTCAAGCCCTTCCCAATGATGGGCATAACTTTTCGAATTCCAGTGCCTTCTTTGCATGGTCCCATTCTAAACACTGCCAGAACCATCTTGTAAAGCATAGTTCTGATCTAGTTTCACCCCTGCTCTTTACACCACTGGCTTCCAAGGGGCTTGTTGTGGAATACTTTTCCTCAGGTGTCGTACCCTGCAGCTAACCCTAACCCAACCTTTCTCTTTTCACACCATTTTATTGTTTTCTCCTCCTTGCCCCCGCCTCCATTTCTGCCTATTTATCCAAGACTTCTCTGTAACAGTTGATACTAGTCCCTCTCCACCTCCACCCACCCGCCCCTGTTCCTCTGATCTGGTCTCTTTCTCCACGTTCCCATAGCCTTTGGCCCTTAAACAGACTTGCTTATGGTGCTTATCATATTCTGTCCTTGAGAACAGCAACTGTATTTTGCTCATTAGAGATTCCCTCTCAGCATCTGGCAGAATGTCTTGCATGTGCTAGACATTCAGTATTTGGTGAATTAAATTAATTCAAATGGATCTTTTTTTTTTTTTTTTTTTGAGTGCCTCTAATGTACAAATGGCATTCTGGAGCCTATGCCACTTCTAATGTTATTTTCTAATGGAAATTTTCTAGTACGATTTTAAGACAAAGGTAGTAAAAAATGTTCAAAAAGCTTCAATATTAAATTCTCCTTTTTGTGGGGACTAGGATGAAGGGGCAGCTCTCTTTTATATGAGTTGGTCTTAGCACATTAAGAACCAATCTTGAAATACTATCTTTTTTAATGACATAGATTTATAGAAACTCTTTTTACTTAAAGTGATAATAGTTTGTATCTTATTGTTCATATAGAGATATATAGATCCTTTATAAATAAAATATTAGCACTGTAAAAAATGTTCATTGTATTTATACAAAATAAATTTACTAAATCGACTTTTGGTGTGATGATGTCTCTTAAACCATAATTTTTTGTAGTCACACATTTTAAAGATGAACCACACAGACCTGTTTTCCTGAATCATAATTAGGGGTAGCTCTCTTTCACTCATACAATATATTCCCAGGCTGGCTTCTACTTTCAAACTTTATTAAGTCAGTTTACCATGACTTAGGTGAATTAATTGGATGATAAGGGGGTAACCCCATATTAGGCACTGAGAATAGAGGAAAGGTCTCAGATTGCCTTTTTCCATCGGACCTACAGTATCCTTTCTTAGCTGTCACCTTTGAGACTTAACTGATTCCAAATTTGGCTGCCTGCAGGAAGGGCTGCCTTAAAACCACCAAACACAACAAATGATACTAATAGGAAAAGGAGACTTTGGAGAATGAGACGAAAAACATATTTCCACGTGTTAAGGGTTGGTGCATGCCCCTTTTGTATCCAGCTGTCTGGGTCCAGAGGAAAATGACAAAAGTGTTCTCCTTCTCAGCTCACTTTTGTTTTTCCAGACTTGGGCTTCCTGAATCCCTGACTGCTTTTCTAGTGCCTATCAATACTAAAAGAAAGCTCTTAATGTGAAAACCACATAGGGCAGCTCTTCCTGCTACACCGCCATACTTCTGGTAGCCAGTATCAGAATGTGTTCTTTTGTGGGTGGAGTTCCCACCCTGGCTCAGCGGTAACAAGTCCGACTAGTATCCATGGGGATATGAGTCCAATTCCTGGCCTTGCTCATAGCCGTGAGCTGTGGTGTAGGTGGCTCAGGTCTGGTATTGCTATGGTGAAGGCCGGCAGATACAGCTGCAATTCCTAGCCTGGGAACTGCCATATGCCAGGGGTGTGGCCATTAAAAAAAAAAAAAAAAAAGAATGTGATGCTCCGTCAGTGCCTCTTCTTTTCGCAAATGTTTATTGCCCTTTAAGCACTGTCCTATAAGCTTGGAAACAGACCGCTGAACAAAACAGACTAAAGCCAGTCTTAGGAAGATTACATTCTAAATGATTTAGAATATAATCACTAGCTCCGTTTGGCCATTAAACCTATTTATTCACAAGAGTTGACTAAGTAAGACTTCGCCACATACAGGATTATACCCCAGCTTGTTTTATTTAAGGTAATTTAAAATATTTTATTGGGATGTACCCTATTTTGTTACTCTTCTAATAAACCTTTTAGTCTAAGGTAAGAGAAAGTCTGTTAACAGAGCCAGATTCCCACAAGTTAGAAACAGAACTGTCATAAAACTGATTCGGTCATTTATTTTTGCCAAAATCGGATCTTCCTTTACCACCTTCTGCAAACGACGCTAAGCACAAGCGGCTTCTAAAAGTGCCCATAGGGCTCTGGCGGTGCAGTCTCCCTCCTACCCGATAGGGGGCAGCCAACTTTTCAGAGGCTGGGTTCTCTCATCCACCCAGGGAACGTCACGACCTCCTCTCGCCACTAATGCGCAGGCGCGGGCGGGAGCGCGCAACAAGGAGCCGAGGGAGGGGTCGCGAACTCTGACCCCCCCCCCAAATACACAAACCCCGAAAGCTTCCTGCCCCCACTTTTTAAAACCCTTCCCCCTTAGTTTTCTCCAACCTGCCTCTTCCCGGAGGCCCCCCCCACCCCCACCCCACAGCAGCCGCCGCAGTGGGACTGTCCGGTCTACGCCCGGGGAACGTAGCTCGGCAGAGAAGCGCCAGTAAGAGCCGGTGAGGAAAAAAGCGGCCGTAGCCGCGCCCGGGACGGGGGGCGTAGGGCACGGGGAGGTCCTTTCCTCCCAACTGCCAACGGCTGCGTCCCCAGTTCCCGCAACAGCCTGCGGCTTCGGCCGGCGGAACTCGCCCTCTGGCAGCGCCGCGCTGCTCGGGGCGGGCTGGGAGCGCGGACAGCGGCCGGAGCGGCGAGGCCGACTGTGCGGGGCTCCGAGAGAGGACGAGGCCGTAGCCAGGGCCGGGCACGGGGCCCGGAGCCCAAAGAGGGGCCGGAGTGGCGGGCGCGAGAGGGAGTCCGCGAGCGGCTGGGCGCGCACGGCAGCCTCTCCCGCGGCGCCTCTGACCTTTCACCTACAGGAAAAGCTTCCGTCTCGGCGCCGCCGCCGCTTCCCCTGCCTTGGGGAGTCGAGCGCCACCGCCGCCGGGCCCGGGATGCAGCGTGGGCTCGAGCGCCGGCGGGACGCTGCGGGGTCCACCTGGCCACTCGTGGGCGCGAGCCGAGGCCCGGATCCCTTTCCCCGCGCGGGCCTCTTACCTAATTCTCGTGCTCACCCAGGGCAGACGGAATAACGCTTTCAACTTAAGAACGGATGGGGCGGGAGTGGCCGCTGCCTTTGGATCTGTATCTTTTGCGAAAGAATGGATCGGCCGAGGGTCTTCCCTGAAATGGGCATGTCCACGCTTCCTGGAGCTCTTTTGTTAAGAAACTACCTCCAACTCCTGCAAATAGCGTTTGTTGAATGGTAAATGTTGCCAGGTTGTCTCGTAACCTTCACCAAATAGGTCACCTGTTTAAAAAATAATGCGAACTGGAAAGGAGAAGCAAAAGGGCTTGAAATTAAGGCCTTTGGGGTTTTGTGCCTCCGGAACTTGTAAATAGACCTTCGACTTTGAGGTTTTTGAACAATGCCTGCTGCGCTGTTGGTTGGTACACAGTGATTGTTTTTAGCTTTTGCTTGTGTGTCACTTTGGTAGATCTAAAAGAAATATTTCTGTTAATTATTTTTAAAAAGTGGATCACATGAGATACATTTTCATCATTCTTTGTAGGGGCATTTCCGTCTTTTTAGGGCGGGTTTTGAGGGAGCACAAATCAAAGGCGGCAAACATTTCCAGAGTAGCTACTATCTGTGGGTCTTGTACACAAGGAATATACTTCCTACCCGTGGAGAATAGAAAAAAGAAACTGCATGTAATAAAGGATGAATAGTGTATATAATTATACCTTTTTTGAGCCATAAAGGACCCTCTCCAGCCTCTTAAGATCTTTTATGAAAGCCATGGACTGTCCCTAAAAAATGTACTTTTACATAAAATTTTGCATGCTATATGAGAAGTAAAAGAGAAATCTCTTCTTGAATCCTAGTTAACCTTAGTATGCACAATAAATGCTGTATCCATCTAGAAAGATTGAGTTAAAAACAAACAAAAACATTAGAACTGAGTTTTAAAGGTCGAGGGAATTTAAATGCAGGAGGAGGAGCTTGGAATTGTATATTTGGGAATAAGAACATTCCACTTTGTCCTGAACAGAGGCCCCTTGGGACTGGTAGGAGTTAAAAATGAGAAGATGAGGAAGACAGGCTTTAAAGGATGCTCCTTTGTGTCTGCAATGGCAGGCATGTTATAGGGACTTAGGAAATATTGAAAAAAATCCAGAAGGGCTGAAACTTTATTCTTTGACCATTAAAGAGGCACTCACAGTTCTGAAGCGGGAGCATAAGGATGTATTTCAGTTTTTTAAGCATCTCAAGACCTTGCTCTTGGTCACATATGCTGACACAAAGGTGATTCTTGCCTTGTAGGGTATTTTCGTACACACGGAGTTGTGTAAAGTAAATATTCATCCAGTAAACTCAATTCTGGCAGTAGCTGAAATTATACTCAAAGGATTCTTAACTTGAAAAATCCTTGGACTGACCACAGAAGGTTTTATGAACCCCTTGAAATTCAGCATGTACCATCATTTGTAGTGTGAATGAACATAAACTTGTTTTCTGGTGAGGGAAACCTTAACTTCCGTCAGATTTTCAAAGGGATGTGTGACCCATCCCACCAGAAAAAAAAAAGAATCCTTGTCTTAAAATCTATTTTCAAGCTTTTTTTGACTGCCCCACAGAAAAATAAATTTTGCATCATAGCTCAACCTCAACACATACACACACATACACACAGATTAAATTGAAACGTCTTCACAAAGCTGTTCTTAACCCTCACTGTACCTGATGCAGTGTTTTCTATTTTAATTTCCTCCTCCCACTGGCTGCACCTGCTCTATGGAAGTTCCCTGGCCAGGAGTTGAATCAGAGCTGTAGCTGCACGCCTACACCACAGCCACAGACATACCAGATCCGAGCAGCATCTGCAGCCCAGCCTCAGCCTGCAGCAATGCCTGATCCTTAACCCAGTGAGCGAGGCCAGGGATCCTCACGAACACTGTGGCATGTTCTTAACCTGCTGAGCCACAGTAGGAACTCCAAGAGAACTCCTTAATTTACTTTTTTTTAAGAAAATTTGTATTTTCCCATCCATAAGTGACTCACAACAGGAAGTTTGCAAAATCCTGCTTTGGGTGGCAGCATTCTGCAGTTGGTGGATGGAAATGGGACGGGTGGGAACTGTATATGGGAGTTCCCATTGTGGCTCAGCAGTAACAACCTAGCTGGTATCCCTGAGGATGCTGGTTCCATCCCTGGCCCCGATGAGTGGGCTGAGGATCTGGCGTTGCTCTGAGATGCAGTATAGTTTGCAGACATGGCTCGGATCAGTTCTCAGGCTAGGGACAGGCTATAGCTACCTGACCCCTCGCCTGGGAATTCAGATAAGCCATATGTTGAGGGTTTGGCCCTGAAAAGACACATACACACAACAAGAAAATGAACTATACTTGATAAAGTCATAGAGCACAGACTTCAAATTTTGAATCTGAATGGAAGAAAGATGGCCCTTTTTTTTTTTTTTTCAAATGGCCGCACCCACAGCATATGGAAGGTCCCAGACCAGGGATTTAATCCAAGCTGGGGCTCATTGACAATATACTTTTTTCTCTGGGGAAGATATGTAGGAATGAGATCAAGGTAAATGTGAAAAAAAGAAAAACCGGAGCCAAAAATGTAGGATTGTATGTCCTCTGTATATTAAGTAGCCCTAGAGTAGTAAAGGCAGCATCCTCCTGCTTTTTGGCTTTGTCCCTCAGGTTGGTAAAAATACTGAGCCTTCAGTGCCTGTCTCATGTCTCTTCCATAAGGTTTTGACAGACCCTCCCTCTCCAGAGTGGTGATTCTGACCTATTGCTCATCTCTTGAGCACTTTCTTTACTCAAGAAAGTTAGTTACTCAGCTAACTTTCAGGAAATACCTCTTACTTGCAAGAGATGCTTTGCTACCCGTTGATATAGATATTTTCACTTAACTGAATCTCCTTCACCTATGAGCAAACATTTGAGAATGTTTGTTTTTAGTCCTTCCATGTTTTGCATAGTTAAAATCAGTTATAAATAAAATTTTGCTTATTAATCTTTTCATTTAGTTTGTCATAAGCATTCTCTCTTCATCATTAAGTGTATGGTTTTAAAGAGGTTTTTTGTTTTTCGGTTTTTTTGTCTTTTTGCCTTTTCTAGGGCCGCACCCGCGGCATATGGAGGTTCCCAGGCTAGGGGTCCAATTGGAGCTGTAGCCGCCGGCCTACACCACAGCCACAGCAATGCCAGATCCGAGCTGTGTCTGCAACCTACATCACAGTTCATGGCAATGCCAGATCCTTATCCACTGAGCGAGGCCAGGGATGGAACCCTCAAACTCATGGTTCCTGGTCAGATTCGTTTCCGCTGTGCCTTGACGGGAACTCCTTAAAGAGGCTTTTTTTGGCACAAATCTTTCTTCTTTGTCTTTGCTAAAATGCCTTCTCAGTAAGGCTATCAAGTTAAGTGACTGACATATAGTCATACGTTTAGTAAATAGTAAAAATGTGATTGCAAGTTTGATTTATTGACTTGAGATCTGGGACACTCTACTTTCTACCTGAATAAACCCCCTCCCTAGATTTCTCTGTTTTTCTCTGTGTCACTCCTTCCCAGCTTGCATCATAGCATTTAGTACATGGTCATTTTTAAACATCTGTTTTCTCACTAAAATATAAGCTCCATGAGGCAGAGATCTTTTCTGTCTTGTTCACTGTCAAGTCCTGTAGTCTCACAGCACCTGATGTTTCAGTAAATAACTTACCGAGTTCAGGAGTTCCCATCGTGGCTCAGTGGAAACAAATCTGACTAGGAACCATGAGGTTGCGGTTCAATCTCTGGCCTTGCTCAGTGGGTTAAGGATCCAACATTGCTGCGAGCCCTGGTGTAGATCGCAGGCGCAGATTGGATCTGGTGCTGCTGTGGCTGTGGTGTAGGCCGGCAGCTGTAGCTCTGATTCGACCCCTGGCCTGGGAACCTCCATATGCCGCAGGTGTGGCCCTAGAAACCAAAAAAAAAAAAAAAAAAAACCCAAAAAACCCTGCTGAGTTCAGATATGAATACTAGGCCCTGTTAAATGCTAGAGGGTCGTTGAACAAATTAGCCTATTGGAAAGCTTCGGTCTTTTATCATCTATGTAGATAACAGCAGGATGCTTTAGAAGGTAAATGAACACAAGATGCAGTGGGCTACGGCTGAAGGAATGCTACTTTTCAAAAGGCATAAACAAAATAAGTGACCCATAAATTTCTACTTGAAAAATCATCATTAATATTTGAGAATGTTTGTTTTTAGTCCTTCCATGTTTTGCATAGTTAAAATCAATTGTAAATAAAGTTTTGCTTATTAATCTTTGCTTTTAATTTGTCATAAACATTTTCTCTATATCATTAAACAATTTTCTTATACATGATTTTAAAGAGATTTTTTGTGTGTGTGTGTGCGCAAATCTTTGTCCTTTGCCTTTGCTAAAATGCTACCTTCTCGGTAAGACTATCTCTGACTTACTAAAAATTGCACACATACCCACCATCCCCTAGCATTTTCTGTCACTGGTACCTGCGTTATATTTCCGCATTTTATCATTTTACCATTTGTTGGTATTGTTCATTTTATTTGTTTATTATCTCTTTTACCACACCAAAACATAAATTTTACAGGAAGTTTGTTTTAGTACTCCCGCCTGTATCCTTAACATTTAGAAAAATGCCTGGCCCGTAGTAAGCACTCTTGGATGGAAGAGTATTGAATGAACTATTGGACCAAGTATGAACATTTTTAAGGCTCTTGATGGACACTGGCAAATTACTTTTCTAGAAAGAGTACAACAGTTTAGACTTCCATCAGCAACAGGTAAAGAATGGTCATTTTTCCTCAGTTTTTTTAGTGCAGTTTAGCTTTGGGAAACAAACATGTTTTCCTGGTGATTCCCTGGCATTCATTTGCCACTAGCAAAAACATGGACATATGAAGCAACATAGTAAATTCAAGGAATTGCAGGTAGTGCTCGTGGCTAGAATGTGAGGTTTACTATTTGAAGAATATTCAGAGCTGAAATATTAAATGTATGATAGAGCAGTCTGGTAGCACAATATTGAAGCAGCAATTGGGTGAATGTCATTGGACTTTGAGGTCAAGAAACTGGGAGACTAGATTGGTTACAGTTGAGGTTATCCTCGTGGACACTGAAGTCACCTGTGTGAATTGCAGGAAAGGGACAACGGTGTCAGAATCTTCAATGAGCAATGAAATTGGAACAGGAGTTAATGATGAGTCATTAAAACTATGATATAATTGGCTTAAATGGATCTCAACGGAAGAGTTTTTCATGTGGGAGAAAATGAAGTGGCCTGTTCAGAAGACTGCAGCATCAGCAGCGTCCTTGAGATCTACATACAGGATTGTTGTTCTACGTGTATATACAGGATTCGCAGTTTCATGCTCATTTGCCTTTTTTTTATTTGCCTATTTTTAAAATACCTTATCTTTAAAAACAGCGATGCCTTTTCATTTTCTTCAGAGGTTCTCTTGTAGCTCACCAGGTTAAGGATCCAGTGTGGTCACTGCTGCAGCTCAGGGCACCATTACGGCGTGGTTTTGATCCCTGGCCTGGGAACTTCCACATGCCACAGGCATGGCCTAAGAAAAAATAATTAATTTTCTTGAGAAAACTATTAAAGACTGTATATCCCTTTTCCTTTTAATGAATTCCTCGTCATGAACCTCTCTTTCCTTTACAACTGGGCATAAAATCTGGACTGGTAACCCAAAACTAATTTGATTATCTTCAAACTCTGGCAGTAGTCCTTGTCCATCAAGAAGATTCTGTTAATCAGTACATCAGGGTATCTGATAACTCCAAATATCTTTTGTTTCATGAGAAATACAACAGTCCCCAGTCCTTTAGATGCCAGCTGTCAAATTCTTAATACTGAGGATGGCCAGGCTTACCTTGTCTTCACTCCTTATGCCTTTGTACTAACTTTAAAAAAAAGTTTTTGAAAAAAAAAAAAAAAAAAAGAGTTCCCGTCGTGGCGCAGTGGTTAACGAATCCGACTAGGAACCATGAGGTTGCGGGTTCGGTCCCTGCCCTTGCTCAGTGGGTTAAGGATCCGGCCTTGCCGTGAACTGTGGTGTAGGTTGCAGACCCGGCTCAGATCCCGCGTTGCTGTGGCTCTGGCGTAGGCCAGTGGCGACAGCTCCGATTGGACCCCTAGCCTGGGAACCTCCATATGCCGCAGGAGCGGCCCAAAGAAATAGCAAAAAGACAAAAAAAAAAAAAGTTTTGGGTGTGTTTGATATGTCTGGGAAAAAACTCATCAACATTAATTTTAACTTGTGAATTCTCTAGAAATTTTCGAGGTTATTTAAAACAATATAACTGTAAAACTAAGTTTGTTATTTATTGTGGAGTGCACAAATCAAGAAATTAGAAGGACCTTGATCTGGAAGTAGCCAAAAATGGATTTCTTGGTATAGTATTTTATAAGAATAAGGTTTGTTTTCCTCTTCTTTGTGGGGCTTTTTCCACCTGACAATAAGAAAATTGGAGATAATGCTGAATTAAATTTTTTGAGTAGCTTAGTAGTGTTGCGTGGACCCGTGGTTGAAGAGTTGTGTGTAATCAGGAGCACACTATCGTGTAGTGTAGTGTAGTGTAGTACGCTGTAGTATATATCAGTTGGTCACAGATGGAAGTGGCTCCTGGCTTATGCTTATACCAGTAGCCATGTCTGTGCTAGTCCCCATACAGAGTTCAGAAAACAGGCCTTCCTAAACCAGAGCTGCCCATTATGTTAACCTTCCTTTCCCTCTTCCTGTCCCCCCTGCAGTATGATTCGGAGATGACATGACCTGTGCTGGGCCAATCAGAATTCATTATGAAGGTTTTTAGAGTGGAATTAGAGGAGACTACTTTTGCTGTCCTGGTACTTTTCTACAAAGTCAAAAACAGTAGTCACATAGGGAGAAGCTGAGAATACAGATAGGCGATTTCGCAGAGCATCAGAAACTCTAGCTCGTATCTCCCAAGGTCCAGCAGCGTGTTTTCTCCTGTTCCCTTGTCCTCCCCCCACCTGCTCCCCCCGCTGTGTTTTTGGTTTTTTGTCTTAAACCAGCAGTAGTTGAGCTTTTATCCCAATGCATTCTCATAAATGCCTGCTTTCATTCCAAATACCAATTTTTCATCATTTTCCTTTTGCTAATATTTTTATCTGTCAGAGGGAATAATACCATCCTCTGGAAGTTTCTAAATTTTAGGAAAACAGTATATTTGGATAGGATTTGTAATTAATTTAGATAGTTTACCATTTTTTTTTTTTGTAAATGGTGAACAGCTTTTGAAATGAACATTGTGTGATGTATTTGAATTATTTCATGGTTCTGTTTACATATAAATATGTACTATATTCCTGGATAGTGTAGTGAGAGAATTGAGTGATGATGGAAACAGGAGTGTGCATTTGCCTTTATATTACTGTGTTTCTGCCTTCCTAAACTTGAATCTTAAGGTGAATTGATGAGGTGGCTTAGACACCTAATAGACCTCACAGGTAGGATATGGTAGTTTGAGGGTGCAGTGGAAAGTCCATTTGATGATGGGAGAGGGATCCAAAGGGGAAGGGTTGTTTTTAGTCTCCCCTTCTGTTTTAATTTTGTTTCCCAGATTTCTTTTGTTTCTGTTTTGCTCAAAACAAATTGAGATATGTGATCACTGATTAAATAATCTAAAATTTTTCCTTGCATGTTCTTTTGCTAACCAGTTCAGATTATATGAACCTGTAAAACATGAGATAAGGGCTCTAGAATACTGCAATACTGCAGGTATATATAGAGAAGGAGAAAATTTATGTTTGATCATAGAAAAGAATCCACCAGATATGTGTATGTGCATGTTCTTCTGAGAATTTGTAGCTTTAGTCAGGTTCTCTAAGGAGTTTGTACGGTTAGATTAAAAATAGGTTAACCTGGAGTTCCCGTCATGGTGCAGTGGTTAACGAATCCTACTAGGAACCATGAGGTAGCCGGTTCGATCCCTGGCCTTGCTCAGTGGGTTAAGGATCCGGCGTTGCCTTGAGCTGTGGTGTAGGTCGCAGATGCAGCTGGGATCCCATGTTGCTGTGGCAGTGGCCTAGGCCGGTGGCTACAGCTCTGATTCGACCCCTAGCCTGGGAACCTCCATATGCCGCGGGTGCAGCCCTAGAAAAGGCAAAAAAAAAAAAAGAAAAAGAATAGCTTAACCTATTCTTAAATAGGTTAAGAATCCATCGCAGTTTCCTGCTCTTTTCCTCCTAAAAAGGAAAAAAAAAATCCGAATATCCTTGAATTCAGTACTAAAGATTACTACTCCAAGAATATGAACATTTAGATTCAGTAGTATCATGTTAACTGTAGCATTGCTTATGTCAAAATACGCAGTTAAACTTTATGTCCTCATACTTTGAATAAATTAATAGTTGACTTTAGTGTAATCGTTAGCTTATGAAATAATATTGAGATTTGCGTTTGGGCATTCCTATTCATACTTACAAGTAATCAGACAATAATATATAAAATAGTTAGTTTTCATCATGAAGTAACTTCTTAGAGTCTTGTGTATTCATAACACTGGTGTTGATTTCGAGGTTTCTGGGAAAGATTCCTTCTCTTTAAAGTCTTTTTTTTTTTTTTTTGTCTTTTTGTTGTTATTGTTGTTGTTGTTGTTGTTGCTATTTCTTGGGCCGCTCCCGTGGCATATGGAGGTTCCCAGGCTAGGGGTCGAATCGGAGCTGCAGCCACCGGCCTACACCAGAGCCACAGCAACGCGGGATCCGAGCCGCGTCTGCAACCTACACCACAGCTCATGGCAACGCCGGATCGTTAACCCACTGAGCAAGGGCAGGGACCGAACCCGCAACCTCATGGTTCCTAGTCGGATTCGTTAACCACTGCGCCACGACGGGAACTCCTTCTTTTTTTTTTTCTTTTTTTTCTTTTTTTTTTTTTTTCTTTAAAGTCTTTTTTGCAGAGTCCCCGTCGTGGCGCAGTGGTTAACGAATCTGACTAGAAACCATGAGGTTGTGGGTTCAATCCCTGGCCTCGCTCAAAGGGTTAAGGATCCCGTGTTGCTATGGCTGTGGTGTAGGCCAGCGGCTACAGCTCCAATTAGACCCCTAGCTTGGGAACTTCCATATGCCACGGGTGCGGCCCTAGAAAAGGCAAAAAGACTAAAAAATAAAGCCTTTTTTGTATTTTTAATTAATTTGTATAGTAATACATGTAATTAAAATTTAAAAGAAACAAATACTTATTCAGTGAAAAATATGTCTCCATCCCATCTCTGTTGCCAAATTTCCAGTTCTTTTCCCCAAAGGTAGTCACTGTAGCCAACTTCTTGTGTGTTCTTCCAGGTAGTTTTTCCTTTCCCTAGGTCACATTTTAAAGCTTCCTTTCCATAGGTCTTACACATTTCTTATTCGATTTATGCCTAGGTGTTATGGGCTGAATTGTCTCTCCCCCCACCCCTGTATTTTCTATGTTGAAGTCCTAACCCCTAATATCTCAAAATGTGAGTGTTTGCAGGTGAGGCCTTTAAAGAGGTAACTGAGTTAAATCTGACTCTTGTGCCTGTAAGAAGAGGGGATTACAGCACAGACACAGACAGGGAAAGACATGTGAAGACAGGAAAGCTGTCCGTCTGCAGCCAGGGAGATAAGTCTCAGAGGAAACCAACCCAGCTGACAGCTTGTTCAGACTGCTAGCCTCCAGAATTACGAGGAACTTAATTTTTGTTGTTTAAACTACCCAGCCTTGGAGTTCCCTTTGTGGCTCAGTGGTGATAAACCTAACTAGCATTCATGAGGACGTGGGTTGAATCCCTGGCCTCGATCAGTGGGAAGGATGCAGTATTGCCGTGAGCTATGGTGTAGGTCACAGACTCGGCTCGACTCTGGTGTTGCTCTGTCTGTGGTGTAGGCCGGCAGCTGTAGCTCTGATTCAGCCCCTATCCTGAGAACGTCCACATGCCACAGGTGCGGCCCTCAAAAATCAAATAGGAGTTCCCATCGTGGCGCAGCAGAAACAAATCCGGCCAGGAACCGTGAGGTTGTGGTTTCACTCAGTGGGTTAAGGATCTGGCGTTGCTGTGAGCTGTGGTGTAGGTCGCAGATGCGGCTCAGATCCCGAGTTTCTGTGACTCTGGCGTAGGCCAGCAGCTGTAGCTCTGATTCATCCACTAGCCTGAGAACCTCCATGTGTCGCTGGTGTGGCTCTAAAAAGACCCCCCCCCCCAAAAAAAAGTAAAAAATAAAATAAACTGCCCAGCCTGTGTTACTTTGTTATGTCAGCCCTAGGAAATCAATACAGACTTTGGTACTGGGAAGTGGGGTGTGCTGTAATAAATATCTAAAAATTTGGAACTGGGAAATGGGTAGAGGCTGGGAGAGTTTTGAGATGCTTGCTATGAAAAGGCTTAGGTTGGGAGTTCCTGTCGTGGCACAGTGGTTAACGAATCCGACTAGGAACCATGAGGTTGCGGGTTCAGTCCCTGCCCTTGCTCAGTGGGTTAACGATCCGGCGTTGCCGTGAGCTGGGGTTTAGGTTGCAGACGCGGCTCGGATCCCGCGTTGCTGTGGCTCTGGCGTAGGCTGGCAGCTACAGCTCCGATTCGACCCCTAGCCTGGGAACCTCCATATGCCGCGGGAGCGGCCCAAGAAATAGCAACAACAACAACAAGAAAAAGACAAAAAAAAAAAAAAAGAAAAGGCTTAGGTTGCCTTGAAGACATTAATGGTAGAAATATGGATGTCACAGGTGATTCTGGTGAGGATTCAGAAATCGAAGAAGAGAGCTGTAGAAAAAGCTGCTCACCTTAATATATATATATATATATATATATATATATATATATATATATCATCATAACAGAATGCTGGTAGGAATATGAACATTAAGGTACTCCTGGAGTTCCCACTTTGGCACAGTGGATTAAGAACTTAGCTGCAAATATCTTTGATGAATACAGACACAAAAATCCTCAACAAAATTTTAGCCAACCGAATCCAACAACGTATAAAAAAGAGCATACACCACGACCATATGGGATTCATTCCAGATTCACAAGGATGGTTCAACATATGCAAATCAATCAACGTCATACACCATATTAACAAAAGAAAAGTCAAAAACCACATGATCATCTCAATAGAGGCAGAAAAAGCATTTGACAAAGTCCAGTATCCATTTATGATCAAAACTCTTACCAAAGTGGGTATAGAAGGACCATACCTTGACATAATAAAAGCCAATTATGACAAACCCACAGCCAATATAATCTTCAAAGGAGAAAAGCTGAGAGCCTTCCCACTAAAATCTGGAACAAGACAAGGATGCCCATGCTCACCACTGTTATTCAACATAGTACTGGAAGTCCTAGCCATAGCAATCTGACAAAAGAAATAAAGGGCATCCAGATAGGAAGAGAAGAGGTAAAACCGTCACTGTATGCAGATGTCATGATACTATATATAGAAAACCCTAAGGACTCAAGGCAAAAACTGCTTGAACAGATCAACAGATTCAGCAGAGTAGCAGGATATAAGATTAACATTCAGAAATCAGTCGCATTTCTGTGTACTAACCATGAAATAGTAGAAAAGGAATATAAAAATACAATACCTTTTAAAATTGCACCCCCAAAAATCAAATACCTGGGAATACACCTGACCAAGGAGGTGAAAGACGTATATGCTTAGAACTATAAGACATTAATCAAGGACATTAAAGATGTAAAGAAATGGAAAGGTAGTCCATGCTCCTGGATTGGAAAAAATTAATGTTGCAAAAATAACCATACTACCCAAAGCAATCTACAGATTCAGTGCAATCCCTATCAAGAATCCAGCTGCATGCAGTGCCTTGGGTCACAGCAGAGGCACGGGTTTCATCACCAGCCCAGTGCAGTGGGATAAAGGAACCAGCATTGGCCACAGCTGTGGTATCATAGCTGCAGCTCCGATTCAATCCCTGGCCCAGGAACTTCCATGTGCCACGAGTGGAACCATTAAAAAAAAAGGTGTTCCATTGAGGTCTCAGATGGAAATGAGGAGCATCTTATTGGAAACTGGAGAAAAGGCACATTGTGTTATAAAGTAGCGAAGAATTTGGCCCTGTTGTAGTCTAGTAGTTTGTGGAAGGTAGAGTTAGTAAGTGATGAACTTGGGTATTTATTTGAGGACATTTCTAAGACATAGCCTAGTTTCTCCTTACTGCTTATAGTAACATAAGAGAGGAGACAGCTTTGGGAAAGATCCCTGCTGTTCTTACTTGCTGCAAGTAATAAATCCTCCCTTCTCCTTGAGGGGGGAGAAAGACTGAAGAGAAATGGAACCAGAATATGAAGATCTGAAGAATACTCAGCCTGTTATCCATAGTGCAAAAAAATAAGTAAATAAATAAATGAAGGTAAGAAAGCTGTTCTGGAGAGGCTCTCCAGAGTGTGACTGGACAAGCATTTACTAAAGAGGTTGTGTGAGATTTATGAATCCAGTCAGCAGTCTCAATAGAAGCTAGGAATAAAGACGGAGTTATCCTGGAGAGATCTGGGGAGGACTCTTATGTGATGTCTTGGACCCCCTTGGGAGGCAACAAGATTTTGGGGAAGTCACGCCAGCAGAAGTGCTGCCGGCTTGGACTGAAGGGGACACAGATGGGATGAAGTGAATGAAGGCTGTGGGATTTCTGGGACTGCACTGGGTGGGCCAGTAGAGCTATTCCGTTTTGAACTTATGTTATCCTTCAAGGTAGGGCTCAGAGTCTGGGAGGGCCCCCACCACTGCCATCAGGAATCCCAAGCACACAGGCCCAGAGAGTAGCTGTCTCCTTGGTTGGTTTCCGAGAGGTTGAGGCCACTACTTTTCAATCTAGTGGGAAATAGTTGAATAATTAAACAAAATATTGTATATTGCGTTTAGCATAAGTAATTGAAACATTCAAGGTTTTAAAAATAACTGAAAAACAATTCAGACAATTTGACAGTTACTATTAATTACAGAATATTAGTGAATTTATTGCATGTAGTATGTAATATAAAGCCAGAAATAATATTTTTATTCTTAATAACCTGATTTAGAGAAAAAACAAAAGTTGACGTCAACCCATTAATCTTACTGGCTCTCAATTCCATTTGAAGACAATTTTACATTAAATTCAAATTAATCTTAACATGTAAGTAATTGCCACTAAAGAAGAACAGCCACAAAATCCTGGAGAAATCCTCTAGTCCTCTGAATGAATACAATTATTTTGTCAGTTTTTACAATATAGTGACTAAAAAGTGTGTTAAATGGCTGTAGTGATGTGTTTGTTTACAGTCTGGGTTGCCCATGTTAATAAATTACTCCTAATCTGTTTCAGAGTTCTATGGTTTAGGCTTCAGTATCTTCGAAAAGTGAAATTGTTTGGTATTGAATACTTTTTTTTAATAGACATTTCAAATTTTATGAAAGCAAAGAGATTCGTTTTATGAACCCCTATGTAAACTTCATCAGTCTTTGATAATTGTCAGCACATGGCCACTCTTTTGTTTATTCCTTCCCACCTCCACCCATACAACTGGATTATTTTGCAGCAAATCCTAACTATCATAAAATATCTTTTGTAAGTTCTTCGGTGAATATGTTTTATGGGCATACATGTGAAAAAGCGTCTTTTTGTTTTTGGCAGGACACTCTGGCAATTAAATCATGGCAACCATAGAAGAAATTGCACATCAAATTATTGAACAACAGATGGGAGAGGTATGTCGAGGTTATCATTCGTTCACTGCCTCACAAACGTATTTATACCAAATGTAGTAAATACTAAGTTTTGGTGGCACAGAGATAAAAGATAGCCTTCACTTTTAAGCTCTTTTTGACCTAGTGAGAGAAAGATGAATAATCCTAATAGCATGTGGCAAGTGCTGCGTTAAGATAATTGTGTAGAGTGTGATGGGAGCACAGAGAGAAAAACTAATGAAGAGTTGTAGTAGAGGGCAGGGATTCAGTCAGGGAATGCTTCTGGAGGGTGAGACATCTGAGGCTCCATGGGCCACTGAGAAGAGATCCTTGTCAAGAGGCAGATCTTCGTTTTTTAAAACAGGTCCCAGGAGTTCCCATTGTGGCGCTTTGGAAACAAATCCGACTAGGAACCATGAGGTTGCGGGTTTGAACCCTGGCCTCGCTCAGTGGGTTAAGGATCTGGCGTTGCAATGAGCTGTGGTGTAGGCTGGCAGCTGGACCCCTAGCCTGGGAACCTCCTTATGCCACAGGTACAGCCCTAAAAAGCAAAACAAACAAACAAAAAAGTTATATCCTGGAGTTCCCTGGTGGCTCAGCAGGTTAAGGATCTGGCGTTGTCACTGTGGTTCTATCCCTGGCTCAGAAACTTCTGCATGCTAGGGAGGCGGCCAAAGAAATAAACAGTTTTATCCTAATAAGAGGTATCATAATCCAGAGGTTTTCAAAGTATCATCTAGGGATTTTTTCAGAGAGTCAGTAAGGTCAAAAACGTTCTCATAACAATACTAAAATGTTATTTGCCTTTTCACTATCATTCTCTCGCAAGGATATGGTAGAATTTTCTGGAGGCTGTATCATGTGATAGTGTATGATGAAATATGTCGCCATTTAAAAGGTGTACATAATTCATTGAACCAGTATTTCCCAAATGAACAATGCATGATGTTCCCAAGTCTCTCATGAGTAAAGGATTCACAATGCCCGATAGACAAATCAATTTTAATATACTTTCTAATTCTGCATTCTTTGCTCAGCAACAGCAAAAACCCTCAGTGCTGGCCTTTTCTTTTTATCCGAGAACTTGCTCTTCCCCATTCTGCACCATCTCAGTAGACGGCAGTTCTGTCCTTTCAGTTGCTCAGACCAAAATTTCTCAGTCATCTTTGACTCTTTTTTTTCCTCATATTCCGTATCTAGTCTATCAGCATGTCTTCTCACCTCTCCCTTCATAAAATATCTCAATTAAATCGTTTTTCACTCTTAACGTGGCTACTGTGCTTATCTCAGTCTGTATCTCTGCCCATGTACAATACCCAGATGCTGCCAGGAACCGTGCAGAGCATCCTGTCTGGTCTCCTTTAATTCTGTTCTTGAGCATTCATAGTCTGGTCTTCACACTAAATCTAGAACAACTCATTTTGCCCAAGACGGTGCCACTTCTCTACCATGTAGCCCTCCAGTGGGTCCCCGTCAGCCACTAGGAAATCAGACATTGTGGAGCCTGCAAAGCCCTGTTCAGTCCGGCCCTGTTGTCTTTCACATCCCACCTCCTACCGTGGATTTCTCTCCTCCATTTTGTTTCACTCATACAGCTCTCGTGCTGGACATCTTGCCTCCAGTGTTTCCAACATACTCTTCCCGCCCCACAGCCTTCTTCCTCTACCCGGGATATGCTTCCCCTAGTTAGTTCTAAGCCTTGGCCTGCTCCTTCACTCAGGTCTGCGCAAAAAATGTCTTCTCCTCATCACTCTAATTCCATCAACAACTCTCTCCTTAGCCTGCTTTATTTTACTTTGTAGCAGTGAATACCACCTGACAATGGCATTTGCTTGTTTAGTTTTTATCGGCCTTTCCTCACTAAAATGAAAGCTTTATGAGAACCAAAATTTTGTTTAGCTTATTACTCTGTCCGTGGACCCAGAACAAATGGTGCTTGGCAGGTAGAATGCACCCAGTTGATGTTTTTCTAAATGGAAGGTGGAAAGGAAGGGGAAGGAGGGAATCAAAATAGTGAGATCCAGATTTTCTAACGTTGTACCTTCATTTATTTTCACATTTATTTCCACAAGATAGGATGTCATGAAATAAAATTGCTAGATTAAAGGTTTGTGTGTTGTATTGAACGTACGTATGTGATGATTTTCTAGTCTAACCTAGGCTGAAGATACGAGAAAATTGTCCTTAGAAAAGAAAAAAGTTGGCTTGAGTACTTTTTTTACTCGATTACTAATGACATGATTGTGTTAGATTGTTACAGAGCAGCAAACTGGCCAGAAAATCCAGATTGTGACAGCGCTTGATCATAGTACCCAAGGCAAGCCGTTCCTTTTGACAAATCCCGATGGCTCTACCCCAAGCAAAGTCATTCTGGCCAGGCCAGACTCTACTCCCGGAAAAGTTTTCCTCACAAGCCCGGATGCAGCAGGTGTCAACCAGTTATTTTTTACAACTCCTGACTTGTCTTCGCAACACCTCCAGGTAAATAGAGTTTCTTTTTATCTTACCCTTGAAAACAATAAAAAGCAAGTCCTGATATTAGGACTTTATGTCCTACATGTTCCGTAGCGTAAAATTATGTGCTGCCTTCCTCTGTGAGCCACTGCCCTCCTCTGAGCCACTATACTTATCTTCACACATCTACACACCTATATACTTGGTGGGGTTTGGGGGGGTTTTTTTGGTTTTTTAGTGCCATGCAGTAAAATATACCCTGTCTAGGTTGGCCAGGAAGGGACTTAATAAAGAATATAGAGAGCTCAAATAACTGTTAAAAAGCCTAAAGAAACAGTTGTAAGCTAGGTTTCCAAGAATAACTACTGGAGCAGGCTTCAGAACTTGCTTCTAAGTGACCTTATGCTTCTGTACAGTTAGGAAACTTCCAGATCAGGAGCATGTACAGAATTCTAATAGCTGCAGTTTCCAAAACCAAGCTTCCTGTACCTTGAACAGGTAGCTGCAAAATCAAGAAAGTCAATACTGTAGCTACCAGCTTTGTCATTTTGCATCTTCTGTTGTCGTCTGCTTCTTCGCTGATAGTGAAAGCAGTCTATCCCATGGTGGGCTTTAACATTGGAATCCATCGGTAGTGTAGATTAACTGTACGTTGTTTTAATTTTTGTTAGCTGTACATTATTCTTCGAAAAGCCAGTTCAGGCTTTTGTACACTGCGTGCCTGTGGTTATGTAGCTGTTTTTACTACTGGTTGCTGTAATTGAATATGTCTAACAATGAATCCATAGGTTTGCCTCTGCAGACTTTAGTTGGGGGTGAGGGTGGGGAGGTGCCCACTTAAAATTGGATTCCTATTTTCTGATGAAAAACTAATCAAAGAAAGTTCCTTTTAGAATTGAAAAACTCCAGATTCATAAGATAGAAGATTTTGCCTGTATATCCTAATAGATTCTATTACCCTTCAAATTACATAATTTATAGTATTTTTAAAAACAGCTGGTAGAAAATGGGTAGGATATATAAAGTTATTTTATCAGAAAGACAGAAGTCACTAGAAAAATGTGTAACATTATCCATACCTTAATTACTTTACTTTTTTAATTAAAAGACTTGAGTTTTTTCAAGAATTTTATATTTACAGAAATACTGAGCATTTAGTACAGAGTTCCCATATAACCTCCCAATGCACAGTTTCTCATATTACTAACATTTCACAGTAGTATGATACATTTGTTATAATTTTTTTTGTTTGTTTTTTGTTTTTTTTTTTGTCTTTTTGCTATTTCTTGGGCCACTCCCGTGGCACATGGAGGTTTCCAGGCTAGGGGTCGAATCGGAGCTGTCGCCACCGGCCTACGCCAGAGCCACAGCAACTCGGGATCCGAGCCGTGTCTGCAACCTACACCACAGCTCATGGCAACGCCGGATTGTTAACCCACTGAGCAAGGGCAGGGACCGAACCCGCAACCTCATGGTTCCTAGTCGGATTCGTTAACCACTGCGCCACGATGGGAACTCCCTCATTTGTTATAATTAAAGGACTAGTAGTATTTCTATGTTAGCTAAAATCCATAGCTTTCCCTAATTTTTACCTAGCATCCTTTTTTGTTCTAGGATACCACATAACATTCAGTTGTCATGTTTCCTCAGACTCCTTTTAGCTGTGACACTTTCTCAGACTTTCCTTTCATTTGATGACTGTGGCCATTTTGAGGTATACGAGTCATTTTGCGCCCCACTGTACAACTTTGGTTTTTTTTGTTTTTTTTTTCTCCCATGGCTAGACTGGGGTTGTGCGTTTCAGGGTGGAGGATCAGAGAGGTTAAGTGCCATTCTCATCACATCATATCAAGGGTACTTACTAGCATCATGTTTTACGACTGGTCATGTCACCTGGCTGAAGTATTGTGTATCAGATTTCTCCACTGTAAAGTTACTCTCTTTGAAAAAAAATTCTCTATTTAAAAAATAAAGATAATATTGCTACTTTGCCTACTTTATGGATTATCTCTAAGAACGATGAAAGAGAAACAGGTATAGGATGGAATTCTTCTGGCCTGAGGATTTGATTTCTGGTCTAGTGGCCTAAGATATAATATGGGCAAGCCCGTTAAGCTCTCAGTGTCTCTTCTGCTCTTAGGAATAAAAGCAGATAAAAGGTTAGCATAATTTGCAATAGATGTGCTATAAAGAAAGGAGTGGTGCCTGTCATAGATGTTTTCAGAGGACATCTAAAACCAGAAATTGTTTAGGTTTTTTTAAATTTTTATTGAAGACTGAGTTTTATGGTGATATAAGGAGAAACATAGTATAAGGGGCGGCTATTTTAATGACTGTTAATTTTTTTTAATTAGAATTACTCTTGAAGGCATTCACACCCATAAGAGAAGAAAAAGTCAGGAAGTTCCCATCGTGGCGCAGCGGTTAACGAATCCGACTAGGAACCATGAGGTTGTGGGTTCGGTCCCTGCCCTTGCTCAGTGGGTTAACGATCCGGCGTTGCCGTGAGCTGTGGTGTAGGTTGCAGACACGGCTCGGATCCCGAGTTGCTGTGGCTCTGGCGTAGGCCGGTGGCGACAGCTCCGATTGGACCCCTAGCCTGGAAACCTCCATGTGCCGTGGGAGCGGCCCAAAGAAATAGCAAAAAGACAAAAAAAAAAAGAAAGAAAGAAAGAAAAAAAGAGGGCTAATTTGTGGACTCTTTTTTTTTTTTTTTTTTTTGACTGCTCTGTGCTACAGCTTGATGTGGGCTCTCATTCCTAGAACAGGGATTGGACCCTGGGCAGAAGCAGTGAAAGCACAGAATCCTAACCACTGGCCCACCAGGGAACTCCCTGTGGGCTATTTTAAAGCAGGGCTAGATATTTACTAAATGCCATGTCACATTTTTTGGCTTGAACTTAATTTGTTTACCTTTCAAAAGATTGGAAGAAAATAACAAAAAAATTGAAGAATAAACCTAAAAGAGGAAACGCCTATTTCTTTGCCAGTATTATATTAGCTGTACCTAGTGATGAGCTCTTACTACTAAAGAGGGTTAATTACTTGCCCAAGGCCACCTGACTAGTCCTCTCTACTTGGTATCATTAACAGACTCCAGAGTCCATGCTCTCAACCTCTTCACCTAACCCAAATCTTGGACAGCTCAATGACAAGTTTATATCTTTGTTTATGAATCATGTTCCATAATGATAGATAAATAAATGCTTCAACATAGTTTTTCTTTATTTTTTCTTTATAACTTCTTTTCTATTTAAAAATTTAGAGTTTTTTTTTTTTTTTTAATGCTGTTAGAGCTTATTTTAGTCATGTCATTCCATGTGGAAATATTCTCAGTTACTCAAAGACAAATGTCCTGATAGAACTGATAACTGCTGCAAGAATTTGATGTGTTCATATGAATAAGTACTTAATGGGTGAGATGTAGTTAAAAAAAAAAAAAGTCATGTATTTATGTTGAAGACTGTTTAATGAAATTGTTATGAAACAAATTACTATGGAACAAATTTAAAAGGTATTCTTTTTGTGCTTATAGCATTGAAATTTTTATCTATATGTAAAGAAAATTAAGGAATTCCCGTCGTGGCTCAGTGGTTAACAAACCTGACTAGTATCCATAAGGATGTGGGTTTGATCCCTGGCCTTGCTCGGTGGGTTAAGGATGCGGCATTGCCATGAGCTGTGGTGTAGGTCACACACTCAGCTTGGATCCCTCGCTGCTGTGGCTGTGGTGTAAGCCAGCAGCTATAGCTCTGACTGGACCCCTAACCTGGAAACCTCCATGTGCCGTGGGTATGGCCCTTAAAAAAAAAAAAAAATCAAGAATAGTTTAATGGATACATTCATAATAATAGAGGTCAAAGTTTCAGAATAACTTATGAAAAAGTAAGATTGACTGAATGTTCTTTTGGTTTTTTACATGAGAGTATTACTGAGTAACAGCAAACTGTGTTTTTCCCCCACTTTAGCTCTTAACAGATAATTCTGCCTCAGAACAAGGACCAAATAAAGGTTTTGATCTTTGCGTAGTATGTGGAGACAGAGCATCAGGTAACTTTAAAAATAACCTCCTATATGTGTTGTGTTGTTAAAATAACTATGACGATGTTTCTTATACTGAAAGCAAAAAGAAAAATAAAGGAGCATGTCATTCTTAAGGTTCATATTTGTAGTCTATGAAATTTAACTAATTTTTTCCCCTCAGCTTTTTATTCACCTACAAGTTTGTTTGTTTGTTTGTTTTTCTTTTCAGTGCCACACCTGCAGCATAAGGAAGCTCCTAGGCTAGGGGTCAGATTGGAGCTGGAGCTACCAGTCTGCACCACAGCCACAGCAGCTGGATCCAAGTCACATCTGTGACCTGTGCCATAGCTTGCAGCACTGCCAGATCCTTAAGCCACTGAGTGAGGTCAGGGATTGGATTTGTATGGTTCATGGATACTAGTCAGGTTCTTAACCCACTGAGCCACAATGGGAACTTTACCTACAAGTTTTTTACTTTAATGCAGTTTAATTTTATCTTGCAATGACATAAAATGCATATTTCAAAGAATTAGGAAAGACAGTTTCATTTTTTGTAAGTAAGCTGAACGTGTGGAAATTTTTCTGAATGTGAAACCAGTTCTGTCAAAGGAATTGCTTCAAACTTCGTTGTAATCCTTAATAACATAACATTAGGTTGTTAACTACCTTTTGAGCCCTGTCCTCATTCCAGGCATACAGAGTCACAGATTATTAAGGTGAAAAAGCTCTGGTCAACCTTTATGTAACGCTCTGTATAACTTAGCAGGCATTTCTCCATGTCTAGTTCTAGTACTCAAGGTTATGTCATTTTAGTTGTGGTCATCATTCTTTCATGCCAGAAATACACACCCATATTCATTCATATATATTCACAAATGTCAGTGGGAAAGTTTAAGGACCCAGCTCTTTTCCGTAGCTTCATTACCAAAACCTCCACTAGCGCTTTTCCCAGAGTATGTGCAATTTGTTAATAGATGTGCCAAAGAAATGGTTTGTGAGAGTTCCCTTCTGGCTCAAAGGATCTGGGGTTGTTACTGCTATTGCTCTAGTTATAGCTGTGGCGCAGCATGCTACAGGTGCGGCCAAAAAAAAAGAAAAAAAGAAATGGTTTGTGAAATGATAGGTTTATCAAGCTGTAACAGAACTCACTATACTTTTAAGAATTCAGGCACAACAGTTTAAGGAGCCAGCATTATCACTTCATTGTCTTGGATTGCTGCTGTATGTAATTTGATTCTTGGCCCAGAAACTTCTGCATGCTATGGGTGTGGCAAAAAAAAAGAAAATGTGAAACTCAAAGTGAGGAAGGATTATTAGAGTTCAAGTTCTAACTGACATTAATATCCTTTTTTTGAAGCATGGTTTTCAAAATACAGTAGCTTTATGCACTATTACAGAACTATGGTTAGTGATCTCACAAGTGAAAATAGCTTTTATGTTTTATCATGAGGTTATGGTGATTTTGTTTCTTTTCTTAACCAAATTTTCCATGCCATTATTAAGATTACGAAACTTAAAAAAACTCATCTTGGCGTTCCCCTCGTGGCTCAGTGGTTAATGAATCCGACTAAGGAACAGTGAGGTTACGTGTTCTATCCCTGGCCTTGCTCAGTGGGTTAAGGATCCAGCATTGCCTTGAGCTGTGGTGTAGGTTGCAGACGCAGCTCGGATCCCGAGTTGCTGTGGCTCCATTGTAAGCCTGTGGCTACAGCTCCAATTAGACCCCTAGCCTGGGAATCTCCATATGCTGCAGGTGCGGCCCCAGAAAAGACCAAAAAAAAAAAACAAACTTGTTTAATATATTTTATTAGAGAATAAGGTTGTTTCATTTTCTGTTTCATGTCATACACTCAGAAATGTCAGTTTCATCTCATTTGTTTGAAGGGAAAAAAATGGGCTTATTTCAGTTCTGAAGTATATGACTTGTGTTTTCTGAAACATTTTGTCTTTAGGGCGTCATTATGGAGCTGTAACTTGTGAAGGCTGCAAAGGATTTTTTAAAAGAAGTATCCGAAAAAATTTAGTTTATTCATGTCGAGGATCAAAGGACTGTATTATTAATAAACACCATCGAAATCGCTGTCAATACTGCAGGTTACAAAGATGTATTGCATTTGGAATGAAACAAGACTGTATGTATTAGCTTTAAATGAGAAAATACTTTTAAGAATTCAGGCAAACTCAGAAGTGTGTTAAAATCAACATTTTAAGATATGTCAAATATATATGGTTTTTAATTTAAAGTTTTCCAACTAAAATGTAGCAATATGTGCATATGTATGTATTTGTTATACATTCAACAAATCTTTGTTGTGCCTATATGCCAGGCATGTATTTTTTGTTTGAACGCAGTAATAATTGGGAAAAAAAGCACAGCTAACTAGATACCAGTTTAATTTTTGGTTAAATTACTCAACTGTTTAGTAAGGTAACGACAGTAGCTGATACTGAGTTCTCATGCTTTTACTCTGTGTATAGCATATGAATTAACTTACTCTAAACAAAATTCTCAGTACTACAGTGACTCCATTTGTCATTTTAATGAATAGGAGATTTAGTAACTTGCTCAAGGTCACAGCAATATAAGTGGCAGGACTTGGATTTGAATCTTGGCAGTTTTGTTTCATTTTTCTTAGAAAATGTACATTGAAGAACTACAGGATACTATCTCCTAAGTAGGGATCGTGAAATAAAATTGCTCTAAGTGAAATACATTCCTGTATTTTATAAATGAAGACCAAGCAATTGAATTACTTCTCAAGAGTCTCCCTGTCCTTAACTGAAAAAAGATCTAACTTGAGTCTTTTTGTGGTTTCTCTATTACTACTGTTTTCAGTTGGTGAAATATTATTTCATTTTTTAATACTCTTATATAACTAAGTAAAAGACCCCTAACTTGAGTTTTTCCTCCTTGACAGTGAACTGTTTTTATTTTTTATTTTTTTGTCTTTTTGCTATTTCTTTGGGCCGCACCCGCGGCACATGGAGGTTCCCAGGCTAGGGGTCCAATCGGAGCTGTAGCCACCGGCCTACGCCAGAGCCACAGCAACGTGGGATCCGAGCCGCGCCGCATCTGCGACCTACACCACAGCTCACAGCAAGGCCGGATCCTTAACCCACTGAGCAAGGGCAGGGATCGAACCCGCAACCTCATGGTTCCTAGTCGGATTCGTTAACCACTGCGCCACGACAGGAAATCCGAACTGTTTTTTAAAAATAGGAGTTCTTCTATTTTTCTGCCATGGTTAGGGCAGGGAGAGAAGAAAGAATAAGAGATGCACAGTGGCCATTTTTACTATTTTGGAGCAACTTTTTTGAACTTGCAAATAATTTCTAAAGATGGACGGTTATCTTTGAAATTCATTTATGTTGATCATGTCTCCCGATAGCCGTGTTGCTGACCTAGAGCTTGATTACATTTATTTTATTTCATTTGTAATTTTTTATTATAGTTGATTTAAGGTGTTCTGTCAGTTTCATGCTTACATTTATAAATGACTATAAATTCTGCCTTGTGATATAAATTTGATGCATTTTTGTAGCTGTTCAGTGTGAAAGAAAACCCATTGAGGTATCAAGAGAAAAATCTTCCAACTGTGCTGCTTCAACAGAAAAAATCTACATTCGAAAAGACCTTCGAAGTCCCTTAGCTGCAACTCCAACTTTTGTAACAGATAGTGAAACTGCAAGGTATAGTAAAAACGACCAAAAAATAAATAGATAGATTAAGTAGCTGGTTAATTGCTTTTCTTCCCAGTGAAATTAAGGCTAAAATTTATACTTATTTGTTACAGGTCAGCAGGACTTTTAGATTCAGGAATGTTTGTGAATATTCATCAGTCTGGAATAAAAACTGAGTCAGCTGTGCTGATGACACCAGATAAGGTGTGTTTAGTACAATTAATTTAAAGCTTAAAACTTTTTAAGCTTTTAAAATTGTTTCCTTTTCTCCACCATCAATTTGGCCAGTTGATTTCATCTTAAATATTCTCTGTTACAAGTTGCTTTTTTTTTTTTAAGCATAAATTATTAATTATTTGGTAGCGTCAAATGACAAAGCTAAAAGAACTTGGTAATGAGTTTGACGTCCCTTATTTAAGGGAAGACTATCCATGAATCAGCAGATTACCATGCTCACAAGCAGTAGAACCCTCTTCCAGAGGAATTTTAGGCAAGAGTGAGTTTTATAGAGTGTTAGAAACAGCCACTAGGAAATGGGGTTTTATTGTCTAGGATGTTGGGGGTTTCCGTGTTAGGCTGTGGTCTGGGGGAAGGTGAGTTTACTGGAGATGCAGAATTGTGATTGGTGTGCATTATTACGTCTCCTCAATAGGTGTTTCCTTTCAGTGCAGACTGATAGGTTTAGTTTTGTGAAGTGGCCTGGGCCCCTGGAGCCGCCTCCACTTGGTGGGTCCTGATATGCGAATTCACTTGATCAGGAGCAGTGTTCATTGTTCCACTAGAACAGTGATAGCATCAACGTGAAAATGACGTTTAAAAGTCTTCCAGATTTCTTTCATCTTGAAATAAAAGTCCTCAAAAGTGGAAATGTATGATAAATGTAAAATTCTTTATATCCCTTTTGTGTTCTCTTACAGATTTTATAGTGTTAAAACAGTTAAAATACTTCAGGTGAAGAGAAATTCCTAGCGCACCTCACTCAAAACTTTGGCTTGACTTGAGGGTAGGAATAGGATTGCAAGAGCTCTCCTAACTATCTATCCAAGTCATCTGGGTTCTCTTAGAGATTTGGAGCAGCTCTTTCTTGAGCAAGGGCTATGAAGGAAAAAAGGTTTGCTTGGTTAGGTTGAGCATGTAGAGTTTCTGTAGTGCCCAGAAGCCCCTTATGAGAGCCGAAAGCAAACATTTCTTCTCAAGACTCATACCTGAAGGCAGAATTTCAGAGAGCCTATGATTAGTGTTTCTTTCAACCTATAACATGGTCTGATTTTATATACCCTATAATATTATTCATTCTATATATGGCCAGATTTGTTCTTTATTTGTTGCTGGATACTTAATAGAATCAAATTTCATCTGCCACTTAACTAGTTGAATAACCTTGGACAAGTTATTTGACCTCTTGGTGCCTCAGTTTCCTTCCTCATCTGTAAAATAAGGGATAATAAGAGTGTCTGCCTTAGAGGCTGGGCTTTAGCATGTTGTTATTAATCAAGGAGGTTTCATATCTTACTGTATATTTTAGAATTACTCTTAAGATTTCACTTAGCCTTATCTTCATGATGCATGCTTAGAACTATAGGTACAATTTCATTGAAGTATTAACTCCTTTAGGAAAGGAAGGGAACTAAGTTTTGTTTAAAAATTACTATTTTCCCAGTACACTTTTCTGTATATCAGTATTAAATTGTATGAACAGCCTTATGTGGTTGGTTTCTGCCAAATGGTCCCCAAAATGTCAAGTCACAATGTGAGGTCTCCCCATTAAACATCTAGTTAGACAAGTTATGAGATGGAAGAGAAGTTTTAGTTGAAATTTAAAATACCTAAAAATGGTAACTCCTTTTACTCGTATGTAAGAAGGCTGGAGCAGTGGTTAGGAGCATAGGCTTTCCCATCAGACGGCTCTGACATCCCGTCCCGCCTCTGCTTCTTACTGCTATAGTGACAATGGGTAATTCCTCTTATTGGTAATAAAGGGACGATGGTTCCTATTTCACAACGTTGTTAAGTCGAATAACACACATAAGTAGTAATCGTGTAAGAACTCAGAAGCTGGTAGATGCTGCAGTAAATGATTCTGAGACCATTCATTGATTTAGAGAGAGCACAAAAACTATTTGCCTAATTATTCACTGAAATCTATTTCACATAAACTAAAAAGTCAATAAAAGAAATGAAATTCAAGGAAACAGGTATGTACTTTTAGGATTAAGAACACTATAAACAAAAGCCATAAAGGAGTAATGAAAAATTTTAAATATCATTAAGTGATCCTGGACTACTCCAGGCCCTGGATTGAACCCACACCTCTGCAGTGACTCAAGCAGCTACCCTTGGATTTTTTTTTTTTTTTCTTTTTAAGCCCACATCTGCGGCATATGGAAGTTCCCAGGCTAGGGGTCAAATTGGAGCTGCAGCTGCAGGCCTATGCCACAGCCACAGCAACGCCAGAGATCGAACATGCATCTTCACAAACACTATGTCAGGCTCTTAATTCACTGAGGATTCTGAATCACTGCACCACAGCAGGAACTCCAGTGCAGTTTTTAGTGTAAAGTAACTTTTTATGAACATTTCCTAGGAAATGTACATGATGTTTTTAAACTTGTATTTTCCTCAAGTTTCTAAAAGCTCAGAGTTCTTTGATTTTACTTTCTAGATTCTTTTTATCTTAGTTTTCTTTTGGTATTTTGTAATCTAGAATTGGGTTTTTCCAATTTAAAAGTTTACTGATACCTATTTACAGAATTTTAATACTTTTTTCTTTTTTTAAAGGCTGAATCATGTCAGGGAGATTTAAGTACATTGGCCAGTGTAGTGACATCATTAGCAAGTCTTGGAAAAGCTAAAGACCTTTCTCAAAATAGTACTGAAATGTCTATGATTGAAAGCTTAAACAATGGTGACACCTCTTTGTGTGAATTTCACCAAGAAATGCAGACTAATGGTGATGTTTCAAGGTAAGGTCTGTTTTGATCATATTTTATTCAAGTGTCCTTTAGTATGTCTTAAAATATTTTTATGTTGAATACTATTTACAGAAGTTTCAAAAAACAAGTATTTCTATTAGACTTAGAAAACTTAAGACAGAAGTAAATTTTAATTGAAAAATTTCTATTCAATATAAAACATTATTCAACAGGTTACATTGTAAATAATGAGCAGTGAGTGAATATAATATTAGAAATGCACTCAAAATTCATGATTTTTTTTCTGATAAAAGTGATAATTTGGGCCTGATTTTTCAGATATTTTAGTGGCCAGCTTTATCTTCTGTATATTTAAAGTTAAACATTTTTCTTACCAGGCAGTCATGTTTATTTTACCCACCAATTTCTAGTGATGAAAATAGATTTTTAACAACTTAGTTGAATCAACTACAATTTTAAGTTTACACTTCAGGAAACTTGTATCAGAATCCTACTTTCATTCCCTTAATATTAACACTTAAGATGTAGAAACCATATTTCTGCAGGCTTTTTTCCACACTCTGTTCATATTCGGAAATATTGAGGAAACTGCATTTAAGAGTCTCAATAAGTACTTTGCTGAACATAATATTTTAAAGAACTTTAGAAGGCGTCTAATTAAGAAACATGAGATATTTTGATTAGTTATTTGTTAATATTATTTGCCATCCTAATGTCAGATTTTTACAGTTTAGATAGAGCTGTATTACCACAAAATTTCTCTGAAATTTTAAATAAAACTAAAACCTAACTTTATATTGTGTAGAATTTAGGGAAGTCAACATAGTTCTTGCCCTTGTTCTTTCTAAATAACTTCGGTACATAAAATAAATGGGCTAATATCTTATACTATCAGGTGTGTAACTTGTAAAATTATGTTTTCATACCACAGTCTAAAAACTTTTCTCTCCTTAATTACATAAGTTTTTTAAAAGATTTGAATTCTCTGGTAAAATCCATACCATACATTTGAAGTTTAAGTCGTTGCTTTTGGAGAGAGTGAGTCAAAGACATCACTGAAATAAAATGGTCGGTGATGCACCAAAGTTGTACTTTCTACGTAGTTTTTAAGGCCTAAGTCTTGATTTCAGAATTTTATATAGAATTTTCATTTTATTGTGGAGATTGGCCAAGCTCACAGCTTCTGATGTCTCCTTATAGGGCATTTGACACTCTTGCAAAAGCATTGAATCCTGGCGAGAGCACAGCCTGTCAGAGCTCAGTAGAGGGCATGGAAGGAAGCGTACACCTAATTGCTGGAGACTCAAGCATAAATTACATCGAAAAAGAGGGGCCACTTCTCAGCGATTCACATGTAGCTTTCAGGGTATTTCCATGTATATATATATATATTTCATAATTTTTATGTTGTGTTACAATTTTGATTAATTTTCCTTTCAAAAATCAAAGTATATATATTGTGCTTTTAAAGTCAGATATCCCTGATAGAATTTGAAACAGCAGCTAAAACATACAAATCTAGCTATTGAAAACCATGGCTTAATAAAACATTGTGTTTGTAAGTCATAATTATAAACCACTTAATGTTTAAGAGTATAAAAGTTAGCTTTTAGAACATTTAGACAATTTTTTTTCATTTAGACTCTGTTAGACATAGCTTTGTTGATGGTGGTGTTTTTAAATATTGGCATTCATGATGTATTGAATGCACTGGTTTTATTCAATGCCTAGCTACTGCTGCTTTAGTGTAAACCAGTATCTAAGACTCAGATAGTCTGCTTTTACCAAGTAACTACAAAGAACTCAATTATGTATTGCCCTAGTTAACTTGTTCTCAATATTATTTTAAGAAGGTTAAAATTATTTAATAAATTTTAACTTTTGATTTTTAACTTTTTATGCTTTACCCATTTGGAGAAGGTACATTTGTAATTTCTTTTTTGCTTCCCTACATACCTTAGTTTATGATGGAAACAATACATGTAGAATACTATAAACAGTACATGTAGAATGTCAGAAAACAGCTTTCTAGCATTTGATTTGTCATTCAAATAGTGTTTGGCCCACAGCTATCGAGAGGCTGACCATTGAGGCTCTCTGTACATTAAGATCTGCTGTTTTGACCCTTCCATTTTAACCATTCTGTCTTTGCTCTGCCAGCTCTGAATACTGTTAGGAAATCATATGCAAGTGGATGAAAGTACCTAGGAGATTTCAGTTAACACTGTAGAGCGGTCCTGAAATCATGAGGGTAATTGCTCATAGCTTTGCTACAGATTTTAAATTTCCAAAAATTTTTTTCTTTTCTTTTCTTTTCTTTTCTTTTTTTTTTTTTTTTAAAGATCACACCCATGGCATAGGGAAGTTCCCTGGCCAGAGATTGAATCCACGCTACAGCTGCTGCAGCAATGCCAGATCCTTTAACCTACTGCGTCTAGGGATTGAACCCACGCCTCTGCAGCAAACCAAACTGCTGCAGGCAGATTCTTAACCTAGTACACCACAGCAGGAACTTCTCCCTGGCTTTCTTATAAACATATACATGGTTATAAAAGAGATGTGTGTGCTACTGGCAGAAATAATGAACACAAAATAAATCTAACACTGGCCAACATTGCATATAATAAAATATATTCTTGTAAAAGTTGCCTCGGTAGAGGTAGCCCAGAGAAAACTCACAGTAACTTAATAATTGCTATAATTTAATATAGGCAATAAAACATATCATTGAAGCCAATCTTTATGGAAACTTTCACCAGAGATAATTTACATGAAAAAAATCAGAAATTAAGTTTTATTTTTTATATTTTATTTTTATGGGGCCTATAAGAACAGACAGTGGGCATAATCACTGTCGTCCTGTAAAAATTTTTTCTTTCTGGATTTGGTTTTGTTTCCATTCTGACCTTGACTTGCTGTGTTCTGGGTATCCTCAGAATCCGCGCTATCAAGTTTCTTGCTCTCTTGAAAAGGACAGCTTCTTCTTTCTCTGATTCTTGTTTACAGCCTCTTGAAATCAAGAGCTTTACTTTCCAGTGACTTCCCACCCTGATAACTGTTATGGTTAGGTTCTCTCATTGAAGTTTTTATGGCCATGAGTTTCAAGATCTGGCATCTGTAATCAAAAAATCAGTCCTTTCTATTGCTGAACTAAGTAGCATTTTGTTTCTCTCCTGCATTTTCGTGTACAATGTAGTTTGCATATTCTATCATTTGAGCCTCACCACGGTCCATTGAGGTTTGGATTTTTATTGTCATTCTATAAATGAAAAGATATTTGGAGGCTTTCGTTGTCTTACTGAAAACAATCCAGACATTAAGTAGAAATTCTCTAATATATGACTTGCATTTTGATTCTGAAGAATCTTGGACGATAGTAATATTTAACGTTTTTAGTAAACTTTAGTTTCTGATGTGATATCATGTACTTTATCCCACTTGATTTTAAAATTTCCATATAAGATGGATAAAATTAGCCTTTAGAAACAGGCGTATGAGACAGAGGTAGTTGTTTTCCAACACTATTCTTCTCGGATGTTCGTTATCTTAATACTACAGTCACAGTCTGTTTGGTCGCCGTGTTGGATATTTGGAAGTCATTGTCATTCTCCCCAAATCTCACGACCTTCCATTCCATGATGGAATCCCATTGAATTTCTTCCTCCCTCTTCATTTTTATTGCCATATTCCATGGCTCTTAGAAGTTTTTACTTACACTGTTAGAGTAATTAACCTTTGCTTCCAGTCTCCTCATCTTGTCCTGTGCATTGGTAACACAGTGATATTAAAAAAAAAAAAAATCCAGTTGTGCTGTTCAGCTACCTAAAATCCCTCAGTAGTTTCCCATCTCATTCTCATATGAGATAAAGTCTGTGACCTCTCAGGACCCTCCAGTCTGATCCAATTGCCCATTTCTCAGACATGCCATTCCCTTTCTTGGCCCTTTGCATAGCTCATTCAGTTTCCACTCCTGTGCTGATTCTACAGCGCTTAGCTTAATGGCTTAGATGAAGGCTCCCTAAATGGTTGCTGAGTTAATATGTAATCCAGAGTCACACAGATAATTAATGACAAGTTGGAAGTAGAATCCAGATCTGCTAATTTCAGTTAAATATTTTAAAAGCTGTCTCACACAGCCTATTTTCAGAATTACAGAAACTGCTAGAAAGTAGTTGCAGACAAGTAATAACTTCTAAATTTAGTTCATGCAACTGTCTTTAAGAAATCATCTCAGTATAATAAATGTGTATAACTTGAAAAATGTTTAATACAATATAAACCCAAAAATCCACAGGTGTTTTTGGGAAACTTTACCACCTTTATAGTAGGAATTCACCTTCTCTATAGAGGAAGAAATCTTTGGGGTTTTTTTATTCTAAAAGACGTGTTGAATGAATTGTTTCTTCAGTCAACATTTGCGTTCTGATGCATAACGCTAGAGGTGTATCTTGCTTTAAGAAAATTAAGTATGTGAAAGAGATAAATTACATTTCCTCTCTCTATAAAATAATACAGCATGGCAATCTTTCGAATAGTGAGTTCTTGTGTATATTATAAGTGATTTCAGTTTTATGATTAAAGCAACAGAGAGTTTTCAGCGTTGCCACCACTGTTGTGTAACCAAGGTGTGTCTTTTAGCCTTTATATTCAGTTTTTACGTATTAGAAGTATTTTATTGTTTAAAAGTGATTTTTTTTTTGTCTTTTTTTGCTAGTTCCCAGGCTAGGGGTCGAATCGGAGCTGTAGCCACTGGCCTACGCCAGAGCCACAGCAACGCGGGATCCGAGCGGCGTCTGCAACCTACACCACAGCTCACGGCAACGCCGGATCGTTAACCCACTGAGCAAGGGCAGGGACCGAACCCGCAACCTCATGGTTCCTAGTCGGATTCGTTAACCAATGCGCCACGACAGGAACTCCTAAAAGTGATTTTAAACTGCTTAGCAAAGGATAATCTTGTTTTGCCTCTTATTCCTCCCCAATAAAACTAGTAATATTTGGTAATTACTAATGACTTTTCAGGCCTTTTTTTCCCCTACTCACCTTAGGCAGCTCTAAAAACCTGTGATAGTTCCTAGTTTGTTTTTTATATACTTAGGTGTGGAGACAGTTGCATCCTAATAATTACATTTATGACGTTTAATATCTGCTTACCTACAGTTCACTTAAGAATTTTCTTAAGGATAATTTACTGCTCTGGTAAGCATTTCTCAAACATGTAGAAAATTATCTTCTCATACATGGAATTTCAACTGTCAGTTGCCCTATTGTTTTATTACTTGAGACCCTTTATAAATAGATAAACCATTTATGGCTAATATCAAGCATAGGAAGTTAATATTTTTTGCATTTTTATCTAACACTTCCAGAGAACTTTGATAGCAGTTTGATGAAAACCTTTGATCTGCTTGGCATCATAGACACCTTTGAGAATCTGTTAAAAGCTATATATATATCCATTCAGAAAAATACATACGGGCACATTCACCTGCTCCGCTACCGAGGTAGCCACTGTTAACTGTGTGGTGTATCTCCTCCTGTTGTAATATACACTCTTTTTAGCATAAATTGGGTCATCTCCATACTGTTGTGCCATTTTTCAACTTAGATGTCTGTGAAATGTTTTTTCCATGCTGTAATATCTCAGTTTATCTTGCTAATTTTAATGCTTACAGGTACCTTATATCATGGATTATTCTTTTCCTTAGTGATGGAAATTTGGGTTATTGCCAGCATTTAAATTTCTCTGTTAAGAGCAGTACTGAATGGACATCCTTACACGTGCTTTTTGTGCATGTATGCAAGTCACTTTTGGAAATGGAGGTTTAAAAGTGGCGTTGCTGTGTCACAGAATAAACTGTTTTAAAATTTTGATAGATAAGTCAAATTGCCCTTCAGTTGACCCACACTCAGTAGTATGTGTTTTCCTGTCTCATCACCTACACTTGATATTATTCGTTATTTTAATAATTTTTAAAATTCCCAAAAGAGTTTCTTATGGATGAAATGACATTTCATTGATAGCAAGATTTTCACAAATGCTTATAGAAGTGTTTTGATGTAGGCTATTTATTTCCAACAGTGGTCACACATTTAAAATAATTACCCAAGGTCGGCAATACAGACTGATAGCCTGTGAGTTATGGCTACACACAGATTTTGTTTTACGTGCAGATTAAATGGGGAGATTTTCACTTAGAAGCTACTCTTTGAAGAGTTTCAAGAGTTGGTAGTGTTGAGCCCATATTACCATACGTTTTTATTGTGTTGAATTCAAGTCACAGCCATGCCCCTTACCTGGGAGTATGCACTTTCCAAGTGGTGTCAACAGGCCCACATCATTCATGTCTCTTCTGGTCCCACAAGCATTTGTGGGGTTTTTTGTTTGTCTTTTTTTTTCTTTTTGAGGGCCCCGCCCGAGGCATATGGAGGTTCCTAGGCTGGGGGTCGAATCGGAGCTGTTGCTGCCAGCCTGCACCACAGCCACAGCAATGCCAGATCTGAGCCAAGTCTGTGGCCTACACCACAGCTCACGGCAATGCCAGATCCTTAGTCCACTGAGCCAGGCCAGGGATCAAAGCTGCAACCTCATGGTTCCTAGTCAGATTGTTTCCACTGTGCCACAGTGGGAACTCCAGCATTTGAATTTATTATTCCCATAGCCTGAGCAGAAGGGATACAATAAAGGATTGCTTCTTAAACTGAGTTGGTTGTGTACCACTGTTAATAAAAGGAGGGAGAGAAGGCAAAGACATGTTGTCAGACCGAGCCAGTAACGGTTAAAAGCACAGTGAGATAATGCCATCCGTGGTTGGTATTTGTTAAGCGGAATTCTGCTTTATCTGAATATTGCTTCGTTAGAAACTGTGGTCCTCACATTTGTTCTAAATCCTATTTTTAGCTATAAAATCCAGTGACTTGGATTATTTCGAGCCCTCCCTTTTGGTTAGTGTATTCGATGATGATCTGACAAGTTTGAGTCCATGTAGCCGTTTCAAAGCAATGCTGCTTCAGAACTGTCTGCTGTAAGACCGCTCACCTCAGTCCCTGTTCCCACCAGCTCACCATGCCGTCTCCCATGCCTGAGTACCTGAACGTGCACTACATCGGGGAGTCCGCCTCCCGGCTGCTCTTCCTGTCGATGCACTGGGCACTTTCCATTCCTTCCTTCCAGGCTCTCGGGTGAGTGTCTTGAGGTTCTTGAGCAGATATGATTTCGTAGCACAGGTGTACGTTAAGCAAGAACTTTTATTTGGGGAGGATTTGACTAAAGGGGAAGAAATGCTGTAACGTTATATCCTGAAGTTTTGTCATACATATGGCTAATCATGGCAGGAGGTATTTACTGTATATATATATATATTTTATGTCAGAGATGATGAATGTATTTCATAGTTTGACTAAGTTAACACTTTGAATGAAGTAAGTGCGGTGGAGTTGATAAATCATGGCCAGCATTGGTACTAGACCATCTGTGATGGGCCCAAGGCTAGGGAGGCTGTGGGGGTGTGTTGGGGTCGTTGTTTCCCTACACCACCACTGTTTCAGTGTCATCTCAGGCTTGTTAATAAGGAACTGAAACATGCACACAGTAAATATGTTTGACAGTAGAAATCATTGTTTTCCAATCATGTGGTTGTCCCCCCAAAAGGTAAGAAAATGTGAAACTCATAGTAGTGTACTGCTAAAATGATTGAGAAGTTTGGTCCTGCCACTAAAGGGCACATCTGTATTCTGTTTGAGTTAGATGGTAATGGGAGATAGTCTACTATAAGAAACCCAGGCTTTGCTTAAAGTCTGTCAGATGTGCTTATGTTACTTTAAAATAACTGGTGTGAAGAAGCAAAGAGACCATGGAAAAAGTTAAGCCTGTAGTTTAAAAAGTATTGTTCGAGGAGTGCCTGCTTTGGCAAAGTGGATTAAGAATCTGATTGTAAGGGCTTCATTTCTCTGGGGATGTGTGGGTTCAATCCCTGGCCTGGTGCATTGGGTTAAAGGATCCAGTGTTGCTGCAGCTGCAGCGTAGGTTACAGCTGCAGCTTGGATTCAGTCTCTGGCCCAGAAACCTCCATAATGGTTGTGGCCATTAAAAAAAAAAGAATGAGGAGTTCCCATCGTGGCGCAGTGGTTAACGAATCCGACTAGGAACCATGAGGTTGCGGGTTCGGTCCCTGCCCTTGCTCAGTGGGTTAACGATCCGGCGTTGCCGTGAGCTGTGGTGTAGGTTGCAGACGCGGCTCGGATCCTGCGTTGCTGTGGCTCTGGCGTAGGCCAGTGGCTACAGCTCCGATTCAACCCCTAGCCTGGGAATCTCCATATGCCGCGAGAGCGGCCCAAGAAAAATGGCAAAAAGACAAAAAAAAAAAAAAAAGAGTCGAATTATAGGACCACACTTGACAATGCAATTTCATAAACAATTCACTTTCATATCCTGTACCTCTGTTTTCCCATTCACCAAATAGAAATAATAACTGCTTATCCTTTATCCTTAGAAAATATTTTGAGTATAACTAAGAAATGTATTTGAATCATGACTGTAAAAGGCATACATACAACCCCACTATAATTTGGGTTGTTAATCAGTGTTGGATATACCAGGCACTAAATCATGTACTTAAATAATACAGTTACGTAGACTAAAAGCCTGATTTAGAATGGTTAACCTTTTATTTAAAATGATTGTTAATCCTCTCTCTCAAAATAACATTTAACTTTTAGGATTTTTCCAGTTGGTTTAAGACAAAATTAGAATACATATAAATTTACATGTTAACATTTTATTTATTTTAAAGCATTAATTGTGGTTCCTTAAGCTTGTAACTGGCATATATATGCCTTAAAGAATAACCTGGTGATGTTTTTCATAATAAGTTATTATGGTAAAACAGTTATTATAGTAAAACAATATATTATAGTTATTATAGTAAAACAACAAAAGGAAGGATATAGAGGGGAGTGATTTAAATTCCTTGAGTTAGTTATAACACCATTGATCTTAAGTACTTCTGTTAAATTAAGTGTGATTATCCTGTGGAAATACTCTAAATGTTGAAGAAACCAAAAATGAAGCCTGTGGTTTCCAGTTTGAATACAATGTAATTTTTATAGTGGCAGCCACATTTCCCTGTGATCTGTCTTGAAAATCAGTTTCAGTGTAACAGCCAGAAGATTCTTTGCAATTAGAATTAACTATTGTGTAGCATTTGAAGCTGTTAATTATGTAAACTTATTTATTATCACTATCCAGATAATTTATAGTTTGAATTAATCAGATGGATGAGAACTAAGTACTAATGATGGGAAATTCTGTAATGCTGTAATAAAAGCCATTCTGAGAATCTTAGAACCTGGCATTAGTTGCGTTTTAATGCTATTTTATTTATTTTTTTGGCTGTCCCACGACACATGGAGTTCCCAGGCCAAGGATCACATTCAAGCCACAGTTTCAGCCTGTGCCATAGCTGCGACAACACTGGATCCTTAACCCACTGTGCAGGGCCAGGATTGAACCTGCATCCCAGTACTGCAGAAACGTCAGCAATCCCGTTGCACCACAACAGGAACTCCTGCATTTTTATCCCCAGATAGGAAACTTGAAAACAAAGCCTTCATTTTACAGAGAGAAACAGATAAGCAACATTAATCATTTTCTAAAAGTCAAGTTTGGGAGTTCCCGCTGTCACTCGGTGGGTTAAGAGTCTTACTGCAGGAGTCCCTTTTGTGGTTCAGCAGGTTAAGAACCCAGCGAGTACCCATGAGGATTCGGGTTCGATCCCAGCTTCACTCATTGGGTTAAGGAATCGGCAATGCCATGAGCTGTGGTGTAGGTTGCAGACATAGCTTAGATCTCGCATTGCTTTGGCTGTGGTGTAGGCCAGCAGCTGCAGCTCCAATTCCACCTCTAGCCTGGGAACTTCCATATGCTGCAGGTGCGGCCCTAAAAAGCCAAAAAAAAAGGATCCAACTGTAGTGGCTCAGGTCGCTGACGAGATGCAGGCTCGATCCCCAGCCCAGTGCAGTGGGTAAAAGGATGCAGTGTTGCCACAACTGCGGCACAGATTCAATCCCTGGCTCAAAAACTTCTTATTTTAAATATATGTCTTTCGATAATTGATCTCTGCACTTAGCTCTTTCGCTTTTCCTTTGAAAATTAAATAGTCTGGTAATTCGTTCTTCAGTTGCCACTTTTCTTCTTTTATCCTTAGGTATATACTCCTTCACACTGATATTTCTTAACCTTTTCTCTAGTCTTCCCCAAAATACTTCTGCCAAAGTATTTTCTTACTAAAGGATGTAGCACAGACCAGTAAAAACTTTGACTTTTTCAATCAATTTCTTTTCTTTTCCTGTCCTGTATTCACTAGTTAATAACCTTGGCTAGCTGTTTCCTCTTTAAAACTTCAGCATCAGGAGTTCCCGTCGTGGCGCAGTGGTTAATGAATCCGACTAGGAACCATGAGGTTGTGGGTTCGATCCCTGGCCTCGCTCAGTGGGTTAAGGATCCGGCGTTGCCGTGAGCTGTGGTGTAGACACTGCTCGGATCCCAAGTTGCTGTGGTGTGGTGTAGGCCAGTGCCTACAGCTCTGATTCGACCCCCTAGCCTGGAGGTTACAATAAATAAATAAACAAACAAACAAACTTCAGCATCAGAGGTTAAGATGAAAACTGAAGTACTTTGAACTTTTCCATCATGTTTTCTTTTAGCTCTTTCTTCATGTTTGTAAAATGTTAAAGTAATATTGAAGTATAGAAATATAAATAAAACTTTACTCTCCAGAGGGAACTAACCCTACTCTTTAACAGTTTGGTTTCCTACCAGATCTTTTCCATGCTGTATTCAAACAATCAAAGACACACACACTTACATATCCTATTCGTAGCCTTTCTTTGTACACCTATATAATGAACTTCTTTTGTCAGCATGTCTATTCTCCCAGTCTCCTTAATGGCTACCTAAGTGTTCCATTTTATAGATTTATTATAATTTACATATTCTTTATTAGTAAACATTTGGGCTCTTAACTAATGTTTTGCTGTTGTTTTTATATCCAATATGTTGTAGCATTGTATATACATTTTTTTCCTACGTGTTAGTATTTCTGAAAAATAGCTTCTTACAAGTGGACTTGCTGAGTCGAAGAGGGTATACGTTGTAGTTTTTGATTGGCATTACCCAATTGTCCTCTAAAAAACGGAGTCAGTTTATGTTCATACAAGCAGTGTGTAAGAATGAATGTTTGTTTATTTCCTCACACCCTCCTCAGTACTGACTTTTTCCATCTTTTCTGATAAATAGTATTTTTGTTATCTTTAATTTCATTTGATTTTGCTTGAGATTGAAACTTCAGTCATTTTTCTGAGGATATTTTAAAATACTGATTTTTCTCTTAATTTAAACTTACTTTCCAATAGATTTTGATAGCCAATTTCTTATGGCAGGTAATTCTTCTCAGATACTGAATGGAAATGAAAGATTAGCTTGGAGATAAAATTCCACTTACATAATTCCCAGTGATAATTTTGTGGTTCAGTGGGTTAAGGACCTGATATTGTCTCTGTGAGGATGCTGGTTTGGTCCTTGGCCTGGCTCAGTGGGTTAAGGATCCAGCATTGTCTCTATGGCAGTGCATGTTCAGTCCCTGGTGCAGTGGGTTAAAAGATCTGACCTACCTCTGTGCTGTAGGTCAGCAGCTGCAGCTCAGAGTCAGTCCCTGGCCCCAGAAACTTCCATGTGCTATGGGTGCAGCCCAAATTAATTAATTTAATGAAATAATTTTAAAACAAAATATGAGCTCTATTTTAAGGAATAGCTGTATTTTAAGGAATAAATAGGAATTGGCCAGGAAAACAAGGTGGGGAAAGGATATTGTAAGAAGGGAGGGCAGCATTTAGTCATTCAGTCAGCAGTTTTTAATTAAACACCTACTACATGCTGGTTCTCACCTCAACAGGTTTACCCTTGTTATTCCCTCTTCCTGGAATACTATTCCTCTAGGGGTTTTTTTTTACGTTCTCTTCCCTCTGTCTCTACTGAAATGTCAGCCCTTCAGAAAGGCCTTCTCTAACCACCTTACCTGAACCCCCATCTCGTTTTCTTTCTTTTTTTTTTCTTTGTCCTTTTAGGGCCACACCCGTGGCATATGGAGGTTCCCAGGCTAGGGGTCTAATTGGAGCTACAGCTGCCGGCCTACACCACAGCCACAGCAGCACCAGATCCGAGCCGCGTCTGCAATCTACACCACAGCTCATGGCAACGCCGCATCCTTAACCCACTGTGAGAGGCCAGGGATTGAACCTGCAACCTCATGGTTCCTAGTCGGATTCGATTCTGCTGCGCCATGACGGGGACTCCCCCTGTCTCGTTTTCTAATGCATCATCCTACTTTACAGTAATGTAGACTTTTCATTACCAGAAAATAATGTTTGTATGACCATATGTATATGTGCATATAGTATTTATATAAAAAATTTAAAGGGATGCATTTATTATGTCTTCTGTTTCGTGAGGGTAGACATCATTCATCTTGTTTATTGCTATTTCTCTAGTGCCTAGAAGAGTCGTTGGCATGTGTTTTGTTGTTGTGACCTGTTCGTGTAATTCTTATGTTTGTGTCTCATATCAACTCTGAGCAAGATTTAGAACATGTAGTGTTTCTGCGTTATATTTAGCTAAACAGCTGAGACCCAGGAGTTATTTGCTTAATATCAAATGGATAATAAGTGGATGACCTAGGTGTTAAAATCCTGGTGTCTTGATTTCTATTCAAATACTTTTCTACTTTCTCAAGCTCCTGAGATTTCTTAGTTAGAAACTCAGGAAAAGACCGTTTTGTTTGTTTGTTTGTTTTCTTTTTAAGGCCCCACCCGAGGTATATGGAGGGTCCCAGGCTAGGGGTAGAATCGGAGCTGTAGTTGCCTGCCTACCCCACAGCCACATCTGTGACCCACATCTGTGACCTACACCATAGCTCACGGCAACACCGGATCCTTACCCACTGAGTGAGGCCAGGGATCAAACATGCGTCCTCATGGATACTAGTCTCGTTTCCGCGGAGCCACGGTGGGAACTCCTGACCTTTCTTATCTTTACTACTCCTAGCAAAATCTTTGCTCTCTCATGTATAGGATACTTATATCTCATCTGAAACATAGAGTAAACCAGTTCTCAGGAGATGGTGGTTTCTTACCATCAGATAATTCTAACTGCCCTTTTGAAGGTTTTTAAGTGTATGCTTTTGCTTTTAATTTTTTAAATTTTTATTCCATCTGTTTCCATGAAATGTGGGATTAAAGCCCCAGCTTTTAGTTTGAAATACTACTTGCAACTGTTCATATACACTGATTAATTAATGAACTAGCTAATATTTAAATTTCTAAACCTTCCTCATCCACTGAAATCAGCTACACAAAATAGAGAATCGGTCATGCCCATGCCGAGTTGGTCTTTTAGAATAATTTTAGTTCAGTAACATTTTACTTTTAAAGATCTGAGTCAGTTGTAAACTTTTATGAAATATATTTCAATATTTGACATTTATTTTGTTTTTATAGGCAAGAAAACAGCATATCATTGGTGAAAGCCTACTGGAATGAACTTTTTACCCTTGGTCTTGCCCAGTGCTGGCAAGTAATGAACGTAGCAACTATATTAGCAACATTTGTCAATTGTCTTCACAGTAGCCTTCAACAAGGTAAGAAGGACCTTATTTATTTCCTTTTCTAAGATATGAGAGAGGGTGTCAGTTTTATAGTGTTATGATTAAAGTTAGATATCAAAAGATACAAACATCCTTTTTAATTTTCGATAAATTCAAAATGTATTTTTTACGTTTTGATAAGTTCATTCATTAATCACCCAAAAACAGTTTTAAATGAGAGCACCACAAAGCAAACAAGTGTATTTAAGAGCTGTTTTTGATGAGGCCTCATGAATTTTTGTGCTTTTATATGGGCACCAAAGAATCCAGGGTAAGCTTATGTAGAGGTGATCAAATATTTATACAGATATACTTCCTACTGTCTTTCTTTTTGCCTTTTTTTAGGGCCAAACCTACAGCATATGTAAGTTCCCAGCCTACGGGTTGAATCAGAGCTACAGCTGCTAGCCTATGCCACAGCAATGCGGGATCCAAGAAGCATCTGAAACCCACACCGTGGCTCACAGCAATCCCGGATCCTTAACCCACTGAGCGAGGCCAGAGGTCAAACCCACAACCTCATGGATCCTAGTGGGATTTGTTAACCACTGAGCCACGAAGGGAGCTGACTTTCTTCATTGTAGCCCTTTGAACCCCAAGATAGGCTGATTTTTTTTTTCCAATTAATTCATCAGGATGTATTCTCTCACTTAAACAGTACTGAAGAATCACAAGAGTCCTAAGTCTCTTTTTCCTTTTCTTGTTGCCACGGTGATTACAATTCCCATTCATTTTAGAAGATAGGCAGGCACTGTTTTATAAATGTTTAGCTTCAGAATGACTTGTGACTAACCAAGAGAGTACCTCATCCTCTTATAGGAAGAACTACTTTTTGAGTTCAGGAATAATTTATAAATTGGGAATTACGTTTCATTTCTTTTGCATATTCCATTTCCTATTCTTTTACATTATTTTTAAAATATCTGGTTTCTCCTCCTATTTAAAGGCAGAGAAATAACCTTAAAATCTCATCAACAGCAGATCAACTAGAAGGCAGTACTACATAAACACAATAAATTTTCTTTTTCTTTCTTTTTTTTTTTTTTTTAGGGCCTCACCCACGGCATATGGAGGTTCCCAGGCCAGGGGTCTAATCAGAGCTATAGCCACCGGCCTACACCACAGCCACAGCAACTCAGGATACAAGCTGCACCTGTGACCTACACCACAGCTCCAGATTTTCAAAGTTATAAAATTTTATTTTACTCAGTAACTTTTCTTTGGTCTTGGCAGTGTTTTTTGCTATTTGTTTTTGTTATTATGTTGGCAACTTTTAAAAATCTAGATGGTTTTGCTCATATTTTTCCAACCAATATAAGCTTAAATAAAACCCTGTTATTAAAATGTGAATCTTTTGTACTTTGGTTGGTGGGCCAGTTTTTTTAGGTGGTTGTCTTTACAACTTACCTTCTCAAAGGTGTATCTTGAAAGGAGATGTTGCATTTAAGGTTTTTTTTTTTTAATATTAACCACTTGTTTTTTTCTTGAATGATCTGTATCTGAAGATCTATTAGTTTCACTTATACTTGCAGAGATACTGAATCTTAAACATTTTATAAGTTGGTTATATTCAAAACTGGAAGGAAATATTGGATAAAAATAGTCACGCCTTTTTGCAAAAAAGTAGAAGGTATTGTTTGTTTCTTTCTTTTTAAAGATAAAATGTCAACAGAAAGAAGGAAAGTACTGATGGAACACATCTTCAAGCTGCAGGAGTTTTGTAACAGCATGGTTAAACTCTGCATTGATGGATATGAATATGCCTACCTGAAGGCAATAGTACTCTTCAGTCCAGGTATGTAAACATTTACTTCTTACTTAAAATGCAGTGCTTGAAAATGTGGAGAAATTGAAACCCTCATACTTTGCCGTTGGGAATTAATATCGGTGCAGAGTGGAAACAACCAAAGTGTCCCATCGAACGAATTGAGATGTACTGTATAGATACAGTGGCGTATCATTCAGCCATAAAAAGAAATGTAATTCCGATATGTGCCACCTTGGATCAACCTTGAAAACAGTATGCAAATGGAAGAAACAAGTTACAAAAAACCACATATTATATGATTGCATTTATCTGAAATGTCTAAAATAGCCAAATCTGTCAAGAGATTAGTAGCTACCAGGAACTAAGGAGAGGAAAGTGACTGCTAATGGGTACATTTGGGCTAAACAGAAACGTTCTAAAATTAGATTGTGCTGATGGTTGCACAGCTCTGTGAATATACTAAACTCTTGAATAGTACACTCTATTTTATTTATTTATTTACTTTTTGTCTTTTGTCGTTTTAGGCCCACACCCGCAGCATATGGAGGTTCCCAGGCTAGGGGTCTAACTGGAGCTACGGCTGCGGACCCACACCACAGCCACAGCAACGCCAGGTCTGAGCCACCTCTGCAACCTGCAGCACAGCTCACAGCAATGCTGGATCCTCAACCCACTGAACGAGGCCAGGGATCAAACCCACAAATGAAGTTCCTAATCAGATTCATTTCTGCTGTGCCACGACGGCAACTCCTGAATGGTACACTTGAAATAGGTGAAATGTATGGCTGTTAGCCATCTGGGTATGAAAAGGAAAATTGAAATCAGTGGAGTGAGATTATCAACACTTGAATGTTTAGATGTATTTTGCTAGATGTCATTAAAAGGCAAAATAAGACCTGAGGATTGTTTTATTAATGGGTTAAATTTCCAAGTATTTCATTAGAGTTTCCAGCAAATAGAAAAATGGGTCTCTTATCTTCCTACCAGTTTCTAGTTTTCACATGTAATAAAATAACAGTAAAGCTCAATTTTAGAATACGAAAAACTCCTTGTTCTCTTAGGCTGTGTATATTTTCATTTTTGGTATGTTTCTGTTACTATGCATATAATAAAATTATCTGAAGAAACCTTCTTATGCTCAGTGATATCAGTAAGATAATTAAATCTTTTTTGTACTCTTCTAATGTTTCAGAAAAGTTAATAACCTGTATTACCATTTTTATCACAACCTGTTTGCCACCTTCATTTTCCTTAAAATTGAAGGAACATAGGTTTGACAATAGAATTAAAATGTAATTGTGTTTTATTAAGTATTCTCTCTATTTTCTATTTACTACTTTTTAAATTGTCTTCAATCAGGGTAGTACTTTCCAAATTTTAAAATATTTTTTGTGTGTTCCCATTGCGGCTCAACAGGTTAAGTACCTGACATAGTGTCTGTGAGGATGTGGGTTCCATCCCTGGCCTTGCTTAATGGGTTAAGGATCTGGCATTGCTGTAACCTGCAGTGTAGGTCACAGGTTCAGCTAGGATCTGGCATGACTGTGGCTGTGGTGTAGGCCAGCAGCTGCAGCTCCGATTCAACCCTTAGCCTGGGAACTTCCATATGCTGCACGTACAGCCCTAAAAAGCAAAAAACAGTTAACTGAGTGGAGTCATTTCATTTTTTTGTACCTGTTGAAAGCAAAATGATCATAGCTCTTCTACCACTTTTGGAAAAGAAAAGGGTGCTTATTTTATTAGAATCCAGTGGTCTCATTTTTTATTAGATGTTAGCATACGTACATGAGATCAAATAGTTTTAAGGGTTTAAAGTATAACGCCTGGTATTTAGTGGGTGGGCTACTAAATGTAATATTTATGGAATGAAAGAGCCGCACATATGATGGGGCTTCTTTTTGATTGAGCTCTTCTTCCTACCCCCTTTCATCGCCACTGTTGGTGCTTTATTAAATGAGTATTCAGAACTAAAGTAACAGTATATTCCTTAATGTTTCAGATCATCCAGGCCTAGAAAACATGGAACAGATTGAGAAATTTCAGGAAAAGGCTTATGTTGAATTCCAAGATTATATAACCAAAACGTATCCAGATGACACCTACAGGTATCTAGAAGTTAAATACTATTTAATTAAATTAATCTAAAAAGTTTTATGAAACTGTTTCATTATTTTCCATTCCAAGAGTAATGGAATTTAGTCATTTTGACCTTTGAAATAGTTCATGCTATTAAAAGTGGCAGTGCGTTGTTACAAGTGCTTTCCATGTAACAGTTTACATAGGAAGACTTACAGACAAGCTAAGTAGCTTGTTCAGAGTCACACAGTAAACAGCAGAGACAGGTAATCTGACTCTCACACCCAAACTCTTTTTTTAGAGGAAATACTGGATTTTATTAGTTAAAGGAATGAAAATGAATGAATAAATAACACTATTAGACTATTTCATAATTAATTTTGAAATTTGGCTTGTAATATTTCTAATAAGGTTCTTCTTACCAATGTCCTTTCAGAAAAAAAAAATCACTTTTTTAATAAGTTGAACTGAAGTTTTGAATAAGCATTTGACTTTCAGAACCTTAGTACCTGGGTTTGACGCCTGAACCTGCCACTTACTAGCTATATGACCTTGGGCAAGTTATTTAACTTCTATTTCAGTTTCTTTACCTGCAAAATGGAGATAATAGTAGTATCTACCTTTTATAGTGAGTATAAGGATTAAATCAAATAATATATTCAAATAGCTTAGAGCCATGTCTGTTACATAGTAAAGGCTATATGATTATCTTTTCTAATATTATTAATTTAACATACTTGAAGTTAGTAAAAGAATATTTTACATATAACTTTTTACATGTATTAAATAATAGGTTTATAAACCGGTTCCATCATGAAAAACAGCCTTAGTTTATCTAACCAGTTTTCCTCCCCTGCTTCCTACCAATTCAGTGGATACAGCTCAGCTGGTGGGAACAAACAGGAAATGAGTAATTTGAGCAGTAGAGTGAGTACATTGCTACAGACAGATGACTTAATTCTGGGGTTGCTGGTTTCATTTGCTCTCAAGTGCTAGAGTATAAAACCTTAGAACAGAGGAAGGATAAATGTGCCACAAAGGCTTTTGGAAAGGTGATTCTTTTGGTGTTGGTTATGTTACGATTTTTTTCCATTTTTTAAAGTTGCAGAAGTTGTTTTATAGCTCATTATACAGATAAATAGAGCATTTATAGTTTTCTCTCCTTTTTGACACACGGCTGTTTGCTGACCTCTTTTGTATTAGGTTCCAGGTGCTTTGATCTCTGGAGCTCTTTCTTAGTTTCTTACGTTCCAATTTATTTTAAAATAATAAATTATCTTTAGATAGCGGTTTGCACACAGGGCATTGTCCTGCCTTCAAGAACATGACTAGCACAGAAACTGGCCGGAATGCTTTTGTTGATTGTCACAACATGAGGTATGGTGAAAAAGATGAGGTATAGTGGCTTACACACAATCACATAGCTAGGGCATAATTGAATCAGGATTTGAACCTAAATAGTCTTTTTTTTTTTTTTTGTCTTTTTAGGGCCACGCCCACAGCATGTGGAAGTTACCAGGCTGGGGGTCAAATCCGAGCTGCAGCTGCAGCTGCTGGCCACAGCCACAGCAACACCAGATCCGAGCCATGTCTGCGATCTACACCACAGCTCACGGCAATGCTGGATCCTTAACCCACTGAGCGAGGCCAGGGATCGAACCTGCATTCTCATAGGATACTAGTCAGGTTCATTAACCACTGAGCCACAATAGGAACTCCAAACCTAAAGTCTTGATTCCATAACCTGTCCTCTTCCCAGTAATAACAACTGTTGCCTGTTACTGTTCTCTGTACTTTTTTGCAAAGCAAAATCGAGAAAACTTACCATTAAGCCTCATGTATCATAACACAAAACATTGTTATTCTTACAACCTCAAATGAGTTCCTCAGCCATTAAATTTATAAAATGATCCATGGTTTAGTTCCACAGTTCATACAACCACGTGGAAGTAGCACAGCATAGAAATTAACATGGTTTTCCAGGAGTTCCCTTGTGGCTCAGCAGGTTAAAGATCTGGCGTCACTGCTGCAGCTAGGGTTGCTGCTATGGTGTGGGTTTGATCCTGGCCCAGAAACCTTCACATGCAGTGGATGCAGCCAAAAAGGAAAACAAAAACAAAGAGCAAGGCTTTCCAGTGAGGTCTCTCAGACTGCATTTATATCCAGGTATTTGTCCATGCACTTTAAGGCTTGAGAATACCGCACTCACAGCATATGGAAGTTCTCGGGCTGGGGTCAAATCAGAGCTACAGCTGCTGGCCTACACCACAGCCACAGCAATGCTGGATCTGCACCATCTTCGACCTGCACCATAGCTCACAGCAACGCCAGATCCTTAACCCACTGAGCGAGGCCAGGGATTGAACCCACATCTTCATGGATCCTAGTCGGGTTCCATGAGCCACGAAGGGAACTCCCTAGAATACTGAAGATAAGTTTTGAAAACTAGATCTTTATTAAATTAGGCTGCAAACAATGTATTTATACAAGAAATTCCTTGTATCTTTCTACGAAGTCACTCTGATTTACAGTCTTGCTCCCCCTTCTCTCTCTTCTCCTCTGAGGTTGTCCAGACTGCTGCTCAGGTTGCCAGCTTTGAGACTGATGAACGCTACCATCACCGAAGAACTGTTTTTCAAAGGCCTCATTGGCAATGTGCGCATTGACAGTGTCATCCCACACATTTTAAAAATGGAACCTGCAGATTATAACTCACAAATCATTGGTCACAGCATTTGAACACTGAAATCTCAGTTTAAACCGCTTGTTCTTTTCCAGAACACACGAAGACACCAAATTGAATTCATTGCTTCCAGGGCATCCGGACATTTTTACTTTAAAGAGTAACCAAAAACCAAGATGTTTTTATTTTAACTTCCTTAAGAAGCATTTTTGAAGTGACTGGCAGGTAGCAGAATTGGAATTTCCTTTCCTATCTTATTTAAGTGAATTAAAAATACTATGAATTTATTCTTGGTTAAGATGACACCTAAAGCTGTCCCCTCTTGACTAAGATTTCTCATTATATTTTATTTTATAAAACAAATAAATAAGTGTCTCTTTTTTTTCCCCCCAAAATTGTGTTCTATTCATGTTTGACTTCATTATGAACTACTGCAATTGTCAGAAATCCCTAAGGAGGAATTTTCTTGCATTTTACTCTTCTTTAATATAATCTGTTTTAGTTACCTGTCAAAAGAAGATTATTTTATGCTCAGTGGTATAATGATAACATATTAGAATTATAGGAAAATAATAATTGAATTTAAGTATTTTTTTTTTGTCTTTTGTAAATAGGTGTCATGGCACCCTTAGCGTATATCACTCTCATTGCTGGCAATGAGATGTAGGCCATTCATGATCTTAAGAACTGATCTTTTTAGTGTTGTATATTGTTAGTTACAGGCACTTTTTATTTATGTATGTAGCAGAAAATTGTTTTTGAGAATAAGAGATAACATTTTAATATTTTTGGTTTACGGTGTTATAAAAATAGTAGAGACTGATTGGGCCCCAAATGTTTTGATATTTCAAAATAGAGATTAAGATTATTGCTCTTCCATTCCACAAAAACATCTGACATCTCTCCCTCTTTTCTGACCTGCATTATGGCTTCCTGGCCCTTCCATGGGTTTCAGCCAATTTCTTTTAGGTCATTAGAAATACCTAATTTGTTGAATAATGGATTTATCATAACCTCTCTCTGCTTTCAGGGTGAGGTAGACAGTTATTTTAAAGCAGTTGATAATTTTTTGAAAGTTCAGCTTCTTAAAATATAAAGGAATATGCACTGATATTTCACTGTATAAGGGGAAGGGCTATTTTACCAATAGTGTGAGTATCAGCTGGAAGAGCTGCCTTTTTATTATCACAACAAAAGCATTTTAGACTCCTGGGATGTCTTCCACAGTAATGTTTCCTTAGTAAAACGTGGTACTGTTCCATTATTTCTTTGCTTTAATTTCATGATGAATTATTTTGGTATGTCTGTTAATTGAAAAAAACAAATGTGGAGATTTTACTGCACCCAGTATGTTTTTTATAAACATTTTTGCAATAGAAGAGAAGCAGAATTTAGGGAAAATGTATGGATTTTACTAATTGCTACTTTATAGTAAATTAGGAGTTTTAAAGTATCAATTTACAGTCTCTACTGACTTGTTAAGGGAAACTTTTTTTCCCTATTTAAAACATGATTTTTGTCAACACGTTTATTTATAATTACCAGCTGGTAAAACTACATTTAGTACAAAGTAATTAAATAGGAAAATGAGTATGTTTATACCTTTATCAATCCAGTGAAGTAAACCAAGCATTCAAGAAAAAATTATTTTAATTAATATACTAACGGTTAATTAAGATACATGTTTCAGGTATTTTTTCCTCTTTAAATTTATAGTTATATTTGGAAGTGTTTTTAAAACTATTATTAAAATGTGACCTGCATTACAAATTTCCGTTTCCTGCCAGCACATTTTATTTTAGAGTCCTATTTGTTCAGTGTTTATTTGTCCCATTGTTAAGAAATCTCTAATAAAATTTATTAAAGTACTTTCAGGAAGGGAAAAACATGAATAACATTTCCATATCCCAATATTTTAGGATTATTGACCGTTCAGTTTGAAACTTCCAACTAAATATTGCAGACTTTCTTTTTCTCCTGAAATCTCCGTAAATTGTCATCATACAATGACAAATGACAATGATAAAGAGAGTTGAATAAATTGTTGGAAAACAAGATGCAAATAGAGAAAGACTGACTCAGCTGGGCTAGAACCAAGGAAGCTCTAACCTGAGTGCCTACAATAGGCAGTGCGGCGAGAAGGAAGCCAATGAGCCTGGGAGTGTCCAGCTGTGATGTCCCCTACCTGGAAGAACCACGTGCCCACGTGCAGAGGTGGCCATATGAGAGGACTGCTGGCCAGTTTCTTTACACAATCATGGAACTGTCTTTCTCTACCCTTACTTAAATCAAGTTATCACTTTCTGTCTTTCCACTTTTTCAGACTGGAGGCCAGAGGTTAATAATCTTGAGAGTCAGAACCAGATCATAGGGTTTATAGGATACCAGCGATAACAGAAGGCTTTAATTTAAGATACAGGGTTGAAATTAAGGATTAAGTGAAAATCTGCAATCTGAATGTGGGCTCCCTAGGCTTGTTCCCAGAATGTTGTCCATTGGATAGAGGCTTCTCTGTCAGAATTCTTTTCTTTGAAGATATTAATTGTCCCCAGAGTAAAGGTCTCCAGATACTCACTTTCGGTTGTGACTTTTTGCTGTTTTATCACTCTTCAGTGAATCTCAGTATTCCATGTCCTATGTGTATACATGGGGTTTCCACTCATCTCACTAGTGCTAACGATTAAATATGAACATAGAGCTAGAATCAGAAATTTGAGGAAAAGTTCTAATATGTAAGAGCACGGATGGAATCTGATGGGTGTGGGTAGATAATAATGCAGTGATTGGACTCCCAAATATAATTTTCATTTTATATAAAAAATTTTATTATAGTTGATTTCATAATGCTCTGTCGATCTCTGCTGTACGGCAAAGTTTATATATATATATATATACACACACAAACACATTCTTTTTCTCACACTCACCTCCATCATGTTCCATCACAAGTGACTCGATATAGTTCCCTGTGCTATACAGCAGGATCTCATTGCTTACCCACTGCAAATGCAATAGTTTGCATCTACTAACCTCAAACTCTCAGTCCATCCCTCTCCTTCCACCTCCCCCTTGGCAACCACAAGTCTGTTCTCCATGTCCATGAGTTTGTTTCTTTTCTGTAGATAGGATCATCTGTGCCATATATTGGATTCCAGGTATAAGTGATGTCATATGGTATTTGTCTTTCTCTTTCTGACTTACTTCACTTAGTATGAGAGTCTGTAGTTCTATTCATGCTGCTACAAATGGCATTATTCTGTTCTTTTTTATGGCCAAGTAGTATTCCATTGTGTATTGTACTACATCTTCTTAATCCATTCATCTGTCAATGGACATTTAGGTTGTTTCCATGTTTTGGCTATTGTTAGTAGTGCTGCAGTGAACATAGGAGTGCATGTGTCTTTTTCAATGAAAGTTTTGTCCGGATGTATGCTCAGAAGTAGGATTGCTGGATAATATGGTAGTTCTATATTTGGTTTAGTGGTGAAAGTGGGCATCCTCATCTTGTTCCAGATTTTAGCGGGAAGGCTTTCAGCTTTTCTCCTTTAAGTATTATATTGCCTGTTGGTTTGTCATAAATGGTTTTTATTATGTTAAGGTATGTTCCCTCTGTACCCACTTTGGTAAGAGTTTTTATAATGAATGGATGTTGGATTTTGTCACATACTTTTTCTGCATCTGTTGAGATGATCATGTGGTTTTTGACTTTTCTTTTGTTAATGTGCTTTGAGACGTTGATTGATTTGTACACATTGACCCATCTTTGTGAACTTGGGATGAATCCCACTTGGTTATAGTGTATGATCTTTTTTATATGTTGTTGGATTTAATTGGCTAAAGTTTTGTTGTGAATTTTTGCATCTATATTCATCAGAAAAGTTGTAAACCAATAGAGGAAGAAGGCAGTTGAACTAATGATATCTTTATCCCTGGGAATATACAAGTCATTAAAAATAGAGAAATATAAAATACTTACGGATACAATTGAAATGGTGATGTATTTAAATTTTTGAAAAGGATTAAAAAATAGGAAAGATTTTTTTCAGATTAGCAAAAAATTAAAGTTTTTTAAAAGACTAAAAGAAAAGTTGGCCTACAATTTTCTTTTTTGGTGGTATCTTTGTCTTATTTTGGTATTAAGATGATGGTGCCTTTATAAAATGTCTTTGGGAGTATTCTTCTTCTTCACCCTTTTGGGAAAGTTTCAGGAGGATGGGTGTAAGTGCTTTGTATGTTTGGTAGAATTCACCTGTGAAGCCATCTGGTCCAGGACTTTTGTTTGTAAGGGAGTGTTTTTATTACATACTCAATTTCATTTCTAGTGATTGATCTGTTCCATTGATCTGTTTCTTCTTGATTCAGTTTTGGCGGGTTGTATGTCTCCAGAAAGTTGTCCATTTCTTCTCAGTTGTCAAATTTGTTGACATATAATTGCTCATTCTTATGTGTTTTTTGGTTGTTGTTTTCTTTTCTTTTTTTTTTTTTTGTATTTCTGCAGTACCCTTTGAGATTTCTCCTTTTTCATTTCTTACTTTGTTTATTTGAGTTATTTTTCTCTTCTTCTTGGCGAGCCTTGTCGGTTTTGTTTATCCTTTAAAAGAACCAGCTCTTGGTTTTATTGGGTTTTTTTTCTATTGTTTTTTGAATCTCTGGTTTATTGATTTCCTCTCTGATCTTTGTGATTTCCTTCCTTCTACTGACTTTCGGTTTTGTTTGTTCTTCTTTTTCTAATTCTTTTAGGTAGTAGGTTAAATCCTTTTGAGATTTTTCTTCTTTTTTGAGGAAGGCCTGTATTGCTATGAACTTACCTTTAAGAGCTGTTTTATAATTAGTATTTTAAAAGAAAGTAGATACATTCCTTAAATAAAAACAGGGTGCTTTGGGGGTAGGGGGTGGGGCATGCACATGGCGTGCAGAAGTTCTCTGGCCAGGGATCAAACCCGTGTTACAGCTGTAACCAGAGACATAGCAATGACAACACAAGATCCTTAACCTGCTGAGCCACCAGGGTACTCCCAAACAGGATGCTTTAAAAAGAAAATTTTCAAGCAAGGAACTTCCTCTAGAAATTAAAAATAATAGCCAAAGCAATGCATTTGAAGTGTTAGAAAATATGGGATTCCCATCATGGCTCAAGGGAAATGAATCTGACTGGCGTCCATGAGGACACAGGTTCTATCCCTGGCCTTACTCAGTGGGTTAAAGATCCGGTGTCGCCATGAGCTATGGTGTAGGTTGCAGATACGGCTTGGATCTTGAGTTACTGTGGCTGCAGTGCAGACCAGCAGCTATAGCTCCGATTCTACCCCTAGCCTGGGAAGCTCCCTGTGCCACGGTGCGGCCCTAAGACAAAAAAAAAGAGTTGGAAAATAAAGTTGTTGACGAACTCATTCTGAAAGTACATTTGACCTTGAACAACATGGGTGTTAGGGGTGCCAATCAACTGCAAATCCTGTAGTAGTGTAGCATGTATTTATTGAAAAATATTCACTTGTAAGTGGACCCCCAGTGTTCAAACCCATATTATTCAAGAGTATAGTTTGTTTTTGTTTTGCTTTTTAGGACTGCCCCTGCAGCATATGGAAGTTCCCAGGCTAGGGCTGGAATTGGAGCTACAGCTGCCTTCCTGTCACAGCAACTCAGGATCTGAGCCGAGTCTGCAGCCTACACCACAGCTCACAGCAACACCGGATCCCTGACCCACTGAGTGAGGCTAGGTGTTGAACTTGCATCCTCATGGATACTAGTCCTATTTGTTTCTGCTGAGCCACAGCAGGAACGCCTTAATAAGAATTTAAGAAAAAGAAAACAAAAGACTTAAGGAGGTAAGGAAATGAATAAATAATACAATGAAAATTCCACAGAAGGACATATGCCTTTAAAGATCTACCCTTTAAATGAAAAAAGATTCATGCCATCTTGAAATTAGAACAGTCTAATGAAAGAAGATAGTGTCATGCAGCTTCTAGCAGTTGAGTGGAATAGATACACTGAAGGCCTCTGATCTGTTGCTGGGCTTACAAGGAGTGTGGCGTATGAGTTTGCAACCAAGACTAAGGTTGTTGCACATCATGAACCTCTCCGGTCTTGGCAGAAGCAAATAAAAATCTAAAAAAAATATTCATAATATAGATTAGAAGTTGGCACATTTTTCTGTAAAGGGCCAGAAAGTATTTTTTTACTTTTAGGACCTTACAGTGCCTGAAGCAGCTACTGTGCCATTGTGCAAAAGCAGCTATAGACTACATAAATGAATGGACGTGGCAGTGGCCCATTAAATATTTACAAAAACAGGTAGCGAACTGGACTTAGCCCTGGGGGTGTAGTTTGCTAAACCCTAATTTACTTATTTTATTTTTTATTTTTTTGGTCTTTTTGCCATTTCTTGGGCCGCTCCCTCGGCATATGGAGGTTCCCAGGCTAGAGGTCTAATCGGAGCTGTAGCCACCAGCCTACGCCAGAGCCACAGCAACGTGGGATCTGAGCCGTGTCTGCAACCTACACCACAGCTCACAGCAACGCCGGATCGTCAATCCACTGAGCAAGGGCAGGGACCGAACCCGCAACTTCATGGTTCCTAGTTGGATTCTTTAACCACTGCGCCACAACAGGAACTCCGTGCTGAACCCTAATTTAAAATGTCAAGATTGTCTCAGGTCAACCTCAACCAAATATGACCTCACAAAATTAATTCACAGGAAATAATCCACTTGAATGAGTCAGAAATAAGCAATACATACGGACCCTGAAAGATAACATTAGATACTGAAATTGTCATATCCAGATTATAACTGTACATTATGCTTTAAGAAAAAAATTGGAGTTCCCATTGTGATTCAGCAGGTTAAGAACCTGACGAGTCTCTGGAGGATGCAGGTTCATTACCTGGCCTCAATCACTGAGTTAAGGATCCGGCCTTGCCACAAGCTTCAGCTTAGATGGCAGATGTGGCTCAGATCCCACATTGCTGCTTTGACTGTGACTGGTGTAGACTGGCAGCTGCAGCTCTGATTTGACCCCCTAGCCCAGAAACTTCCACATGCTACAGGTACAGCCTTTAAAAAAAAAAAAAAAAGCTTGCTCTATGACACAACTGGATTGGGAGTGCTGTGATGCAGGTTCAATCCCCTGGATAGGTACCATGGGTTGGGGATCTGGTGTTGCCACAGCTACAGCATAGGGTGAGACTGTGGCTCTGATTCTATCCCTGGCCCTGGGGCTCCATATGCCACAGGGCAGCCAAAAATGAATATAAAAAAGGAAAAAGAAAGGGGAAGAAAGAAGAAAATCAAAAAGTAAGCAAGAAGCAGGAATAGCAAAAATGACCAAACACTTTAAAACAAGCTGAAACCACATGAGAAATTTAAAAAACTTGGTGAAATCTTAAAAAATCAATCCATGGTGAAAGATCATGCCTTCAACACATGCATTTTGTTCTAACCTCCTAAAACTACACTGAAACACAACCAAAGGATTTTTTAAGGCATTATCTCAAATAGACAAAAATAGTGTGAGAGAAATGAGAGCCACTCATTTTTGAAAGATTAGTTGTGATCATCTCCTCAGACGAGAATCCTCACTTAGTTGCAGTGGGTAAATCTGAGAAGCAACCTGATTTGCAACAAATCTGGTGAAACCAAGTGTAGAGTGTGTGGAGCGATAGGTGCCATTAATGGTGGGAGTGTCAGTTGATAACCATCTGCAGTCACTTTCCATTACATGGTAAAGTTTAACGTACATGGACCTGTTATTAACCCTAGAGAAATTCTTAAAATGTGTATCATGAGGCATACAAAAATGTTCATGGTAGTACTATGAAAAAAAAAAAAAAACCATCATACCCCCACCGACGGGTGAATGGATAATTGCAGTATAATGACTTGGTGGAATATTATGCAGCACCAAAAAGAATAAAATGTCAACACAATTGCCTCTCAAAAATCCTATGTGAAAGAAAACATGCCCAAGAGGATGATTTAACCAGTTTATTGAGAATAGGTACATACAATGTATTGTTGAGAAGTACTTATATATATGAAGTACTTATATGTATGTGGTAAAACTAATTTTTTACTTAACTAATTTAGAACACTAGTTACTTCTGAGGTTGTAAGAGGAGGATGCAAACAGGGAGGGACATACAATGGGCTATCACAGTATTCCAATTCTCTGTTGCTTTATAACAAACCACCCCCAAAACATAGTGGTTTAAAATAACAAAATTTATTATACTCTAATCTACAGTGAGGACAGTTTGGCAAGAATGGCTTGTCCAATGCATGCAGTCACAGTTGGGTCAGCTCAATGGGCAGGGGTTGGAATCTTTTATTTTTTATTTTTTTGTCTTTTTAGGGCCACACCCACAGCATATCAAAGTTCCCAGGCTAGGAGTTGAATTGGAGCTGCAGCTACCGGCCCACGTCACAGCCACAGCAGCATGGGATCAAACCTCATCTTCAACCCACACCACAGCTCACGCCAACGCTGAATCCTTAACCCACTGAATGAAGCCCAGGATTGAACCTGCATCCTCATGGATACTAGTTGGGTTTGTTACCGTTGAGCCACTCCTGGAATCTTTGGAATCGTGCATGTGTTTGGAGGACATTGATAGTTGCTGTTTGCTGGGACTTCAGGTGAGGCTAAAGCCAGAATGCCTACATATTCGCTCTGATTTCTTCATCCAAGACGTCAGCCACAAAGGTATGTGCAGAAGTAGCAAACTCCTAGAAAAGTCTATGGAACCAGAAATGTTGCAGCTGTTTATAGAAAAGGGTATCACCTTGCAGCCTCACTAGAAGCCCGGTGTAGGGAAGGGCTTATCTTGATAAGATTTGCTGGTATGCCTTTTGTCTAATGCTTTATAAATTGATACCTAAGAAACTTTGCCAGAAGTTGAAACAATTGTGTAATCTTGGGTTAAAAGATATAGAACAGTATAAAGTATAAAGAGGATCTTGGACCTTCAGACTTATGTGGGCAAGATGAATGCTAAAGCCCATGTTCAGCTATGGACATGGGCTCCGTTTTATGACACAAGGGGTAATTTCCATGTGGCTTCTAGGGCAAGTGTTGATATAGGCAGCCCCTGGGAGCCCAAAGGCAGAGCTGAGTTTAAATTCTTTTTTTTTTTTTTTTCGGTCTTTTTAGGGCTGCACCCACAGCATATGGAGGTTCCCAGGCTAAGGGTTGAATTGGAGATGTAGCTGCCAGCCTACACCACAGCCACAGCAACGCCAAATCTGAGCTGTGTCTGTGACCTACACCACAGCTACGGCAACGCCAGATCCTTAACCCACTGAGCAAGGCCAGGGATCCAACCTGTGTTCTCATGGTTCCTAGTCAGATTTGTTTTTGCTGAGCCACGATGGGAACTCCTGAGTTTAAATTCTAGGTGTGTCATTTTGTGGCCGTATGACTTTGTCATATTCATGACAAAATACTCCCAACTGGGTGGCGTATAAACAACAATTTGTTTCCCACAGTTCTGGAGACTGAAAGTTCAAGATCACGGTGTCAGCATGGTTAGCCTCTCGCAGAAGCCCTTTTCCACGTTGCAGATTGCTGACTTCTTGCAGTGTCCTCCCAGGGTGGAAGGGGCTGAGGGGTCTCTCTGGAGCCCCTTTCATAAGGCCTTGACACCATTCATGAGGGTCTGCCCTTATGACTTAAGTATCTCCCAAAGGCCCACCTACTAATACCATCACCTTTGGGGGTTAGGATTTCAAGATGAACTTTGGGGAGGCATACCCAGACCACAGCACCCAGAAACCAAGCCATATGCCTGCTGTACAAATTTATTCATTGAGGCAGATACAAAAGCCTTCCAACTTCAGGAGGAAGTAAAATAATGCATTCCTCTTAATGAGTAGCAAAATTCTGGAAGAGTGTAGAGAGCCAGAACGTTTTTGCAGCCATTTTGTTTGTTGGTTTATTTTTAAGAAAATGCATCACAAATGAGTATTCTATTTCTTAAGCTTAGTTGTACATTATTAAGATTTTTTTTTTTGTCTTTTTGCTATTTCTTTGGGCCGCTCCTGCGGCATATGGAGGTTCCCAGGCTAGGGGTCCAATCGGAGCTGTAGCCACCGGCCTACGCCAGAGCCGAAGCAACTCGGGATCTGAGCCGCGTCTGCAACCTACACCACAGCTCACGGCAATGCCAGATCGTTAACCCACTGAGCAAGGGCAGGGACCGAACCCGCCACCTCATGGTTCCTAGTCGGATTTGTTAACTGCTGCGCCACGACGGGAACTCCCCTATTAAGATTAAATAGGTATTTTAGTATGTATGTTTCTCAATATTTGATTAAAAAAGAAACCTTAAGTTTTTTTAAAAATTAGGTAACTTTAGAACCTCAGCTCTCCAAAATTCCTTCTGTCCAGAGGAGTAAGTCCTTGAGAAGTTGTAAGCATGAACTGGCCCTTACATGGCTACGTACCAGACAGTTCCATAATCTATATTGCAAAATGGGACAGGAGGTGGGGGGGAGATTGAAAGGGTTAAATCCTTCTATGTTGGGAAGTCAGCCTAACATCAAAAAACTCCAGAAATAATATAAGCAGGTAATTTTTAGATATGGTAGAGAATATAAAATAAGCAGCTAAAGACGTGAGACAATCCACAACTTTTGGTGGTTGAAAACTGGGTCCAGAGGCAGACTTTTTTTTTTCTTTTTCTTTTGAGGGCCGCACCCACAGCATATTGAAGTTCCAGCCTAGGGGTCAAATCAGAGCTGCAGCTGCCGGCCTACGGAACAGCCACAACAATGCAGGATCTGAGCTGCATCTGCATCTGCCTACACTGCAGCTTGCGGCAATGCCGGCTCCATAACCCACTGAGTGAAGCCAGGGATCAAACCCACATCCTTGTGGATACAAGTCAGGGTCTTAACCCACTGAACCACAACGGGAACTCCGGAGGCAGACATTTATGATTCCTTCAACCAAGTACATGTGTCCAATGTACTAAATTTAAAAGAAGAAAAATCAGTGGATGAGCTAAACAGCAGATTAGATTGCTGAAGACATATTAAGATTTCTGACAATATTTGTGTTCACATGACCAGGGCAATATTATCTGAATGGATTCTGCATATCGCTTTGACATTTTTTGGCTTTGTATCAGTATTAACGACAAAAATCAGAACAGGATGTTATGAAAAAGGAGCAATTAGAGATCTAGAAAGAGTCTGTAAAATCAAAGATGTTAGTGTTGAACTGGAAAAAAAGTCTGCATCAAGATTGAATAGACTATACCCAAAAAAGGAACAAATTAGTGAACGGAAGATAGTGTTACATAGATGTGAAACAGTGGCTCAGAATATAAAGCACAAAGGTGGAAATGGAAAATATGCAAGTAAAGTTAAGAGAGGATGAAAGATCAATCCATAAGGGCCAGTATTTACTTAATAGCCCGGTTCCAAAAAGCAGCAGCAAAATGTGGAGAGGGAAAAATAATTAAAAGAACAATTTCTATAACTAAGAATGACACATCTCCAAAGTTAAAGATGATGTTGAATTCCAACAAGAATCAACCAAAAAAAGCCCAAGATAAATCCTCATGAAATTTCAGAATTCTAAATACAGAAAAATGTGAAAAACAAGCTTCTTGCAAAGGAATAAGTATCAGATTGGCAGCAAGATTCTTATCACCTATATTAGATGTTAGAGTGCAATGGAGCAAGGCTTCTTAAGTCATGTGGGAAAAATCATTTAGAACTTAGAATTTTATGTCCAGATAATAGAGAGGGAAATTTTATTTCCAAAATGCAATTTTAGGAAAAAGAATGCCTCAATAATGAGCTCCACTAAAACAAATGCAAACAAATGACAGCATTCTAAGAAAGAAAAATATGCACAAAGATATAGTAAGATTCATTTGTCCAGAAGCCCAGGATAGGGAGTCAAAAGAGTGTGTGAAAACTTTATTCAAGAAGGCACATGGCAGGGAGTTCCCGTCGTGGCTCAGTGGTTAACGAATCTGACTAGGAACCATGAGGTTGTGGGTTCCATCCCTGCCCTTGCTCAGTGGGTTAAGGACCCGGTGTTGCCGTGAGCTGTGGTGTAGGTCGCAGATGTGGCTTGGATCTGGCGTTGCTGTGGCTCTGGCATAGGCCGGTGGCTACAGCTCCGATTCAACCCCTAGCCTGGGAACCTCCATATGCTGCAGGAGCGGCCCAAGAAAAATAGCAAAAAGACCCCCCCCCCAAAAAAAAAAAAAGAAGGCATATGGCTTTTCCGTTATTAAGAAGTAAATTATCAGGAGTTCCTGTTGTTGCACAGTGGAAACGAATCCAACTAGGAACCATGAGGTTGCGGGGCCGACCCCCAGCCTCACTCACTGGGTTAAAGGATCCAGCGTTGCTGTGAGCTGTGGTGTAGGTTGCAGATGCAGCTCGAATCCCGAGTTGCTGTGGCTCTGGTGTAGGCTGGGAGCTACAGCTCTGATTCAACCCCTAGCTTGGGAAACCTCCATATGCCGCACGTGCGGCCCTAAAAAGCAAAAGCAAAAAATATATATATATATATATTATCAAATTAACATTTATTGAGTACTTATGATATACTAGCACTGGGTTAAGTATTTTCTGTGCCCCCTCCCCCTTTTGGCTGCACCTGTGGCATATGGGAGTTCCTGGGCCAGGGATAAAACCTGTGCCACAATGCTCCCTAATCACTAGGCCATTAGGGAACTCCTGCCTTTTTAATCCTCACAGTGGTCCCTTGAGGTAAGTAATGTTACCTTGTGTTACACATGAGTAAGCTGAGCTTTACAGATGCTAAGCAACTTGTCCAATACAGCTAGCTAGTAAATGATAGAGCTGAAATTTGAACAAAAAGCTTTAAAGGGCTCCCTAGAGAAATGGCTGATTGTAGGTCCAGGGTAGGCAACATGCTTACAAGGTAAATGTTGAGACATCTCATACCAAAAGGAAGAAAACTTTCAAAATCACTGGGTTGTGTCTCAAGGACTCAAGCACTAACCTGAAGAGGTTTCTATCTGCCAGGGATAAAACAACTTGGTAATTAATTAGAATAGTAGCTGCAGAGTTCCCATCATGATGCAGCGGAAACAAATCTGACTAGGAACTGTGAGGTTGCGGGTTCGATCCCTGGCTTCACTCAGTGGGTTAAGGATCCAGTGTTGCCATGAGCTGTGGTGTAGGTCGCAGACTCAGCTCGGATCTGGCGTTGCTGTGGTGTAGGCTGGCAGCTGTAGCTCGGATTAGACCCCTAGCCCGGGAACCTCCATATGCCCAGGGTTGACCCTAAAAAACCAAAAAGACACACACAAAAAAAAGAAAAGAAAAGAAAAAGAATAGTACCTGCAATAGATTGAAACATAAAAAAACATATTTAAATCCATGAGTTCATAATGATACTTTAAACGTGCTAGGGACATGCTTAACTACAAAGAAAATACCTATAGAAGATACACAAAAGAAAATGAGAAAGGAATCAAAGTAAGTCACTACAAAAAATAAAACATGAAAATAAAATAAGGCAGCAGGAGAGGAAAAAAGGAATAAAATAAGACATGCAAAACACCAGGGAATGAAGTTGAGCCCTTACCTTACACCATATACAAAAATTACTCAAAATTGATCAAAGACCTATACATACGACCAGAAACTGTAAAACTCCTAGAAGAAAACACAGGAAAAAGCTTCATGACATTGGATTTGGCAGTCATTTCATGAGGATGACACCAAAAGCACAGGCAACAAAAGCTAAAGGAGACAAATAGGACTACATCAAACGTAGAAACTTCTGCACAGCAAAGTACAGCTCAGTGAGTGAGAAGGCAACCTAAAGAATGGAAGAAAATACTTGCAAACCACGTACCTGGTTAGGGGTTAATATCTAGAACACACAAGAAATTCTCCAAGTCATCACCACCAAGAACAAAAACAACAAAAAAGATTGTAAAGGGGCAAAGGACTTGAATAGCCCCTGAGAAGATATGCAAACGGCCTCCAAGCCTATAAAACGTTGCTCAACATCACTAATCCTCAGGGAAATGCAAATCAAAGCCACAACAAGATATCACCTATACTCACTAGGATGGCCACTCTCAATAAAAAAACAGAAAACAGAGTGTTGGTGAAGATGTGGAAGAACTGGAATCTTTCTGCACTGTCGATAGAAATGTAACATGATGCAGCCACTATAGAAACCAGTATAGAAGTTCCTCAAAAAATATTCTAAATAGAATTACCATATGACCCCGTGTGTGTGATACTTCTGGGTATATACCCCATGGAATTGAAAACAGGATCTGAGGGGAGTTCCCGTCATGGCTCAGTGGAAACAAATCTGACTAGCATCCATGAGGACACAGGTTCCATCCCTGACCCGTGCTCAGTGGGTTAAGGATAGCGTGTTACCATGAGCTGTGGTGTAGGTTGAAGACAGGCAGCTCTGATTCAACCCCCAGCCTGGGAACTTCCATATGCAATGGGTGCAGTCTTAAAAAGACAAAACCAAACAAAAAAAAGAAAAGAAAAGAAATTTAAAGGAAGACCAGAAATTTCCCATCATGGCTCAGCGAAAACAAATCCAACTAGGATCCGGGAGGATGCAGGTTTGATCTCCCTGGCCCTGCTCAGTGGGTTAAGGATCTGGTGTTGCTGTGGCTGTGGTGTAGGCTGGCAGCTAAAGCTCTGATTCGACCCCTAGCCTGGGAACTTCTGTATACTGAGGGTGAGGCCCTAAAAAGCAAAAACAAAACAAAACAAAGAAGCAAAAAAAAAAAAAAGAAAAAAGAAATGGTTGAGGAAATTTGAACCCTCCTCAGTGAATATTTAATATTAAGCCATTATTAACCTTTTGAGATGAGAAAATCCTAGTATTGTTATGCTTTTTTTTTTTTTTTTTTGGTCTTTTTGCTATTTCTTGGGCCGGCATATGGAGGTTCCCAGGCTAGGGGTCCAATCGGAGGCATATGGAGGTTCCCAGGCTAGGGGTCGATTCAGAGCTGTGCCACCGGCCTACACCACAGCCACAGCAATGCGGGATCCAAGCCGCCGCGTCTGCAACCTACAGCACAGCTCACGGCAACGCCGGATCCTTAGCCCACTGAGCAAGGCCAGGGATCGAACCCACAACCTCATGGTTCCTAGTTGGATTTGCTAACCACTGAGCCACGATGGGAACTCCCTGGAATTTTTTGTTAAATAGAGAAACAAAAAAAGCCCATGAAAGTCACAATTCAACATAAAAGGAATTCCAATATGACATAATTTTGAGTAATTGATAGGGTCTAAAAAAAGAAACTTTGTTTCTAATAATTGGACCTTTCTTTTTGGGGGTTGAAGATTTAGTATCATAAAATGACATCTCTTCTCTGGGTCCAACCTTATTGGTCCTTCCAAGAAATATCGTGTTTCACTTCTTTAAACTATTTAGACAATTATGGACACTTGCAGTTACAGATTAGAAACTATATCTTATAAACGTTGACCTTTTTAAAGAAATGATATGGTAGACCAGAGTCTGGAAGAGCAGAGGATGAGTTCCCGGGCCAGGGATCAAGCTGCCACCACAGCTGTAACCAGAGCCACAGCAGTGACAAGGCCAGATCCTTAACCCAATAAGCCATAAGGGAACGCCAAGGAATATAGATTTTAAAGCATATATAAAGTCAGAAAGATAGCTGCTAGAAAATTAAAAATAATGTTTATTTAATATCCTTTATTATTTAAAATATTTAAGTATCATGCATGAATTTTCTAATACATTCCAAATACTTCAATTTTTAATTTTAACCTTGCAACTAAATCACTAAATTCTTGAGAGCAGATACTTAATCTTATACTTTTCTGTTGCTTCTTCTCAGTCGCCTACCTATATAACACTAGCATCTGAATGTACTTTTTCTTTTTTTCCTCTTTTTAGGGCCACACCTGCTGCATAGGCAAGTTCCCCCGGCTAATGGGAGGTGTAGCTGCAGGCCTATGTCACAGCCACAGCAGCGGGGATCCAAGCTGCGATTGCGACCTACACCACGGTTCACCACAACGCCAGATCCTTAATCCACTGAGCGAGGCCAGGGATGGAACCTGCATCCTCGTGGCTACTAGTCTTAGTAAACTGCGGAGCCACAACGGGAACTCCAGTAGGAATGTACTCTTGAATGTGCAAAATCCTTTCGTACTTAAGGTATCTTGTTTCTAAAGAATCTTGGCTCTAGAAAGGATTTTTGGAGTAGTAAAAGGCAATCATTTTAGATGAGGAACCTTCACCTGGGAAAGCCCAGTTCAGGTGAATTTTCCACTACACGCCCTGCCTTCCAAACATACAACCTCAAACTCAGTTTCGGAGAGAAACCAACCGCACCTTTTCTGGCTGGTGGCCGCAAGGGGGCGCGCCACACATGCGCACGCGCAAAACCACCTCAGCAAGCTGCGCATGCGTGGGAACCTTCTGCGTCGCTCCCTGCCGCTGAGTGGCCGCTTCCCTCCGGTGGGTTTTCCGCGGGGCGCCGGGGAGGCGGGGCCCGGGGGCCAAGATGGAGTTGGTGCAGGTCCTGAGGCGCGGGCTGCAGCAGGTCAGCGGCCACGGCGGCCTCCGCGGCTACCTACGGGTTCTCTTCAGGTAGGCGGCCAGAGACCTGCTCTTAGCGTCCGGGGTTGGACTTGGATTGGCCGGTTTCTTGCAAAGGGGCCTGGGCTTGGGTCACCTTGGAGGATCCGCAACTCTTGTCAAGGACAACCGGCCCAGCCTCTGCCTGGCGTCCCTCTGTCCAGGGGTCTCCCGGAGAGAGGCCAGACAGAGCTGTGACATGCAGACGGGGACATATGCACTGCACCGCTGCCCAGCTTCCTGGAGCGTACCGAGCATTGCCAAACACTCGCTGTGTGACCTTGGGAAAGTTTTGGGGGTTTTTGTTTTTTAAAACCCCTTCACTGGCCTTCGTTTTCCTCCTCTGTATAGTATGGCCTCGAACCAGATGATCCCAATGGTCCCTGCCTCGTCCTTATACACTCGGCCAAGCAGCATCATCCACCGAAACCGACTTGGAGACTCAGAGCCGAATGAAGGAGCCAGGATATATTCGTATCATTTTAAGAAGATGAGCTATTTTAGCTTCCAGATTTCCTGAAGGTGTTTGCTAATTCCAGTGCTTCACGGCCAAGGGATAGGAGATAAAAGTAGACTCGTAGTTTGACAATATTGCATCCATATGTTTTAGTGTACCGAGGCGCAGACGTTGGGTCAGTTTCTCTTTTCTCCTGCTGTCACGATCCTGGCATCACACCAGCAGGGATTCTAGAGCTCTTACCAGAAAGCTGATTCTTCCACAGTGGGTGGAGGTGAGCCTGAGGCTGAAGGCGAGATGTAGACAACCAGTGACCATACCCAGCACCTCTTCGTTTTTCTAGTTGGTGCAGCTGCCTGTGTTTGTGAAAGTTGGTACTCTCTACGTACATTGTGTTGTGAACAAAAGAAATCATTCTAAGATGTCTGTTGTCTTTTGGACATTCCCAGGGCAAACGATGTGAGAGTTGGAACCTTAGTAGGGGAGGACAAATACGGAAACAAATACTATGAAGACAACAAGCAGTTTTTTGGTGAGTACAATAGTTTTTTTGGTATGACTATGGAAGTAAGATTGGAATTTGGTTTGACTTTATTTTCTGTAATGTACAGGGGACTTTTACAAAGTACTTGTAAAGGGATGACAAACTCAATAGAAAAAGGAAAAAGATAATTCACAGGAAAAGAAAACTAAATGACCAACAAAGACATAAAAAGATGTTTATCCGCACTTGCAGTTACAGAAAAGCAGCGTTATCTTTTTTCACATATCAAATTTTGAAGTAATTGCCACTCTGATAGATCTCGATGTGGGGAAATGCCATAAAAGTGTATAGGTAAGCGCAGGACAGTTGGTAAATTTTGTCACAATTTACATTGCGCTTTTTTTTTTTGCTTTTTTGTCTTCTTAGGACTGCATCTGAGGCATATGGAGGTTCCAGGCTAGGGGTCTGATCGCTGCTGTAGCCGCCAACCTACACCAGAGCCACAGCAACGCAGGATCCGAGCCACATCTGTGACCTACACCACAGCTCATGGCAATGCCGGATCCTTAACCCACTGAGCAAGGCCAGGGATCGAACTCGCAACCTCGTGGTTCCTAATCATATTCCTTTCCACTGTGCCACGACGGGAACTCCTACACTGTGGTTTTTTTTGGGCCTTGTCCTCACCATGTGGAAGCTCCTGGGCCAGGATTCAAACCTGCACCATGGGTCCTTAACCTGCTAAACCACAGGGGAACTCCCCATTGCACATATCTTTTATCCAGCACTTCCACTTCTAAGAATTCACCTCAGATATTCTTGCAAAACAAAGACAACCTTTGTAGCATTGTTTTAGTAGTAAATTCTAAAAGCAGCATTCGTGTTCGTCATCATCAGTTGGATACTTGTGAATTACAGATTTTTTAGAGTACTTTGGTATTAAGAGTGATATAAACCTGGGAGTTCCCATTGTGGCGCAGCAGAGACGAATCCAACTAGTATCCATGAGGCTGCAGGTTTGATCCCTGGCCTTGCTCAGTGGCTTAAGGATCCCGTGTTGCTCTTTCATTTCACAGAGACTTGGTGGTTTTCCTTTTTCTTTCTTTCTTTTTCTTTTTTTTCCCCCCAGCGTGAACTGTGGTGTGGGTCACAGATGTGGCTACAATCCCAAGTCACTGTGGCTGTGGTGTAGGCCAGTAGCTATACCTTGCATTCGACCCCTGGCCTGGGAACTTCTACATGCCAAGGGTGCAGCCCTAAAAAGACAACAACAACAACAAAAAGACCAAAAAAAAAGGTGGAATTTTGGAGTCTGCGTATGCACATTTCAAATTTATGTATAGGAGTTCCCATTGTGGCTCAGCAGGTTAAGAACCTGACATAGTGCCCCTGAGGATGCAGGTTTGATCCCTGGCCTCACTCAGTGGGTTAAGGATCTGGCCTTGCTGCAAGCTACAGCTTAGGTTGTAGATATGGCTCAGGTCTGCTGTTGCGGTTGCTGTAGCATAGGCCTGCGGCTGCAGCTCCAGTTCAGCCCCTAGCCTAAGCACTTCCATATGCTCCAGGTGCGGCCATAAACAGAAAAATAAAATAAAATTTTTATATATATAAAATGAGATTATTAAAGCTCAGCTCTATCGTTATGGCCTGTCTTCATGAACCCTTTCTTAAGGTTTCCTCCATCTGCCTTCATGTCCCGCTGTAAACTCTTAGGATTATAGTTTACTTTTAGTTAATTATTCTCAGGGCTGATTTCTCTCATAAAAGAAACAAAGCCTCATTCAAATCTATGTTTCTTTTAATAGGTAAGTTCATGTTTAAATAGCATTAGTCAATATTTGTTGACTATATGTTTACCTAGGAAAACTGAAATGTAGATGACTGATTGCTTATTGGCCTAAAATCCATTAAAGGGATAAATGAGAGCAGTGGAGAAGAAATGGAAGGAATTACTCTGTATTAGGCACTTAGGTGCCCCATACTGAGCTAGGTCTGTGTGTGAGATGCTTAATTTTCATAGCAGCCTTAAGTTGTGGGTATAATCATCCTTTTCTAAGAGATTAAAAAAACTGAGTTTCATAAAGCGTGCCTAATGTCCAGTGATAATAAGTGTCTGTCTTCATTAAAATCCAGGTCTTTGCCTAACTTAAAAAGTTTTGTAAATCGTGGTTAGGCTCTCAAGTATTTCACAGAAACTTGGTGGTGGTTTTTCTTTTTCTTTTCTTTTCCTTTTTTTTTTTTTGGCTTTTTAGGGCCGCACCTGCGGCATATGGAAGTTCCTAGTCTAGGGGCTGAATTGGAGCTACAGCTGCCGGGCTACGCCACAGCCACAGCAATGCAGTATCCAAGCCACGTCTGCAACCTACACCACAGCTAATGGCAACACCAGATCCTTGACCCACTGAGCGAGGCCAGGGATCAAACCCACCACCTCATGGTTCCTAGTTGGATTCATTTCCACTGCACCACAGCGGGAACTCCCACAGAAACTTGTTAAAGAATGCAGTCAGGAGTTCCTGCTGTGGTGCAGCAGAATGGGATGGGTGGCATCTCTGTAGTCCCAGGAGGCAGGTTTGATCCCCAGCCTGGCACAGTGGTTTAAAGACTCTGCTGTTGCTGTAAGCTTGGCATAGGTCACAACTGCGTCTTGGCCGAGGAACTCCATATGTGGTAGGGGGGCCAAAAAAAAAAAAAAGAATGTAGTCATACTGTTTTGATGACATGAACTGTTCTACTTATCTAACCATCACATATAATGTTTGCTTATTATCTAATAATCACCAATTTCCAAAAGGGTCTCTGGAGGTTATTGTAAATAATTTATATGGAAACGTATAATTCAGGTATGATAGCTGTGAGTACATACCTCTTGCCCCAGTCTCCGGAGGAGCACTTTCTCTCCTGCATACGCCAAACGACTGGGCACGGGGTCCCTCTCTAGCACTCCCTTGGCCTGGAAGCTGGGAAGAAGCACGTGTTCTCCACGAAGGGAAAGGCCTGAGCCCTGCCCCCAGAGTGGATCCCAGTCCCCTGCCGGGGTTCGGCTGTGGCAGACACTGATGAAAGCTGGCCTTAGGCTTCCGGGAGTTCACCTTCTCTCATATACCCAGGGCTCTAGTTCTCTAACATTTCTCTTATGAAGGATCGTTTTTCTTTTTTTCTTTTCTTTTTTTTTGTCTTTTTGCTATTCTTTGGGCCACTCCCGCGACACATGGAGGTTCCCAGGATAGGGGTCGAATCGGAGCTGTAGCCACTGGCCTACACCAGAGCCACAGCAACGCGGGATCCGAGCCGCGTCTGCAACCTATAGCACAGCTCACGGCAACGCCAGATCCTTAGCCCACTGAGCAAGGGCAGGGACCGAACCCGCAACCTCATGATTCCTAGTCGGATTCATTAACCACTGCGCCTCAACGGGAACTCCAGGATCGTTTTTCTTAGTAAAAAGATTGTTGTCTTTGATGTGATGCAGTTATGCTTTTTTTATAGGGTTGTCTTTATTTCCTCGCCTCTCTTGAAACTAAATGATGATCTTGCATCTAGGCCGTCACCGGTGGGTTATATATACTACTGAGATGAATGGCAGAGACACCTTCTGGGATGTAGATGGAAGCATGGTGCCCCCGGAATGGTAAGCTAAGTCATCGTTTTATTTTATTTGACCCTGCAGTAAGGAGTTTATTACACTAGTGTTTGTGGAATATCTGCTTATTTTCACGGTGGTCAGTGGTGTTCTGAAAGCATCTGTTCCAGTTATGCTGGCTGTGTGACTAGTTACTCTAAAACTTAGTGGCGTAAAACAACAATAAGGATTTATCTCTAAGTTTTTGTGGTTCAGGAAGTCATACAAGACACAGCAGGTAAAGCGTCTCTCTGCTGCAGGGTATCTGAGGCTTCTAGTGGGAGGCCAAAGGGTGGCTGCTGGAATCATCGTGTTGGACCCTGCTTGAGGTAGACCATGCACAAGTTGTATTCAGTAGCCAAAGAACAGAGGAGCGGAAACTAAGTTCACAGATCCTCTTCTACCCCGGCGGCGGCCCTGTGGCAAGAGGGATTTAATTTCAAAGGAATAAAACGAAGGAGGAGTGAGGCTAACAATGGAATGGGGAGGCTCCTGCCTTTGTCACCTGGAGAGGGCTGGGTCCTCCCTTCCCAAGGGGATGCCTCTCCCTTTTTATCCTTTTTGGTCTTTAATGTCTGGCTGCCAGAAAGTCTGTCATTTAATATGCTGATGTGGTCAAAAATCTTTGTTTCATGAGACTCAGGTTCTGTTGTAGGTCAGATCATTGGTTGGTCCCACTCGGTTCCCTCTGGGTTTTCTGTTTGTGTCTGGACCCACAGGGACCTTACAGATTCCTGTTAACTCCTGCTGAAGGGGGACGCGGACACTGCTGCTCAAGGTGGGCGTTGGCCCCTCTGAGCCACGACCTGGAGCAGCTCCGGCAACAATCGGAGGATGTGTTCCCTCAGTGCTGGCTGTTAGCTGAGGGTATAGCTGGCATGTGGGGCTGCCATACCCTCAGGGAGCCTGAGCCTCCTTAGGCAGATGCTCTGAGCGCGCGCGCCAGGCTGAAGCCACGTTGCGTCATGCGGATAAGTCTTGGAAGTCATCCCGTGTGGCGCCCATATGGGTCTAGGCTGTTAGAGACCTGCCGAGTTCAGCAGAGAGGATAGAGTCTGTCTCCGGAGGGAGGAGCGTCAACAGCCTGTGGGGACGTATGTTGGGGTGTGTGGCGCTGTGGCTGACTCTGGGAGAAAACGGTACGCTGTAGTGACACTTGGCTGTAGTGAAAAGAAAAGCTGAAAGAACTCTGCCTCTGATCTTGTTTGGCAGTTGGACTTAGAGCACATGCGATACCCTCTCTGGAGTTTGGATTTCTCATCTGTAACGTGAGAGCCCCTGTCCCAGTCTCTCAAACCTATGATTTTTTTAACATGCCAATTTTGAAATGAAATTGTAAATGCTCTTACTTGAATTACCAAGTTTTGCATCAGATATTTCAAAGCGAGTCCTTATATCTGTTTCATACATTGCTGGTTGATACATATTTAAACTAGAGACCTTTTCTAGTTGGTTTAGGATATTTCACAAAAAACTGACAGGTTGGCTGTGACATTTTCAGTTGATCTTGATCATCAGAAGCAGCTTGGGGCTCTGTCGAGTCGCAGCTGAGGTAGTAGTCGCTTGCCTTCTAAAGACTCCGTAGAAACCCAGGCATGTGTCGCGCGTGAGTGAAGTGCAGATGTGAGAGCGTTGGGCGCATCGGGGACGATGAGGAACTGAGACGCACACACTCCGTCAAGGAGGGCAGCAGCCCTGGTCACGCTGTCCACTTCCATCAGGCGAGAAGTCAGCCAAGTGGTTCTAGCTATGATTTTTCAAGAGAAAGTGGACATCTGTGTTTCTTCGTGACATCTCGTATTTTTGAAGTGCTTATTTTTAAAGGTATTTGTCAATTTAAATACAGCGCTGTCCAGTAGGCGTTGCTGTGATGGGGATGTTGTGTGTCTGTGCGTCCAGCAGGAAAGCCACCAGCTGCATGCAGCCCAGAGCACTCTGTTGTTGTTGATTTCCAGTCGTGCAGCGTTGTGGTCGGAAAAGATGCTGGATATGATTTCAGTTTTCTTAAAGTTACCAAGGTTGGATTTGTGGCCCAGGATGGGATCAATCTTAGAGAATGTTCCATGTGCACTTGAGAATAATGTGTATTCTGTTGCTTTTGGATGGAATGTCCTGTGAATATCTATTAAGTCCATCTGGTCTAATGCTTCATACAGGGCCTGTGTTTTCTGATTGATTTTCTGCCTGGATGATCTGTCCATTGCTGTAAGTGGGGTGTTAAAGTCTCCCACTATTACTGCCCAGAGCACTTTGAACTGTGGCTAATGCAACTGAGGAAGGGAATTTATTTGACTTAAATTGAGTAGGCTACTAGATTGGATAGAATAGCTTTTAAAAATATAAGGTGAGCTGAGCAAAATGTGTAAGAGTTCACCTGCCTCCACTTTTCAACCTCTCATCCACTATTTGGACTGATTGGGAGCATTGACTCATGTCAGGGATGTCGTTTGAAGACCACAGTGTTGGATTATGTCTTTAATAAAACTCCTTGTTTCCTTACACTGATTTGAGGCTGGATTTTTACGCTCTTTTGAATGGGAAATAATAACCTACGGCCTGTTAAAGTCTGAGGAACTGTGGTTTCAGGTTTGGAGCTGCCTGCCTTTTCCCAAGGGACTTTGTATATGCCAGGGGCATTATTTGAGACCAAGATCTCAAAGTGGAATGTTGGCTTTCGGAGGCAAGGTGTCCTCCTAGTTTTCATTGTTTGGTTGATTATTTTTGGGGTGGGGCTGTTCCTGAGAGTCTGTGGGAGCCCTGTGGGCTGTCTTCCTCAGATTGGTGGCCATCTCCTTCAAAGCCGCCATCTAACACAGTGTCAAGGTCTCTGTTTTGGGGGGATGAGGGGGGTTGGGGAAGGGGACTAATTTACGTGGGATGAAACATTTAAAACTGTTAAATAGGTAAAAATCTGAAATGATAAAAGTACTATTCAGCTAAGCAAATCCCTTCATATATAAGATGGGAGATGAAAGAGAAGCTAAAAGCTATAGACGAGAACATCACCCTAGCAGGTGCCTGAGGGCAGTTGAGAACACAAAGCTGAGTTTCTTTGTCGTGTGGAGCCTCCTAAGGTCCGAGTCCTTTTGATGACCCTTGTTTGTAAGGGGAGCTGGAAAGGCTTGCGATGGTCTTTGTAGGGAGAAGTGGTTTGGGTGAGCTCAGCTGTTTGTTTCTCAGAAGCCCCCTTTGCTGAGTGCGATACATTGTAGAATTATACTCTTAGCTTTGATTTGATCCATGAATAAATTTGAAGTTGGGTTGATTAATCTTTTATTAGAGAGCAAGGTATTCCACCTGGATTTTCTGTTTGTGGCTTCCTTTCTTTTCTCTGGACCCTTTACCTTAAAGATTTATTTTAATGCCTGTTAAAGGAAGAGGTTGGCAGGTTTTACTCATTCAGATAACTATTTCGTACCTACCAGGTGCCAAGAACTATCGTGGGCACTAGGGATACCACACTGAATGAAGCGGAGTCCTTGCTCTCATGAGGGGAAGCAGAAAATATATATGTTAGGCAACAGTAAATGCAAGGAAGCTGGCATTCATAAAGGGGTAAAGAGCAACCCCTTCCTTTGTGGAGGAGGTAGCTGTTTTATGTATATATATACACAGGGGTCAGGGAAGGCTTTTTTGAGGAAGTGACATTTGAAGGGGGGCTCTGTGGGGGGGTGAATAGCTCCAGGCAGTAGGAACTAGGCGCGCAGATGCACCGTGTGTTCGAGATGTGTCATTTGTATTCAGAGAGCAGCAGTATGGCCAGTTTGGCAGGGATGGAATAAGTGAGGGGAAGGTGTGAGGAGATGAGGTGGGAGAAATAGCTCGGGCCCTGATCATGTAGGTCTTGTAGACCGTGGGTAAATCCTTTGGCTCTTTTTCTGAAGTTCCTTGTATGTCCCTGGAAGGTACGGTAGGATGTGATCTATTTTACAGGTTGGTTTTTTTTTTTTTTTTAATTTTGAGAACAAATCCTAAACTGTTTGAAAAGTTACAAGTATTTGAATCATTTTAAAGCTGCCAAAACGATGTCCTATCACAGCTGAATGCACTAGTGTGTGATTCCTACAAACAAGGACATTCTCTTGATGAACCACCTTATAACCCTCAGAGTTAGGAGGTTAACAGTGATACACCACTGCTCTCTAATCAATCTTCAGACCCTGTTGTGTCACGTGTCCCAGTAATGTCCTTCATAGCAAGAGGGGTCTAGTGACGCGTTCCATGTGGATCTCACCTCTCTCTCTCTCATCTCTTTCACCCTGGATTGGTTCCTCAGCTTTTCCCTGGTTTTTAGGATCTTAGCACTGGAAAATTACAGGCCAGTTATGTTGTAGAATGTCCCTCTGTGTGGGTTTGCCCACTGTTTGCTCATGACGAGATGCAGGCTCTGCATCCTTGGCAGTAATGTCACAGAAGCACTGCCATAACCTTCGTGTTGCATTCTATCGAACGGCATCTGATTCTGATTTGTCTCATTACTGAAAACTTGCCCCTTGATTGGGGTGTGTTTGCCAGGGTTTTCCATTCTGCAGTTACTCATGTTCCCTTTGCTCTTAATTAGTATTTTGTGAGGAGACACTGAGATCATATAACTGTCCAGTTCCTCTTCCAATTTTAATTTATATATATGTATGTGTGAACTGTTATTTTAATCGATGGGTATAATCCATTACTCTAATTTGTTCTTTTTTTTGTTGCCATGCCCTAGGCATGTAGAAGTTCCTGGCCCAGGGACTGAACCTGCGCCACAGCAGCAACACAAGCCACAGTAGTAACAACACAAGATCCTTAACCCACTGAGCCTCCAGGGAACTCCCTATAATTTGTTCTTTTATTGCTCAGATTGAACTCATTTTGGCCAGTGGGTATCCATCAGTCTGCATTTTGGTTCCCTTTGAAATGTCTCCATCATTCTTAGAACATTTTCTTTCTTTCTGACAAAAGATGTTCCAGGTTCATCTTATACTTTCCCTGTCCCACTATAGAAACAGCCATTTCTCTGAAGAGTCTTCTGTTTATTTTCTTGCCTGCTGTTTTTTTAGGAGAGAAGAGTATTTATGATCTAATACTCTGCGTGCAAGGTATGCTTATCGCTGTTGGGGCCTCAGTGCTCCCAGGCCCTCTCAGTGGACAAGCTCAAGAATGCCTCTAAAAAGTGTCTCTGTGTGTGTGTAAATTCCTATTTCTAAATCTCTTTTTTTTTCCTCTATATACTCAAACCTGTAAGTCCACAACAATGGTGCCGAATTAGTTCAACGCCAAAGATTAGATTACATTTACATTCTAATTTTTTTTCCCTTCCTGTACTTGCATCTTTTTCTTTTTTTTTTTAAATAGAGTTATTTATTTGATGAATTCCACTGTATATAACAGGTCTCATTGCTGCTTTCCCACCACGGGACTCCCTTCTCCCCTCCCCCCCCCTTTTTAGAAATGCGCTCGAAGCAGTGCATGTGGCATATGGAAATTCCCATGCTAGGGGTCGAATCGGAGCTATAGCCCACACATCGGTATTCTCCTTATTAGAAGTGAGTTCAGGGAGTTCCCATCGTGGCGCAGTGGTTAACGAATCCGACTAGGAACCATGAGGTTGCGGGTTCGATCCATGGTCTGGCTCAGTGGGTTAACGATCCAGCATTGCCGTGAGCTGTGGTGTAGGTCGCAGACGCGGCTCGGATCCCACGTTGCTGTGGCTCTGGCTGGCAGCTACAGCTCCGATTAGACCCCTAGCCTGGGAACCTCCCATATGCCACAGGAGTGGCCCAAGAGATGGCAAAAAATAAAAAAAATAAAACTATAAAAAAAATGAGTCAGGGAGTTCCCATTGTGGCTCAGTAGAAATGAATCTGACTAGCATCCATGAGGACACAAGTTTGATCCCTGGCCTCGCTCAGTGGGTTAAGGATCTGGCGTCATCATGAGCTGTGGTGTAGGGAAGTGGAAATCCTGAAGCCCTGCCTGTGCAGTTGTTATTGGAGATGTTAGCTTTTGTGGATATAAAGCTTTTGAGTCTGGTTAGCTCCTGCGCCTCCCTGCTGTGGCTCTCATCTCCCTTGAGCCTGGGCCATGTCAGCTAGGGAGTCAAAGGCAGTAGCTCCTAGATGGCCGCGTGAACTACTGCAGACTCCCAGGGAGAGGAACACCCGATGCTGCCTGGCTGGCAAGCTGTGACAGGCTGTCCTGTCCTCTGTCCTTCTGGGTTGTCTGGTGCCCAGTGTGGCCTGTGATGGTTTACGGTCTGTTGACTGGCTGCATAGTCTCACCCGGTGAAGGATTTCCCTTCAGAACTTCCCAGGCTAGGGGCTGAATCGGAGCTACAGCTGCCGGCCTACCCCGCAGCCACAGCAGCACAGGATCCAGTGCTAGTTGGGTTCGTTACCGCTGAGCCATGATGGGAACTCCAAGGAATATCTTTGGTGAACTTCTGTGGCTCACTTACTGCTCCCTAGTCAGGTGGGAACATTTGAAATTTTGTGGGAAAGTGAGTTCATTTGGGCTGTCTTGTCTCAAGGCTTTTTTGTTTGAATCTCTCAGCGGTCAGTAAGGCTGTTAGGTCTCCCAGTAGATAAACAGAAGGAACACACAGTGGAACATACCTCTGGGATGAGCAGTGGAGCTCCACGCACCTTGAAAATCAAAAAATCTGTTGCCTAGGAGTTCCTGCTGTGGCTCATCAGGTTAAGAACCCGACTAGTATCCATGAGGACACAGGTTTGATCCCAGCCTCTCTCAGTAGGTTAAGGATCCAGCGCTGCCCTGAGCTGTGGTGTAGGCCGGCAGCTACGGCTCTGATTCGACCCCTAGTCTGGGAACTTTCATGTACTGAAGGTGCGGTCCTTAAAAAAAAAAAAAAAAGACCCAAAGAAAAAAAATTTTTGGCTAGACTCTAACGCAGCACTCAGTTTACAGTTTGTTCCATTAATGAATATTTATTGAACACCTCAGTATGTGTCAGGCACCTGGTGTGTTTATACATTCATATCGGTAAACAAAATATAATTCTCTCTTATAGTTAGAGTCACTTAATGAATACTAGCTGGTAGACTACTACTGTACTTAGTGTCTGCTATTTTTCTTTGGTACAGTACCTTCCTTTTCTTATCCGTTTTATTTTATGAGGTCAGCGGTGAGATATTAATTTCTTCTTTAACTTGACTGAGTAGAACCCTCAAAGTATTTCAGTAGATTACAAGCCCTGTTTGTTACCACTTTTGATGGCCGTAAATTTTAAGTTGACTCGTTGCCATTATCTGTACAGCAATGTGAAATCATCTTTATTTTCATTTTTATGTTAGTAAGCCAGGTAAGTAATCAGTATCTACATGAAATCTGACAAGATAAAATGTTGTTGAGTACCAGTAGAATGGTAGAAAATCTGGACTATTTTATGAGAAATCGTATAAAATGACTGTTTTCACTTACATCAGGAAAAACAAAGTATTTTTGTTTGTTTTGTTTTGTTTTGTGGAGTATTGAAACTCTGAAATCCTTTAAACCAAGTTTTAAAAAAGGAGAAAACCATGGATGGCTTGCCTAGATTTTTCTTTACTGTATGTATACTTTTTTCCCCACATGGTGGCACCTTTTGTTCATTTTAAGTAACATGTCTTTTCTTCCTCTGTGCAGTGCACTATTTCTGCTCCTTGTGTATTTGATTTTTCCTTATTAAAATTAATGGTTAAATTACTCAAGTAATGCATAAGTACTTTTTTAAAAATATAGCACATGTTCAAGAGGTTTCTTTTTTTAAAAACAAAATAATTTTGTCCTTGAAGGTTTTTCCAGTGCCGTGACATGAATAGACGGTTTTCTCCTGTAAGGTTGATTTATTTAGGGTACCTAACATCGTGGTGTCAGCTTTTTTCACTTGGCAGAAGATGTTCTAGAAGCTTTCGCCAGGAGGTAAGGTGGCAGGTTAGGGGGATTACTTGGAGGCGATAGAGGGGCGTCAAGGCTGATTCTTAGGTTTGGGGCTGGGGAGGTGGGTAGAGGAGGGTGCTGTTGGTTCCCTTGGGAAGACCGGGAGAAGGCTAAGTTGTGAGGGTGGAGGGCAGGAATCAGAAGCCTCTTTTCTGGGTGTGCTAAGTTTGAGATCCTGTATGTTCAGAAATCCAAGTGAACAGATGTCGAGTAAACAGCAAGGTATATGAATCTGGAACAGGACAGGTCAAGCCAGCGAAGAAGAATAAAAAGTAGCTAGCAAAATAAGAGGAAAGGCAAGAGAGATTAGCATTTCAACAAACTTGGGAAATCTCGTGGTATTGACTTTTGCTGAGAGGTTACGTAAGATAAGGACAGGATTGATTTAGCAGTATGAACTTCATTGAATCTAAATGGAATCTGTTCTTGAAAAAAATGTGGAGAGATCAGAAAAATTTATAAGAACCTGTCCAGGGGCAGGAATAATCCACATACACCCCTGAGAGGCAACCACTGTCAACATCTGGCATATTTCCTGTAGTCCTTGGAAATAAATTTTTTCTGTAGTTCATAATTATATTCAGTTTTGTTTTCTCTCAGTAATGTAAGCAGTTTTCTGTTTATTAAAACCATCTTTATAATCATCATTAAAATATTTCCTTCTAATTATAAAAATGTGCAAATTGTTGTGGAAAACTTAGAAAATCCAGAGAAATACAAGGTACAAACAAGGTACACTCTAGTTCCTTGGCCCAGAAATAAGCACTTCACATTTTGTTCACTCATTCAACAAATACCTGAGTGTCTGCTTTTGAGTAGAACAGGAATGTTTTTAAAGGATCACAGTGTAAAGAACAGGTTGAGTTATTGGTCAGAGCTGCTTTATATAGATACGTCTGTGAATATGTATGTTTGTTTATTATATGCAATATTTTGTTTCTCTTCCCCCTGCTCTCACTTAATATATCATGGATGTTTTTCCCATTTCACTTAATATTCTGTTTTTCAGTTTGGGTGTTTCAGTGTCTGAGGAGCTTTGTATATAAACAGTGTTAATGGCAGTTTGGGTTTAAAATTAATGTTCTATTTATTACAGCTACAGATTTTAAAACATAGTTGTTCTTAATCTTTGAGGTTCTATTTATAAATAGGTAACAAGATTAGTACATTGAATATTTTTGCATAAAAATAAAGAACCATTATATTCTCTTATTCTTTGATGAATGTTTGATAAACTCTAATGGAAAGGATTAAATTTTCCTAAGCAGTTATCTCCAGTTGCAAATTTAGTTAATTAGATCCCCTTAAGCATTTTAGGGCACATTTATAAATGCAGTATATTTGATTTTTTAAAATACCTTCAAATATCCAATGTAGGTAGATTCACGAACATATCAAGAAAAATGTTCCTACACACTTCAGTGACTCTTGTTTACTCAAGCCAAAAATTTAAGGGTCCTCCCCAGCTGCTTTCTGTAATAACCAGTCTATCAGCAGGTTCTTTCAGCTTTACTTTCTGAATATATCCTACATCTGATCACTACCTCTGTGATAGTCCAGACCACAGTAATCTCTTTTGTTTTTTTTGTTTTTGGTTTTTGTCTTTTGTCCTTTTAGGGCCGCACCCGCGGCATATGGAGGTTCTGAGGCTAGGGGTCAAATCAGAGCTGTTGCTGCCGGCTTATGCCAGAGCCGCATCCACGCCAGATCGAGCCGCATCTGCGACCCACACCACAGCTCACAGCAACGCTGGATCCTTAACCCGCTGAGCGAGGCCAGGGATGGAACCCGCAACTCGTTTCCGCTGCGCCATGCCGGCCGGGAGCTCCAAACCACAGTCATCTCTTACCTGGACTTCAACCACAGCCGCCCAACTGCTTGGCTTGCATTCTTACCATACACTAGTGTTCCCAGTGCACTAAGTAATAAGAGTGGTTATTTTAAAATGTAACTCAGATCACCTCACACCTCTGCTCAGAACTCTCTGTTGGCTTCCTGCCAGGGTAAGAATTAAAATCCCAGTTCCTTACATGGTCTGGGAGGCCTTACGGGACCCTGGTCCTGCCAGGTCTGTGTACACTGCCCTCTTCATTGCCCTGCGGACTCCTGACGTAGAGCTGCGCTGGCCTTCTGGATTTTCCTTGAGCAGGGAGCACACTCCCGCCTCAGTCGCTTTGCGTTCACTTTGTTCAAGTGGCTGTTGCAGCAGTTCCTCAGACTGCCCTCGCTAAAGAGCCCTGTTCTTCTCTGGCACCGTGTCCCCCTCCCTGCTCTCGTTTTTTCCTTGGTATTGCTTCTCTCTCCCTGGCATTTTACTACATGTTATTCAATTGATTGTTTCTCTAACTCCCATACTCTTTGAAAAGAACTTTGTTCACTGTTGGGTGGCTCATGCCTAAAACAATTTCTAGCACATAGTAGTTGTTCCATAAATATTTGTTGAATGAATGCAAATATATTTAAACATACAGGCTTTTTGGATACAGTGATTTTCTTTGCTTCTTCTAGCTCTTAATAGCTTTTGTATGAATTTGATAGATGTACCTGGGAATTCCATTCTAACTTCAGCTGGTCCTTTTTACCACCTTGTCCCCTGAATTATATGTTACAGTCTTTTAAAATATTGTTTTCCTAAATAAATCGCCACCTCTCAATGCCAAAGAATATTGTCTTCTTCCTCTCAATGTATCTGTTTAATCTATCCTTCTTCAGATAGTAGGGGTTGTGTAAAATACTCTTTGAACTGAATTGGAATGAGTGTTACTCAGTAAAATGGGTTGCAAGTTTCTTTTCAAAATAGATCCTGCCTCATGTTTTACTTTATTTTCTGCTCCAGAAAATCAGAATATTAAGACATTGCATTCTAAGAAACTATAAACTGCATGTTTAAGTAGATATTGCTGTGTTACAGAATGTTACTTTATAACTTTTCTTAGTTAAAATGTATAAATCATAAGCAGAAGACATAATTTGGTTTTTTTAATCCAGCTTTTGTTTAACACATTTCACTTACTATTCAGTGCTTCTGATTCTAACATTTCACAAAGATGAATTGTTGAAAAATTTCATACGTGAGGTATGGAAATAAACTATGTGTTACTCTTGGTAAACAAGGAACTACTCTTGATTCCAATTTCCAGACTAAATCTTTGTTGTGTTCACAGGTTATTAGTGTATAGTATATGCTAGAGATGGTTGTATGTAGAAAATTTAGAGGTTTCTAGATTAAAAGAACAGTTTGAACCTTTTCTATGCAACTGTAGTGAATGACATTGTACTATGGAATTGATGTAGAAAAAAATTTCCATTAAGTTAAACGGAGAGAAACAGTCTCTCTGCCACTGAAGTACTTAGTACTTCAAAGAGAGTGGGGTTTTTTGTTTGTGTGTTTTGTTTTGTTAGTGATGGCTTAAAGTGGGATGAGATGAGGTTAGAAGTAGGTAGAACCTACTTATAGTCTCAACACTTGGACGGGATTTAAAAACCATCTCTAGTTGTTTTGAATTAGGATTTTTCCTTTTAATAGTTTTCTTTCATATTGTAAAGTAGTACATGTTTTATTACAAAAATTTTTCAGAAAATAACAAAGTAAATAAAAGTAGCCTATGATCCTACCCCACAGAGACAAAACCACATCCCTCTTTTCCTAAGCATATGTATCCTTTGTTTTGGTTTTTAAAAGAGGTAGCCAGGGTTTGAATCCTATCTTCACTATCCTGGGCAAGTTATTTAGATTCTTGGTGCTCTAGTTTCCTCACTTATTAAGTTGGGATAATAATGTCTGCCTCATAGAGTTAGTTGTTTTAAGGATTAAATGAGGTCATGTTTATAAAATGTTTAGTACAATACCGATGACTTATAAATACTACCTAGTATCATTAAGGTAAATAACTTGCTTTTCCAACTTATTAACGTACAGTGAATATTTTCTCAAGTCATGAAATACTCTCTGTACCATTATTTTTTAAATTAAAGTTGATTTACAGTGTTGTGCCAGTTTCTGCTGTATTTCCTAAATTATTCTTTTTTTTTTTTTTGGCCTTTTTGCCATTTCTCGGGCCGCTCCTGCGGCATATGGAAGGTTCCCAGGCTAGGGGTCTAATCAGAGCTGTAGCCACCGGCCTACGCCAGAGCCACAGCAACGCGGGATCCGAGCCATGTCTGCAACCTACACCACAGCTCACAGCAACGCCGGATCATTAACCCACTGAGCAAGGGCAGGGATTGAACCCGCAACCTCATGGTTCCTAGTCGGATTCGCCAACCACTGCGCCACGACGGGAATTCCCCTAAATTATTCTTGGTTTTGTTCTTTTCGTGTTTTCACTATTATAAATAAACCTTAGGTTAATAGCCTTGTATATAAGCATTTACCCACACATCCTTATTTCCTTATGGCTAGTTCCTACAAGTAAGTTTTTTTTTTTTTTTTAACAAATACAAATTTTTATTTTTTTAATTATTTTTTTAAGTTTTTTTATAATGATTTTTTTTTTCCGTTTTAGCTGGTTTGCTGTGTTTTGTCAATTTTCTGCTGTACAGCAAGGTGACCCAGTTACCCATATATGTATTCTTTCTTTTTTCTCACATTATCATGCTCCTTCATAAGTGACTAGATATATTTCCCAGTGCTACACAGCAGGATCTCTTTGCTTATCCATTCTAAAGGCAATAGTTTGCATCTATGAACCCCGAATTCCCAATCCATCCCAATCCTTCCCCCTCGGAAACCACAAGTCTGTTCTCCATGTCCATGATTTTCTTTTCTGTGGAAAGGTTCATTTGTGCCATATGTTAGATTCCAGATATAAGTGATAACATTACCTCACTGAGTATGAGAGTCTCTGGTTCCATCCATGTTGCTGCAAATGGCATTATTTTGTTCTTTTTATGGCTGAGTAGTAGTCCATTGTGTATATATACCACATCTTCTTAATCCAGTCATTTGTCAATGTACATTTAGGTTGTTTCCATGTCTTGGCTGTTGTGAATAGTGCTGCAGTGAACATGTGGGTGCATGTATCTTTTTCAAGGAAAGTTTTGTCCGGATATATGCCCAAGAGTGGGATTTTTAGGTCGTATGGTGGTTCTATATATAGTTTTCTGAGGTACTTCCATATTGTTTTCCATAGAGGTTGTACCAATTTATATTCCCACCAACAGTGTAAGAGGGTTCCCTTTTCTCCACACCCTCTCTAGCAATCCTACAAGTAAAATTGCTGCATCCAGACGTGTATAAGTGTTTGGTGCTGACTGCCAAATCACCCTCACTGTACACTTTCACTGTAGATACATTCAGCTGTATGAGTGTTGATTTCTCTATAACCTCACCAATACTGGATATTGTTATTATTTTCATAAATCTTTGCTGGTTTAGCAAGTCCAAAGTTATGTCTTGTTTTAATTTTCATTTCCTTGATTAAACTTTTTTGGTTGTCATTTTTCTTTTTTCTTTTTATGACTTTTAACAGCTATTATCCGTTTTTCTCTTGGATGTTAGACTTTTTCTTTGTGATTTGTCGTGATAGATGAACTACTTTCTGTATATTACAAATATTTTTCCCTGACTATTTTTTAATCTTATTTTCTGGGTTTTAGGATATAAACATTTCAATTTTTATGTGGTAAATTTACCATTTTTTTCTTTATTTATTTTTGTTCTTTTTTAGGGCTGCACCTGCGAGATATGGAGGTTCCCAGGCTAGGGGTTGATTCGGAGCTGTAGCCACTGGCCTACACCACAGCCACAGCAACGCGGGATCTGAGCTGCGTCTTCGAACTACACCACAGCCCATGGCAACGCCAGATCCTTAATCCACTGAGCGAGGCCAGGGATCGAACCTGCAACCTCATAGTTCCTAGTCGGATTCGTTAACCACTGAACCATGACGGGAACTCCTCTTTTTGCTTTTAATGATTTTTATTTTTCTGTTATAGTTGGTTTACAGTGTTCTGCCAGTTTCTACTGTACAGCAAAGTGACCCAGTCACACATATGTATACATTCTTTTTCTCACCTTATCCTCCATAATGTTCCATCTTAAGTAACTGGTATAGTTCCCTGTGCTATACAGCAGGATCTCATTGCTTAACCACTCCAAACGCAATAGTTTGCATACCATTTTTTTCTTTTCTTTTTTTGTTTTGTTTTGTTTTGTTTTGTTTGTCTTTTTGCTATTTCTTGGGCCGCTCCCTCGGCATATGGAGGTTCCCAGGCTAGGGGTTGAATCGGAGCTATAGCCACTGGGCTGCGCCAGAGCCACAGCAACGCGGGATCCGAGCCTCGTCTGCAACCTACACCACAGCTCACGGCAACACCGGATCGTTAACCCACTGAGCAAGGCCAGGGACCAAACCCGCAACCTCATGGTTCCCAGTCGGATTCGTTAACCACTGTGCCACGACAGGAACTCCCCCATTTTTTTCTTTATGGCTTTTTGCCTTTGATATTAAGCTTAGAAATGGTCCTTCATATTCTATAAATACTAATATGGCTTATGAATATAAATATTCATGCATTTGTAACTGAGCACAATCCTGGGATTAAAATGATCTCAGGATTTTGACAGATACTTAGATGCTATCATAATTCCAACAAGTTTTCATCTATTAATTCTATTTAAGTTCCTGATCAGCGCGTTCTCTTCAGCCATTGGGAAGCTATGCTAAAGCCTCAGCTCTGTAACACATACACTGTGGGACCTTGAGAAAGTCATTTCAATTCTGTTTCCTCAAATTTAAAGTGTGAAATATTAGGTTAGTGTTAAATAAATGACTGAGTGGAGCTCCCTTGTGCCACAGTGGGTTAAGGATCTGGCCTTGTCACCCCAGTGGTCTGGGTTGCTGCTGTGGTATGGGTTTGATCCCTGGTCCGGGAACTTCCACATGCCACGGGCATGGTCGAAAAGCATGAGAGTGTTTCATAAACTAAAGTGGGATAGAGTAATAATTGTTTTAGTACAATGAATATTTTTACCCCAAAAATCAATCTGGAGGGGTTTTTTTAGTCTATTATATTTATTTTTTGAAAAATTGAAAAATCTGGAGTTCCCATTGTGGCTCTGTGGGTTAAGGACCCAACATCGTCTCTTGGAGGATGCAAGTTCAATCCCTGGCCTCCCTGAGTGGGTTAAGGGTCTGGTGTTACCATGGTTGTGACGTAGGTCTCATCTGCAGCTCTGATTCAGCCCCTTAGCCTGGGAACTTCCATATGGTGCAGGTGTGGCTATAAAAAGGGGAAAAAAAAGAAAGAAAAATGGAGAAGTCTTTCTAGGCTCAGTGAGGTTAAGTGAAAACACTTGAAATATGAACGTTCTGTCTTGAGTCCCCAAATTAATTATGTATATTATCCAAGGAAAAGATTCAAAACTGCTTATATTTTTGTCATTGTTGGCTGTTATTTGTTATTTGTTAATGTTTTATTTCTGGGAATTTTCTGAAAGGGAAAATTTAACTTTTTATCTTTATTAAAATCCATCTTAGAGACTTTTTATTTGCAGTGATTTTTTTTTCTTTTTTTTTTTGGGTCTTTTTGCCTTTTCCAGGGCCACTCCCTCGGCATATGGAGGTCCCAGGCTAGGGGTCGAATTGGAGCTGTAGCCACCTGCCTTCGCCAGAGCCACAGCAACGCAGGATCTGAGCCGAGTCTGCAACCCACACCACAGCTCACGGCAACACCGGATCCTTAACCCACTGAGCAAGGCCAGGGATCGAACCTGCAACCTCATGGTTCCTAGTCGGATTTGTTAACCACTGAGCCACGGATGGGAACTTCTATTTGCAGTGATTTTTTAAAAAAAATCTATTTTATATAGTATACCTATTTTATATAGTATACCTTTTCTTTTCTTTTCTCTCTCTCCCTCTCTCTCTCTCTCTCTCTCTCTCTCTCTCTCTCTCTCTCTCTCTCTCTCTCGCTTTTTAGGGCTGCACCCATGGCATATGGACATTCCTAGGCTAAGGGTTGAATCAGAGCTACAGCTGCCAGCCTACACCACAGCCACATCAGACCCAAGCAGTGTCTGCGACCCACACCACAGCTCACGGCAACACCAGATCCCTAACCCACTGAGCAAGGCCAGGGATCGAACCTGCAGCCTCATGGTTCCTAGTCATATTCATTTCTGCTGCGCCACTCCTACATTTTATTTTTTAAATTTCCTACTAGGCTGTTTCATTCTTCACAAATCGATTTCTCCATTTAGTGCTTGTAATGGCTGACCGCCTCAAATTTAAGCAAAGTAGTATATTGTCGGAGGAGGGAGAGTGTTCTTCCCCTTTTCCTTTGTATGCTTTTTCCTCATATACAGCTGAAAATTCCCTCGTCCACTTAAACTCAGTTGCCGTTTGAGTTGTGTGGTAATTGTGATTTAATATCTTTGTTTTCAGTTATTTTGACACACTCGAATATATTTGAGTACTGAGTCTTTCCCACAGTGTAATATGTTTTTACTATAAATGTTTATATCTTTTGTAGTTATAACTTTTTGCCTTTCTTGTTATTTGTAGTCTCACTGACATTATCATCAAGTTTAAGTAACTTTATATTTTGTCCTGTAAGATAACAGTGATATAAAATTGCAGTGGGTGTGATGCCAGCTCAACAGTTTTCTAGATAATAACACTGTTAGTGCATTAGTGTCTTTAATTAATTGTAATAAAAATGACACAGCTGAAAACCTGTTTTGCAAAAACCCTTTGGTGTGGAAATCTAAAAGGTATTATTTTTTTAGCCTTCATTTAATAATATGACAGAAGGGTTGTATTAGCCTAGCAGACTATAAACATTTTCTTACTTCTTATAGTTTCTTATTCTACCATAATGAGAATAAATTATCATTTACTCATTCCCTGACTAGCCAGTAGCCTTTATCGACTTAAAAAGAAATGCACAACCTGAAAGCTGAGAGTTAAGTTTTATTTGGGTGAAATGAGGACCTGAGCCCAGGAGATAGCATCTCGGGTAGCCTTGAGAAAACCCATCCGAGGGGGTGAGGGGTGAGCTAGGAGTTATGAGTTTTGGTAACAAAGGGAAGGTAGTAAGAACAAAAAATTTACAGAAAACTGGGTATTTTTTTTTTGTCTTTTCTTTTTAGGCTGTACCCATGCATGCCACATGAAAGTTCCCAGGCTAAGGGTCAAATCAGAGCTGCAGCTGCCAGTCTGTGCTACAGCCACAGCAACGCAGGATCTGAACCGCGTCTGTGACCTACACCACAGTTCACTGCAATCTGGATCCTTAACCCACTGAGGGGGGCCAGGGATCGAACCTGCATCCTCGTGGTAGCTGGATTCGTTACCATTAAGCCACATGGGAACGCCCAGATGTCTCAAGGATTTTAGAGTTTCTGTGGGGAGATGTAAAGGTCTGGGCTTACTGGAATCACTCCTTTAATGTACACCTCAGCCGAAGGGGCCAGTGTTTTTTGTTTCTTTCTCAAGTTCCCTCAGGGTCAGGGCTCAGCAGCTCGCCTTGGGAGGGGCTGCACTCAGAGATGACTGACCTCTTTTTTGTTTTGTCTTTCTTTTGGAAGAACAGCCTGCGGCGGCATTCGCCACCGCTCTGAGATACCCCCCCCCAGAGGAAAGGGGGCATATCAGGATACCCCCCCCCGAGAGGAAAGGGGGCGTATCAGGATACCCCCCCAGAGGAAAGGGGGCATATCAGGGTACAGGTGGTATAGGGACGGGAGGTTCCTGCAGCCCTGCTCGCAGTTCACAGGCGGCTGCTGCTGCTCTCGTGAAGGTCGCTGCTAGTCGCGACATCAGTCGTCGTGAAAGTTGTAGTGTTTTTCTCGATGCGATGAGATGTAAGAATTGGGCTCATAAAATCTAAGAATATCAACTATCTGAAGACCTGTTCTGCCAGTTTTCCCAGAGCACAGAGGGCCTCACACCCGACCCGACCTCGCGAGCTTTGCTCAGGGGCTACTGCAGGTTGGCAGCTGCCATGGCTTCTGATTTAATCCACGTAGAGGCTGATGGCAGGTGCCAAATGCCAGTTCACGGCTTCCTGGATGAACATTTTCAGATTTCATGCGTTATAAAACATATCTTGTAGTTTTCTTGAGTATTTTCTCTTTCTCTCTCAGCTCTTCAGTTCCTCAGTTAAGTAACTGAATAGGCATATAAAAGCTTTGGACCATGATTCCTTAAATGCCATTTTAACTTTCAGGAGTCTTCACAGCAATTATGTGAATAAAAATTTTCTTTCGTCACTTAAGCTGCCTCAAAAGGTGAAAGTTAAATATTTCTGCGGTGCCTTAATTTACCTCGAGCCCCTTGATGAGTAGCAGCCTTGGGTTTGCACGGCTGGTGCAGCCTGTCTCACCACAGTTCAGAGCGCCTGTTAATGGGCGTGGTTTACTGGTTCAGGTTCCTTCCCCTACTCCCCAGTTTGCTTTGGAGGATGTAAGGAGGAAACCAACCCAGTATGTGCAGACTTCATTCTTCATTGTGTTAGCTGATCATGGTATAATTACCTTTAGACACAAATAAAGCAACAGTAATAGTATTTTATCTCTATTTTTACTGGTTTCCGCCAGTTACCTAGCTATGTCTATCAATTCCTGTTAGCAAATAGTTTTAAACTTACATAACATCATAAAAATTTCTCATTAGCTTTAGTCTCAGTTATTTTACTAAAATATTTTACTAAAATATTTTTAAACTTACATAACATCATAAAATTTTCTCATTAGCTTTAGTCTCAGTTATTTTACTAAAACTTCCTCCGCTCGCCCTCTCTAACTCCCCCGCCACCCCCCGCCTCATTGTGTTCCTTAGAGCTGCAGTTCAGTGCCTATCACTTCATTTGCTTTTCCTGTGGAGTCATCTTTGTCTTGTGAGTGCTGAGCCTTGCTGTGAATTCTCGCTCCCCTTCCTTTCCCGTGTAAATTCAACATGGCTTTCTGCTCAGTTCCACTCTTTGTCCTTTGGGCTTTCATTCTTCTTTGTTGTTAGAGTGGTACTTCAATGTACTACGAGGAAATGCCCAGCTTCCTTCTCTAGGTCAGGTCTCTGGAACTTGCAGCAAATACCTTTTGACATTAAATTGTTAAACCCTTGAAGCTGAAACACTTGTGAACTTTAGGCTGTGATTTAATCATTTTATTATGACAAGCTGTGTGTCCCGCAGTGTTCAGACTTAAGCTTGAGTTTAAGATGCACACAGAGACCCTCTTCTTCAGCAGGAGCCTCATGGATTTCAAACTAGAGCTTCATGAGCCAGAGCAACCTGAGCAAACTGAAACTCCCGCATCAGCCTCTAGCATCTAACAGTAATACTGTATGTTATCAGTTCTAAAATAGATTTTTTCATCTAAAATTAGGATGCATGTTTTTTGGGTAAAGGGTTTGTTTGTTTGTTTTTTGCTTTTTAGGGCTGTACCTGTGGCATATGAAAGTTCCCAGTCTAGGGGTTGAATCAGAGCTGCAGCTGCTGATCTGCAACCTACACCACAGCTCATAGCAGCACGGGATCCTTAACCCACTGAGCGAAGCCAGGGGTCAAACCCTAATCCTCATAGACCCCTGTCAGGTTCTTAACCCGCTGAGGCACAACAGGAACTCCAGAATACATGATATATATAATCAACAGTGTCTCAATTTAATTAGCATTTATTCTTTCTTAAAGATGTATTAAATAATGGCCTTTCTTAGAATTGACGATGTCAGATTTGATGAACCACAGTAATCACAACAGCAATAGCTAACATTCGTTGAGTACCTCCTGTGCATAAGGACTGTTTCCAGGACCTTTATGTGTATTAGCTCATTTACTCCTCATACCATCCTTTAAGAATGTTCAGATGGGAGTTCTCTGGTGGCTCAGCGGATTAAGGATCCAGCATTGTCACTGCTGTGGCTGTGGCGTGAGTTTGATCCCGGGTACTTAAGCATACTGCAGATGCAACCAAAAAGAGAAAAAAAGAATGTTCAGATGAAAAAACCAAGGCATAGAAAATTTCAGCTAGTTAGTGAAGGAGCTAAGATTTGCGCTAAAACAACACAGTAGCTCCGTCACTTAACCCTCCTAACCCTCCTTCCAGCGCACTGTGCTGCCTCTTCGTAACTGTCTGCCTTTTTTTTCCCTCTTTCAGGCATCGTTGGCTTCACTGTATGACTGATGATCCTCCAACAACAAAACCACCTACTGCTCGTAAATACATTTGGACAAACCATAAATTCAACGTGAGTGGCACTCCACAGCAGTACGTACCCTATTCCACCACTAGAAAGAAGATTCAGGAGTGGGTCCCACCTTCAACACCTTACAAGTAAAGAGAATGAAAAACAATTTAAAGATGTAAAATAAGAGGCTTTTCCTATAATTGCGCCTTCATTACTTACTGTTACCTTGATTAAAATTATTTGATTAAGCAATGTCTTTTGTGCCTTTTTGCCCTTGACTTTGTCATTTATCAACTGCAAAAATACATGCTTACAGACATGGGTGACCGAAGTAGACTTCCGTTGGGGTAGCTGCTCGGTTTCCAGCTCCTTCCTGCCTGCGTGTTTGTGTCTGCGCTCTGCGCCGCGTGACCCTGCCTCGCTGCCCTCGCTAACAGATAGGGGAAGACCTAGCGCTGAGCTGAGCCCAACGGATTTTCCTGCCGGGATTCGAAACATCAGTGGAGAGGCAGAGTGGCTGAGAGACATCAGAGCTGGAGGGATTTTATGGCAGCCTCTAAGGAGACGGTATCAGAGATTTCCTGAGTTTTGGTTCTTTCACAGTTTATTTGGATCTGTGAGCTATCCCAGGTTCCATTCTGATATATTTTTATTTCTTTAAACTAAATAAGGTCACTGATTTTTTGGTTGTTGCTTGCAAACAGAAGGCCTTTAACGAATATGTAGATTGGTTCCAGAGAATGGGTTGTGGGCAAATAACCTCGAGGGGAACAAGGAAACTTGGGTGCTGGTTATGACTGGGCAGGACGAAAGGTGGTGTCACCTCCCTCCGTCTTCCGGAGGGAAAGCTTACAGCTTCAGGATCAGTTTATCAGGCTGTTGTCCTTAGTCACCGGGATCCACGAGCCCCCTGAGGACAAGGCCCCGGGATGCTGGTTAGCAGGCCCCATAGAACAATGTAGCAGGAATGGAAAAAGAATGCAAGGATTATGGAATCAGATGATTGTTTTCAAGTGCGCTCGCTCGGTGGCTTAAGGGAGAGCGTGAACCTTGATCCCCAAATCTCAGCTCAAGAGATTGAGTGAAACTCGGGGCAGTTACATGACCTGCCTAACTCCTCAGGGCTTCTTGCGTGAAAATGAAAGAGTAGAGTAGGGTCCTGACTGTTGGTATGGGGGGTGTCTGGAAGGAACTGGAATGTCTTTTGGCTGCATGTTAGAGTCACCCGGGGCGTGTTTTTAAACGCTAGGGGCTCAAGCTATTCAAAACCAGCATCTCTGAGGGTGGGATCCAGACATCATTATTTTGTAAAGCCTCCCCTTCTACCTCTCCAGGTCGCCAAACAACTCCTTCTCTGCCGTGGTTGTGAACTGCTGAGCTAAGGGAAAAAACACACCAAACTAGTTCTTCTGAAACTCAATCGTAAGAAATTTTCTAACAGCCTCACTGCCGAGTATCCCTTACTTAACTGGATCAGGTTGAGTTTGGTGCCCTCAGGAAACACTCTTATCAAAGTGCCGTTTTGGTGGTGTCTGCAATTTGCTGATCATCCAGCAGCGAACACTAAAATCTGACCTGTGCTGAACTGAGTGCATGTGCTTTGTCCATCTGCCACTTCACTGGCTTTTCTGTCAGGGCCTCACACATTGCTGTCTAATGCTGTTAGAAATAGCATTGTGAGCAACTAGAAGTTCTGTCCTGGCTGCTCCTCTTTCTGGGTCAGGTATGCTGGAGGTTCACCTGTTAGAAGAAAAGTGGGTGTGGTTCCTATGAGCAGGAAGAAGGTGGGAAGAGTTGATAATTAGAAAGTGGTCTGATCTGCAGCCGTCTCTGGCTATGGTTACGTTATCTTAGGGCCTCTAGGAATGAAAGCAGCAGGCTGCTACCTTAGTCCTTTACCTGATCCTTTTTTTTTTTTTTTTCTTTCTTTTTTGCTGTTTCTTTGGGCCGCTCCCGCGGCATATGGAGGTTCCCAGGCTAGGGGTCCAATCGGAGCTGCAGCCACTGGCCTACGCCAGAGCCACAGCAACGTGGGATCCCACAGCTCACGGCAACGCCGGATCGTTAGCCCACTGAGCAAGGGCAGGGACCAAACCTGCAACCTCATGGTTCCTAGTCGGATTCGTTAACCACTGCGCCACGACGGGAACTCCTGATCTTTTTTTTTTTTTTTTTAAGCCAACTTTACAGGTCTAAAGAAGAGACACTGGAGTCAGCCTAGATCACAGCTTCTCTCTTAATTCTCAGACCTGAGTTGTTTCTTGGGGTTAGAACTCTTGCCTGTGCCATATTAACAGATATGTGTACTTAGAAAAGGGAACTATCCAAAGTTTTAGCGGCTACTTGTTCCACGTCGGCACCGACTTTGGGGAGATTGAGAACACCGTGACCCACAGGTCAAAGTACAGACTGTGGGAGGCAGATTGGACCCCGTTTCGCTGCGAGTCCGTGGGAACATTGAACACCTCTTCCCTTCCCCCACCCCCACCCCTTGTTTTCTTTCTTTGGTTTCTGTGTGTAGATGGGCTGGGCACCCTTTGCTGAATCTCAGCGTTGGCTCCCTGCCCAGGACTAAGTCTTCCTGTGGTAGGAGGCCAAGGGGAAGCCATTGGAGCATTCCTTCTTTACCAGAGTAATAGGTGGAAAAGCAGTATATCTTTAGGGTAATTACAAAGTTAAGTTCAGCCATCAAAGTGTTAAAAAGATGTACGTGTGGTCAGTCCTGTCATATCCCCAAGTACACAGTGTATTTCCATTTGACCCGTGAGAAATACTGGAGAATGGCAGCAGCCTATACAGTAAAACTTAATCTCGATGTGATGTGAATTGCAGATGCTTTTAGTCAATGGTCTCTTTATTAGAGCAACTTAGTACAGCCTCTGGCATCTGCTCTGTAACTATTGGTCTAACCACTGCATTTTTATCCATTTTGGTTTGTACCGTCCATCAGTAGCTGTTTTTACCAGGCAGGGACAGAGATAGCTTTACAAATCTGTCCCATGGATGTCAGTTCTAGCCACTTGCTATACAAGAACATTGAATACCTCACCAAACCGTGAGATGTCACGTTAGTTCACTATGTTGATGCAGAGCAGGAAGTCCCAGATACCTAAATACCTTGGTAAGACACGCATGTGCCAAAAGACAGAATCTGAATCTCAGAGAAACACAGAGACTTGACTCCTTAGTGAGATACTCAGGGATTCAGGGGTCCAGCGCAGGTTGAGGTAGCAAGGACAAATTGCAACAGCTTGCCCGTTCCACAGTTTGGAAAGGCACAGTGCCATGTGCTGTCTCTAAAACTCTCTCTGGATCTGAGAGACAGTACATAGCACACAGGTGTTTTGTTCTTATTTACCAAGCAACCTAAAAGCCTGGTAGTGCCAAAAGAGTCTTTCTAGGGGGCCGAGGCTGAGCTCTGCTGCTCAGCGTTCTCAAAATATCTGAAGGATGAGAGTGCTTTACTGAAGTGGGAAACAAGTCTCTCCAGGAGAGTCACAGTGGAAGCTCATGGGATTTTGGAGCAAGGCCGTCCTGCCTCCAGGAAAGTGACTCTTTGAGAAGCGGCTCCCATTTGACACGGTATGTTGGAGGCCCTAGACATCAGGTGCCATCTAATCCACCTAACTCATGAAGTGGACCATTTTCAGCAGCGCTTCATCACCTAGTAGAAGGGACCAGAGCAGGCCATGAAGGCACTTGATCCTTGTGTAAGGAGATTTCTCCCCCACTGTGTGCCTTTAACTGCCTTATTCCACACCTCACCCCTGCCAATCTGTCCCTTTGCCCTCATGGAGAGTTGTTGGCCAATTAACTGAGAATGCAAAGAGTCAAGCCTGGCTTATAGATGTTGAGCAACATGCACTAGCAGCTGGAGTATCCTATTCGCAGCTGGAGTAGCCCCTATTCGCGGTTAAGCCTGAAGGACAGCAGAGGGCAGATCTCAGCAGGCAGGATTTCAAGCAATGCCTTTTATCATGTACCTAGACGTGAAGAGAACATGACCTGAGTCAGACTGTAAACAATCACTGACTCCGGCCGGAGACTCGAAATAATTCAAGGTTGAAAATTGAAGTGACGGTGTTGGGAAGGGCTTTACCAGTGAGCCTTGAGGATTAGATCTAGAATTAAAGATGTAGAACAAAGCAGCTAAGTAAGTCCTTATAGGGATCACCTCCTGAGCACAGATACTTGTCGTCAGCCTCTGGAGGAACCCAACATAAAGCATGTCTTAGGTCCAGCAGCCTCCTGGTGACAAGTTCATTTCATTGGACACCTTCCGTTTTGGAGGGAGCTATGATTTGTTTCCATGGAAACAGGGAGTTCTTCTGAATGTGGATCCTATCATCCCTTGGCCAGAACCAATATCCATGAGCTCAGAGTGCCTTCTGTTTGTCATATACAGAAGAGTGCCCCTGCTCAAGAAACTTAGAAAACTTCACAGAAAAGAAAAGAGGCAATGAACTAGTGTCTGTGCGAGCCCCTGCTGTGTTCCTGATGTGTCCCCTATTTCTCAGATTCCATCGCTCTTGTTTCTCCCTTTACCATATGTTGGTCACACCAGCTTGCTTGCTTGCTTTTTTTCTTCTTAGGGTCACACCTATGGCACATGGACATTCCCAGGCTAGGAGTCAATCGGAGCTGCAGCTGCAGGCCCATGCCACAGCCACAGCAATGCCAAATCCCAGGCACATCCGCAACCTATGCTGCAGCTTGCAGCAACACCAGATCAATAACCCTCTGAGCCACAGCAGGAACTCCTCACACCAGCTTTCTTTCTGTTAACGAAATTCATTCTTATGTTGAGTGCTTTGCACTTATTATTCCTTCTGCCTAGAATAGTGTTACTCCTGGTTTTGTATCAGGGATGTCTCACTTCACCAGTATCACCTCCACAGCAAGATATTCTATGTCCATCTAAAGGAGCTCCCTTGAAACTTTCTATTACTTAAAAATTGGCTTTATATGAATTTGCTTGTTTTATTTTCTTCACAGTATTTATTATTCCTTTTTGAGAAGAAGCATGAATAAAATTATGCTGATAAATAATCCGTGTATTCAGCCCTTACTGAACACCTACTATCCACCTGAAGTAAAACAGTATTAATCAGATTTAATATTTTTGCTCGAGGTGAAATAATGACTGAAATGAAAGAGCAGCAGCCCTGAAGAGCAAATTCTGAAATTTTAGGAAATAAACCCACTTGTGAGGAATAACACTGAAACATGCAAATAGTTATAAATAGAAAACTGAAACTGTTTCATTGAGCAATTTTTTGTAGGAGAAATAAAAATGTCCACTGATTGCCATGATGTCGTGCTGTGTTCCCAAAAAGACTGGTGATTATATCAAGGGTTGTAATCACTTGTGTGATGAGTTTGCAAAGACCTCTAGGCCTACATCCCTGCTTTAAATAATGCTCCTTCAGAAGAAACCTATTTAGAACATTCCTCTCAAATACAAGTTAATTCATCCACCGGTGCCAAGGGTCCATGAGTATGAAATGCAGTTGTATCATAAGTGCACTGTGATCAAGCCACATTTGTAAGCTCTGGCTCCAGGAAGGCAATGTCTGTCTAAGACTAGGGACGTGAGGGCATTACAGAAGTGGGCACCTAGTGGTAGGCTGTCTAACAATTCCGCTGGGGCAGACCTGGCCTTAGCAACGTTGTTTCCCAGGCTGATCTCTGGTGTTGATCCAGCCCTGCTGTCCCAGAGCAAAGTGGATACACAAGGGCTACTGTGTTGCACATTTCACCCATGTGAATACAGTGTGAATGGCGGGCCCTGGAGGTGTGCCTGGGTTACTCACCGGGAGGTGGCAGAGAGCTAATCCAGTTCCTGGAACGCTTATGTCTGGACATCGGCTGTTTGTGCTTTTGCCCAGCCTCTCTTTTCCCTTCTGTCAAAGAATCCCGACATCCTGAGGACCCTCCCTCCCCTGGGTCCGTGGATTGGTCCCCCCTCTCTGGGTACCAATTATTAAATTCTCAGATTATTGTATCCCATTGGCTCAGGAATGAATAAGTGACTGAAGACAGACCAATGAAACTCAACTACAGGACTTTATTTGGAAATACCGGGAAATGGAATTCCTTTTCTCTAAGACTTAGAGCTTGGGGAACTGATGCCGGGTGTGGCTGGGGAACACTGCACTAGGGAAGGCAGCCTGAAAACAGCCGGGGCAAAGGAGAGCAGAGCCAAGAGCAGGCACGAGACAGATTCCTAATTACAGTGTGTGTGTGTTTGTGTTTTCTGAAAATGGATTGACCCAGGCTTCTTTCATTTGCAACTGAATGTCCTCACAGATACACATCCTTATTACTTTATTACTTCTCTGTAGTAATGAAATTTGTTATCGGTACCATCTTTCTTTTCTTTTTTTTTTTTTCTTTTTGGAAACTTCTGTAATTTTTTTTCAAACATTTTTTTTTTTCCCCACTGTACAGCAAGGGGGTCAGGTTATCCTTACATGTATACATTACAATTACATTTTTCCCCCAGCCTTTCTTCTGTTGCAACATGAGTATCTAGACAAAGTTCTCAATGCTATTCAGCAGGATCTCCTTGTAAATCTATTCTAAGTTGTGTCTGATAAGCCCAAGCTCCCGATCCCTCCCACTCCCTCCCCCTCCATCAGGCAGCCACAAGTCTCTTCTCCAAGTCCATGATTTTCTTTTCTAAGGAGATGTTCATTTGTGCTGGATATTAGATTCCAGTTATAAGTGATATCATATGGTATTTGTCTTTGTCTTTCTGGCTCATTTAACTCAGTATGAGGTTCTCTAGCTCCATCCATGTTGCTGCAAATGGCATTATGTCATTCTTTTTTATGGCTGAGTAGTATTCCATTGTGTATATATACCACCTCTTCCGAATCCAATCCTCTGTCGATGGACATTTGGGTTTTTTCCATGTCTTGGGTATTGTGAATAGTGCTGCAATGAACATGCGGGTGCACGTGTCTCTTTTAAGTAGAGTTTTGTCCGGATAGATGCCCAAGAGTGGGATTGTGGGGTCATATGGAAGTTCTATGTATAGATTTCTAAGGTATCTCCAAACTGTTCTCCATAGTGGCTGTACCAGTTGACATTCCCACCAACAGTGCAGGAGGGTTCCCTTTTCTCCACACCCCCTCCAGCACTTGTTATTTGTGGATTTATTAATGATGGCCATTCAGACTGGTGTGAGGTGGTATCTCATGGTAGTTTTGATTTGCATTTCTCTTATAACCAGCGATGTTGAGCATTTTTTCATGTGTTTGTTGGCCATCTGTATATCTTCTTTGGAGAAATGTCTATTCAGGTCTTTTGCCCATTTTTCCATTGATGGATTGGCTTTTTTGCTGTTGGGTCACACCATCTTTCTTATTAGATGTAGCCCTGATTATGAATTTTTGATTTATAAGTATGGGTGTTTTATAGGTCAGTGCTGTTAGAATTTATTACTATAAACTAATAAAAAAAACCCCAAACTTTTATTTTAAAAACTTAAAGTTTGTGTTGAGGGAGTTCCGTTGTGGCTCAGCAGTAACCAAGCCGGCTGGCATCTGTGAGGACGCAAGTTCAATCCCTGGCTTTAAAGATCTAGCATTGGAGTTCCCGTCATGGCGCAGTGGTTAATGAATCCGACTAGGAACCATGAGGTTGCAGGTTCGGTCCCTGCCCTTGCTCAGTGGGTTAACGATCCGGCGTTGCCATGAGCTGTGGTGTAGGTTGCAGACACGGCTCAGATCCCACGTTGCTGTGGCTCTGGCGTAGGCTGGTGGCTACAGCTCCGATTAGACCTCTAGCCTGGGAACTTCCATATGCCGCGGGAGCGGCCCAAGAAATAGATAAAAAGACAAAAAAAAAAAAAGATCTAGCATTACCATGAGCTTTGGTGAAGTTCGGCTGATGCAGCTTGGATCTGACGTTGCTGTGCTGTGGTGCAGGCCAACAGCTGCAGTTCCAGTTCTGCTCCTAGCCTGGGAACCTCCATATGCCATGGGTGCGGCCCTAAAAAGACTAAAAAAAAAAAAAGTTTGTGTTGAAGTGGATGTCCACATTCCACAAAGCATCTGCATGTGCATTTGAGGATATATCCAGGACTTTAAAATTCCTTATGTTATGGCTTTACTGGATGATTCTGCTTAGAAAGGTCTGCAGATTTGGCTGCATGTAGCCTGGACTTGGAGATTTGAGCCACAATCAAATTGCTAAAGAATAGACAAAGAGGGAGAATGTATATATATATATATATATATACAGTGTGTATGTGTATATATATATATATATAGTTTGTAATTTCTAAGTTCAGGGACCCAATAACATTATCAAGGACTCTTGTTTTTCTCCTCTCTCCACTCTGCCACCCTCAATACGGAGGATTTATTCTCATAGTCTCCCTCCTTTCATAGTCCTAAAATGGCCACTGCCTTTCTGGGTATCCCATGTAACTGACAACATCCAGAGCCAGGGAAAGGGGGATGCCCCGTCTTATATTTAAATTCAAGTATAATTGATTCTTTTGAAATTGAAGTGTAATTTACAATGTTGTGTTAGTTTCAGGTATACAGAAAAGTCTTTTCTCTTATAGGTTATTAGAAAATATTGGATATAGGAGTTCCTGTCACGGCTCAGTGGTTAACGAATCTTACTAGGAACCATGAGGTTTCGGGTTTGCTCCCTGGCCTTGCTCAGTGGGTTAAGGATCCGGCGTTGTCATGAGCTGTGGTGTAGGTTGCAGATTCGGCTCGGATCCCGCGTGGCTGTGGCTCTGGTGTAGCCCGGCGGCTCCAGCTCTGATTCGACCCCTAGCCTGGGAATCTCCATATGCTGCGGGAGCGGCCCAAGAAATGACAAAAAAAAAAAAAAAGGAAAATATTGAATATAGTTTCCTATGCTCTACAGTGAGTCCTTGTTGGTAATCTGTTTTCTACGTAGTAGTGTGTATGTGTTAATCCCAAACTCTTTATTTATCCCTCCCCACCTTTCCCCTTTGGTAACCATAAGTTTGTTTTCTATATCTGTGGGTCTATTTCTGTTTTATATATAAGTTCATTTGTATTTTTTTAAGATGCCACATAGAAGTGATATTATATGATATGTCTTTCTCTCTCTGGGCTTCCTTCACTTAGTAAGATAATCCCTAAATCCGTCCATGGTGCTGCAAATGACATTATCTCATTCTTTTTCATGGCTGAGTAATATTCCACCACATATATGTACCACATCTTCTTTATCCATTCATCTGTTAATGGACATTTAGGACATTGCACCTGTATTTTTAGTTTTGGGTGGTGTTTTTTATGGCCACACCTGGACCAGTGATTGAATCTGAGCAACAGTTGTGACCTATGCCACAGTTGTGGCAACACCAGATTCTTTAACCCACTGTGCCAGGCCAGAATCAAACCCACACCTCTGCAGAAACCTGAGCGGCTGCAATCAGATTCTTAACCCACTACACCAGAGCAGGAACTCCTATTTTCAGTTTTTTAAGGAACCTCCATACTCTTCTCCATAGTGACTGTAACAAATTACATTCCCACCAAAAGTGTAAAGGGTTCTTTTTTCTCTACACCCTCTCTAGCATTTATTATTCGTAGACTTTTTGATGATGGCCATTCTGACCAGCGTAATATAATACCTCATCATTTTGATTTTCATTTCTCTAATAATTACTGATGTTGAGCATCTTTTCATGTGCCTTTTGGCCCTCTGTACATCCTCTTTGGAGAAATGTCTATTTAGATCTTCTGCCCAATTTTTGATTGGGTTGGGTTTTGTTGGTTTTTTTTTTTTAATATATTTTGCTCTATGCATTGTTTGTGTATTTTGGAGATTAATCCCTTGTCAGTCACTTCATTTGCAAATGTTTTCTCCTGTTCTGTGATATATTTTCATTTTGTTTATGGTTTTCTGTGCCGTGCAAAAGCTTTTAAGTTTAATTAGGTCCCATTTGTTTATTTTTGTTTTTATTTCCATTACTGTAGGAGATTGGATCCAAGAAGATATTGCTGCAATTTGTATCAAAGAGTGTTCTGCCTAGGTTTTCCTCTGGGAGTTTTATAGTATCCGTTATTATCTTTAGGTCTCTAATCCATTTTGAGTTTATTTTTGTGTGTGGTGTTAGAGAATGTTCTGATTTCATTCTTTTACATGTATCTATCCAGTTTCCCCAGCACCATTTGTCGAAGAGACTATCCATTGTGTATTCTTGCCTTCTTTGTTGTAGATTAATTGGCCATAGGCGCATGGTTTTATTTCTGGGGTTTCTATCCTATCCCATTGTTATATCTGTTTTTGAGAGCATGAAAATCCTCCTAGGAACTTTCAGCATAACTGTGTCTCATGCCCATGCTAAACCAGTCACCTGGTAAAGACCGTGAGAGGACCATGTTTGGTTTATTAATCAACAGTCATCCCCAGAGGCTGGACAGGGACTCAGCCTTGTTGAAAGACATGAAGAGTACGCAAAATTAAGATTCTGATAATAAAAGCTGGAGGAATAGCCCTTGGTCAGCGTTAATGATGTCTGTCATAGAGAATCCTAACCTAAGCCCGGTCATGTCCGACAGGCTCTAGCGTCATGATTAATATCCCTAGTGGAGGGAGTTCCTGTTGCGGCTCAGTGGTAACTAACCCAATTATTATCTATGAGGACACAGGTTGATCCCTGGCCTTGGTCAGTGGGTTAAGGACCCAATGTTGCTGTGAGCTGTGGTGTAGGTCATATATGAGGCTCGGATCTCACAGTGTTGCTGTAGGCCAGCAGCTACAGCTCTGATTGGACCAGTAACCTGGGAGCTCCCCTGTGCTGCAGGTGCAGCCCTAAAAAGCAAAAAAAAAAAAAAAAAAAAAATCCCTAGTAGAGTTCCTGCTGTGGCCTAATGGGATCAGCAGCATCTTGGGAGTGCTGGGACTCGGACTCAATCCCCTGCCCAGCACGGTTGCTTAAGGATCTGGCATTGCCACAGCTGTGCCACAGCTGTTAGGTTGCAACTGTGGCTTGGATCTGATCTCTGGCCCAGGAACTCCATATGCCATGGGATGGCCAAAAAAGAAAAAAAAAAAAAATCCCTAATAAATGAAACTATTTTATTTTGGAAACAAATTTCAAAATGCAGCTATTATATTAGATTTTATCTTTAAGTACCTTCCTTTTGTTTATGGGAAAATTAGGATTTGGTATTTTCAGAGATGTACAGTCAATGTCCCACCTCCTAAGGGAGCTAATTACAAATGATTTAGGAAGGTTTAATCACACTCATAGTGGATTCCAGACAACTGCGGATTCTGTAGTCCTTTGCCTTTGTCAAGACAACTTAGTCAAGCTAGGGATAGTAGCAGGTTATGAAAACCACACTGATTGCCAATCAAGAGATGTGGTGGATATGTCTTGTCTGTTCAGCGCCAGTTTTTTTCTCTTTTGGAAAATAGCATCCCCTTCCTTTGAGGGACTCCTTCCCATCCCAGCCCTGCTAACCAGAATATCCCACCTCCTGTCTTACCAGGGATTGAGCATGTGACCCAGGCCCTGCTAAGTCTAGCACCATGACCCTGGCCCTAATTAGTAGCCCAGGGGAAGGCATGCAGCCCAGCCCAGAGTAACAAATCCTTGCCTGGGACTTTTTTCTAAGTGAAACTAGTAAGAAAAGGGTCCTTTCCTCCCGGGGCCACAAAACTACACAGTTCCAGGGTTGTTCCCAGCCATGTTTTTAGCCTCACAGGAAAGCTCAAGAAAATAAAAGTAACATCCATAGGAGTTCCTGTTGTGGCTCAACAGGTTAAAGACCCAAATTGTCTTTGTGAGGATGCAGATTCAATCCCTGGCCTTGCTCAGTGGGTTGAGGATCCAGCGTTGCCCTGAGCTGTGGTGTAGGTCGCAGATGCGGCTCTGACCCAGCGTCGCTGTGGCTGTGGTGTAGGCCAGCAGCTGCAGCTCCGATTGGACCCCTAGGCTGGGACCCTCCATATGCCACGGGTGCTGTTGCAAAAAGAAAGGAAAAAAGAGTTAACACCATAGTGAAGCAGAAAGAGCAAGTCCCTGGTTCTAGTTCCAGAGGTCCTCAGAGCTGCCCTGATTCCTAGATACCTTATTTGATTCCATGACTTACTCTTTCTGCCAAATCTTCTTTTGCTCAAGCAATGTTCAAACTGAATTTCTTGTATTGACAGTAAAAATACCCCTGACAAATGCAACAGGACATTGATATTCTTCGGCTAGCTAACTGGCTAACAATCAGTGCTTTCCAAATTTACGAATAGAATAGTAGAAGGGAGTCGTTTTTATTCTTCTGACATATGGTTAATATCATGTTCAATGCCATGTGGCTTTTTAGGAATAAATGTCATTGTAGTCATTAGATCAAAGGGATTTATCTGACAGCCTTCTATGACCTTAACTTTTCTACAGGTGGAATGGTTTTCTCTGGCTAAGCCTGTCACTCCAAACCCAGACTTGACTGACCATCGTGATTCAGGGTCATGTTTATGTGGCTTCTTTTAGCCTAACTCAGCTTTTGCTCTGGCTTCATCCGACAGTGCGGTATCCTAACAAAAGATCAGCTTGCCGTTGCCAGTTTGGGTCAGACACTGAGTACCCGGCCACGTTCATTCTGACTGTGTTTCGGTGGATCTTTTGCTTCTACTCATGGCACTTGTTTAACTTGATGTCGATTTCTTTTCAGCTGTTGCTAGGAAACACCATCAGCATCCATTCATCCTTTAGAATTACAGTCGCTTGGGCTCTTCCAGACTTGAAGAAGAGTATTGCAAAGGCAGAGGCAATGTCAGAAGATTCCCATTCGGTTTCGTGAGGGGTCATCAGGAGTGTGGTTGAGGACCGGCGGTGGGCGGGTGATAGCTCTGCAAGTCAGACGTCGTCTGTTCGGGTGTTCCTGGTCCTTTAGATCCATATAAGGTGGACTCCAACTCTGACTCCTCCTTTCACATTTAAAGAAAGTCCAGTAATCTATCCAGGGGTTCAGGGAAGAGTGGCATTTATGTTTTACAGCTTAACCTCTGGCTCCAGATTCCCATTTCTGTCGAATTAGTTCATGTGTTAGAACATACAGTTGTATGTATTCGCTGTCCATTTCTGTCCTACGTCGACACACGTGTAGAACTCACTCCTTTCTCGTGTTTCCCTTAAAAATTACTTGCAACAGATATTTTAGTACCTGGCAGACTTTAAAGATTTGGGGTGACAGATGGTCTTACATTTCAAAAAGATTATCAATGTCAAAATTAATAACAGGTATTCCTAAATGTCCTTCTGCACTCTGCTGTGCTGCTTGCTTCTCCTCTCTTTCCTTCTTTTTCCTGTAATTCCTGCTCTAAAAGAAAGAGATAAAGAAACCGGAGTTCCTGCCGTGGCACAGCAGGATTGGTGGCGTCTCTGGAGCACGGTGACACTGGTTTGATCCCCAGCCCGTCACTGTGGGTTAAGGATCTGGCATTGCCATGGTGGCAGCCTAGCTTGCAACTGCAGATCTGATCCCTGGTCCAGAATTCCATGTGACATGAGGTGGCCAGAAAAGCAAAGCAAAGAACAGAAAAGAAAGAAAGAAAGAAAAGGGAAGGGATGAAGGAAGAACGAAAGAAACTGAGTTCTTATTTTCACATACAGAACAAGTCAGCTCCTGTCCATCCTATGTCTAGCTCTCTTTGCAGTTCTTATTTTTTATTTATAGTTTTTATTTATTAATTTAGTGATTTTGCTTTTTAGGGCCGCACCCACGGCATATGCAAGTTCCTGGGGCTAGGGGTCAAATCGGAGCCACAGCTGCCGGCCTACACCACAGCCACTGCAGCGCAGGATCCAAGCTGTGTCTGTGACCTATACCACAGCTCACAGCAATGCTGGATCCCCAACCCACTGGGCGAGGCCAGGGATTGAACCCACATCCTCATGGTTCCTAGTTGGATTCACTTCTGCTGTACCACAATGGGAACTCTTCTCTTTGCATTTCGAAGCACTGCTTTGTCATTAGAGTGTAGGGGGGCCCAGGTTATGGAAAGGTGGGGTGGGCTTTATTGTGTCTTAGGTGAACATTTATGGGGCTCACTGTGCTCCAGGCTCTTTTCATGTATTATCTCATTTGATTCTCATACCCTCCCTGTGAAGCAGATGCTATTATTGTCTGTCTTACAAATGAGGAAACAGGCATAGAAAGAGAAATGGCTGTGCCCAGGGACCCTGAGCTAGTGGATCTTGAATTCTAGTTCCAGAGTATTCTAGCCTCGGCTATGAAGAAACTCAGGCCAAGTGATTCGGACCTGATGCCCTCATGGAGCTGCCCACAGCCCCGGGCTGCCCACCTTTAGCTTCTTTCAGGTGAGAGAGAACTGTCTATGCCATCAGCCGTAATATTTCTCTGTTGCTAGCAGCTGAACCGAATTCCTAACCAGGACAGACTGTTTCGGAGGTAAAATTATAGAGCAAATAGCCAGTGTTTTAAAATTGGGAGGTTACACGTAATAATCTAGATTTCTGCTTACTCTTGAAAAGTTAACCTGTCTACCCTGGGCCTGGACTACCCTTGGCAACCAGCCATGGCAGCTCGGCAACGAGTAGGTAACTTGTAACCTGTTTATGTCACTTGCAGGCTTTTGAGTTTCTTTGCCCTCCATTTTTGTCGCTGCGTGTCTCCCACTGCCGGTGAGGGGGAGGGGAGGTCACTGTGGGACTGAGAGATGGGCAACGATGTTTCCACCTTCTTCCTCCCCGGGAAAGGCTCTGTGATGGGACCTTTGCACTTCTAGACTCTGGAGGCTGTTGAGAGGAAGTGTGTGTCTTTGCTCAGGTCTAAAGAAGAAGGGAGGGGAGTTCCCATCAGGGCTCAGTGGTTAATGAACCCAACTAGTATCCATGAGGACATGGGTTTGATCCCTGGCCTCCTTCAGTGGGTTAAGGATCCAGCGTTGCCATAAGCTGTGGTGTAGGTTGCAGATGCAGTTTGGATCTGGCATTGCTGTGGCTCTGGCATAGGCCGGCGGCTACAACTCCAATTGGACCCCTAGCCTGGGAACCTCCATATGCCGCAGGTGCAGCCTTAAAAAAGACAAAAGACAAAAAATAAAAAATAAAGAAGAAGGGAGGGATCACTAACTTATCTGGAGCATGGTGGCTGCAGTGGCTGTGGCCTTGAGGGCTACATAGGGTGGCAGTACTAGATGTGTTTGAAGCTGTGGACAGTTCCTGAAACCCTGGAGCGCACGTGAAGGTCAAGGAGCCCGCGAGGTTCAGGGCGATGACTTTCCTTCCAAGAGCAAAAGTGGCTCTGCCTGGGGAAGCCGTGGGGTCTAGAGATTGTAGGAAGAAAAAAATCCGTGGAGTTCCCTGGTAGCCTCATGGGTTAAGGATCTGGCACTGTTACTGCTGTGACTCAGGTCACTGCTATGGTACAGATTCGATCCCTGGCCCAGGAACTTCTGTGTGCTGCTGCGTGTAGCAAAATAAAATAAAATAAAATAAATCCTCTTGCGGCAGAGTGGGAAGGTGACTGACCCCTTCTGGACTTTGAGAAGCTACTGCTCTTGATATACCTCTCTTGGGAGCAAGAAAATTCCATCTCCCGACCTAGAAGCACTGAAATGTCCCTTGGGGCTGGGGCTGGGACGCTTCCCCTGGAATAGAATCTCATTCCCTTGTTAACTAAATCCAGGTGAGGGCACAAGAGGGTTGGCTTTGGGATTCCCCAGAGCTTCCGTCACTGCTCTAATTGGTGCCGTGTTTATCCGGTCATGTGTTTATACACGCATGCATTTTTCTGCCTCTTTCCACAGATGACCTGAGGCTGCTTACAAGAATACCACAGTTTTTAAAGAATAAAATATAACTACAATTAAAGATTTACAGATGTAGTAGGCATGGTGTTTTTGTGGGGGGGGGGGTATAGTTTTTTGTTTTTTGTGGGGTTTTTTTTTGGTCTTTTTGCCTTTTCTAGGGCCGCTCCTGGGGCATATGGAGGTTCCCAGGCTAGGGGTCGAACTGGAGCTACAGCTGCCGGCCTACACCACAGCCACAGCAGCACCAGATCTGAGCTGCGTCTGAGACCTACACCACAGCTCAAGGCAACGCCGGATCCTCGACCCACTGAGCAAGGCCAGGGATCGAACCTGCAACCTCATGGTTCCTAGTCAGATTCGTTAACCACTGTGCCACGATGGGAACTCTGTGAGTATAGTTTTTTAGTTCAAAATATCTCTGCTGTGTTTTTATTACAAAAGCAATAAATGAACATTATAGAAAATTTAGAAAATAGAAGCAAGAAAAAGAAAGATTCAAAAAGCATATTCATGATCCTGTCACCCCGTGAAAACCACTGGAAACATCTTTTTTTTTTCTTTTTTTAGGGCCACACCTGTGGCATTTAGAGGTTCCCAGGCTAGGGGTCGAGTTGGAGCTGTAGCTGCCAGCCTACGCCACAGCCATATCAGTGTGGAATCTGAGCCTCATCTGCGACCTATGACTCATCTTGTGACAACACCTGATCCTTAACCCACTGAACGAGGCCAGGGATCCAACCTTCATCCTCATGGATGCTCGTTGGGTTCTTAAGCCACTGAGCCACAAGAGGAACTCTGTGGAAACATATTAAAGTTTATCATCTTCATCTTCTTTCTGTGCAGAAATGCAAATGTTTTAATATATATGTATATTTTAAAGTACAGTTAGGGGTTACTGATGTGGTACAGTGGGTTAAGAATTCGGCTACAGGAGTTCCCGTCGTGGTGCAGTAGTTAAAGAATCCGACTAGGAACCATGAGTTTGCAGGTTCGATCCCTGGCCTTGCTCAGTGGGTTATCAATCCAGTGTTGCCATGAGCTGTGGTGTAGGTCTCAGATACGGCTTGGATCCCACGTTGCTGTGGCTGTGGTGTAGGCTGGTGGCTATAGCTGTGATTAGACCCCTAGCCTGGGAACCTCCATATGCCCCAGGAGCGGCCCTAGAAAAGGCAAAAAGACCAAAAAAAAAAAAGAATCTGGCTGCAGCGGCTCAGTTCACCATGGAGGCACAGATTTGATCCCTGGCCCCAGGCAATGGGTTAGAAGGATCTGGCGTTGCTGCAGCTGAGCCTCAGATTCAGTCATTGGCCTATGAACTTCCACATGCCATGGGTATGGCCATAAAAAAAAAAAAAAATGAGGTTATAACCTCCATGTTGTTTTCTAATCTGCTTTTTTTGAACCCAATAATATATTTTGAACATCATTTACAGTTAGTCCATTTTATCCACAGCATCATTTTAAATGAGTGGCTAGAATTCCATTGTTGGGAGAGATCATCATTTATATGAATAATTGCGTGATTACCAGGCAAGACTATGAAATTTGCTGCTGTACTCTGACACAGTGGTTGGAGAAATCTGTTTCAATAAGTATATTGTCTCTCTCGGCCTGATGGATCCTTGGCGTGAACCCAAGTGGAAGAAGAGCTGTTGAATGATCGTCATGCTACCGAAACGATTTTACTATTCTAGGCATAAAAGAATGGCTGTCCGCATTATTCTCCGTCTCTGTGTTCCATAGCTTCTTAGCGTTTCTAACTGGCCTACTCTACCATTATTAATTATATGCCTTCTTTAACTTGGGAAGTTCTTCGGTGAGTGAAGAGTGATCCATCTTCCAATGGCTTCTTTGAACCAGAGTGACATGCAGAATGTTAATACAGAGCTGGGTTTCAGGAAGAAACCCATTTGCGTAAATAAATAAAACAAGAACTTAACAGAGCATTAATTCCCTCTTTGAGATGTGGCCCCGGAGTCCTTCTGGGGTTAAGTATATGTATCAAGAGCCATCTTGGGAAATTAGTCAGTGAGTCATTATCTGGTGTCTCATTTCATTTGATGAAGCAGCTGCTGGCCAGCTGAGCATGGCCACAGTCGTACCATGGAGCCCTTCTCTTCCAGTCACCACTTTTTTTTTAAGCAAAAGTCACTTCCAGGGAGAGAGACTTTTGCCTTTATTATCTATCGATCGATCGATCGATCGATCTATCTATCTATCTATCTATTTTTTGTCTTTTTAGGGCTGCACCCGCAGCATCTGGAGATTCCCAGCCTAGCAGTCGAATCAGAGCTGTAGCTGCTGGCCTACACCACAGCCACAGCAACACGGGATCCGAGCCGCGTCTGCAACCTACACCATGGCTCACCGCAATGCCGGATCCTTAACCCACTGAGCGAGGCCAGGGATAGAACCCGCATCCTCGTGGATACTAGTTGGGTTCATTAACCACTGTGCCACAACGGGAACTCATATTTGCCTTTATCTTTGCTTGAGAATATGTATATGACATACATTCCTCCTTTCTCTATACATCTAACACAAGGAGACCGGCTTGTCCGGCCCCCATCCCCCTTTCTTCATGATAACAATGTGCTTTTACTCTAGGAGCTCATCACTGGCGCCATTCCCAGCCGTGCAGAATTCGGCGAGGGGCTCCACAGCCACCTCGGGTTAGAAGCTGATTCCCCTCCTCAGAGACAGAGGATTGGTTCAAAGGTAGTCGCATGACTAAAGCAAGTCCAACCAGAGGTCCTTTGACAGGGATTCCGGGACACAGAGTCCTTTCTCTTCCATTAGATACTAATGAGGAAGCAGATACCCGGTTCCCCCAGGAGCTGCTGGTAGACGCCTCATAGCAATGAGAGCCAGCCTCGGGATGAAGGCAGTAGAGACGGGAAGAAACCGAATCCTCTGACTTGCTGGATCAAATCTTGCCCAAAGTCTGTTCTACATTTGCCCCTTTCAAATACGCAAGCTAGTAAATTCTTTTTCTTTCCAAGCCCATGTGGGGGAGATTTTCTAATGCTTATCGCTGGAAAGATAGCTACTGTAACTGATGCCGCCTGTGAAGTAACTACAGCAAACTCAGAGCCTTCCTTCCATCCACCACCGTCCTATTCACCAATTCTTCTTCCTGAGGAACCCGTGGGATGTCTGCCCATTGAACAAACACACACGCACATCTGCTTCTCGTCACTGCCTCTTTGAGCCTCTCCTCTTTCCCAGAGGTCCCAAACGTCCAAAGTCCCTTTCTTTTCCAAGTTGTCATACCCTCTCCAGCCCGCAGGGATTTTGTTTCCAGGAGTGACAAAGAAATAGGACACAGTATCCCAGCTTCTTTCTCTCCTTTCCTAGAAGGCAAGCATTTGGGACTTTCTGAACTCAAAGCACTTGTCACTATGCGCTTTGGGGAAGCGTTCAGGGAAGCAGAATTACAAACATGAGGTGTGTGCAGGGTTGCCGAAAGCATTTTCCAGTTTTGTCTTTGGGCTGGAGGACCTAGTTCCTGGCTGGGTCCAAGGTGTTCTGCTCACATGATGTTGGAAATTTGGCCAAAAGTGCTTAGCCCAGGAAAATTCAAGCTGGTGCCTTTGTAAGGTCTGGGGGACATTCTGAGTTGTAACATGAACTTGCTTCCTCATTTTTGTGGCAGGTATGGATTCTAGGAATTCTTAGAGGAGAAAAGAACTTCCTACTTGGTCCCCAGAAACGATTTCTGTGGACTTTCGGCCACTCCTCACCTATCTGATCCATAGATACCTCATATGCCCTTCTAGACAAGCATCCATTTCCTGCCTTGTGAATCCTACCTGGTGTAAATAACACCTGTTGTTTATTTGTCAGCCTTGTCTCTTCCTTCCTGGTAGGAATGCCCCAATTCCCGAGGGCGCTGATCTCCCCAACTCTTAGTCTTGAGGTTTAGGTGAGGTGGTCTCTGATTAACTTAAATGAATCCGCAGAATTCACATCTGACTGCAGTAATTGGTTCGGGATGGGCACATGACCCCGTTAAGGCCATGGAGACAGGAGGAAATACTTGCTAAGCTCTTCATCTAGACGTCAGCCTGGCTAGTATCATCTCCTGCAACTTCCTAGATGCCCTCTTGGCTTGAGCCCCTGAAAGTCTTTCCTTTTTTTCTTGCCCAGATCTCTCTGTTCTGTGCAACAATATGCTAATGCAGTGCTTTCTCAAGAGAGCAATGCAGATTCTGTTCTAATGTTTGCTTTCTTTACCTCTTGTTCTAAACAAGGGAGGGGAAATAGGGTTTGTTTGTTTTTTTCTTAATTTTGTGGGTCAACTCTGATCAATAATTATTGGAGCTGAGAGCTGTGCTGAGAAAGATTCTGAGGCTACCCCTGGCTTCAACAAGGAAGTGTGCAGTGATCGGTCACTTAGTGGTGTTTGCCATGGGCGTGATGCAGAGTGACTTTGTACCTTATTTTGTTTGTTTGTTTTTAAGGCTGCACCTGTGGCACATGGAAGTTCCCAGGCCAGGGGTCAAATTAGAGCTGCAGCTGCAGACCTGCACCATAGTCACAGCAACACAGGATCTGAGCTGCACCTGCAAACTATGCTGCAGCCTGTGGCAACGCTGGATCCTTAACCTACTGAGTGAGGTCAGGGATTGAACCTGCATCCTCAGGGACACTATGTCGGGTTCTTAACCTACTGAGCCGCAAGAGGAACTCCGGTACCTTATGTTTCTGCTATCACTGTTCTAAGTCAAGGTCTGAGCCCGGCTCTTCTGGCAGTCACACAGCCTTTCACATGTCTCTTTGTGGCTCCTGGCTGAATGTGTCTTTTCCTGGTTCGTGACTCATGGGTGGAGCCGATAAACTTGTGCTTCTTGGCGAATGAACGCGCTGAGTTCACAGTCCTCTCGCAGACCTGAAACGACTGACATACAGTCAGACAGTGACTTGCTTGGCATCCTTCCTGGCTCATATTATTTGCTCTTTCCATCAGCTCGAGTTTCTGGTGGCTCATTCAGGTGTCCAGTGGGGTTCCTCCCTCCTTCCCCCAGTTGCAAAGGCCATTTTAGGATTCTAGATTTACCACATCAGTAGCTGAAACATGAATAGACACGATTTCTACCAAGAGAACCGTTGGGCGGAACTCCCGCTGTAGTGCAAAGGGATCGGCAGTGTCTTGGGAGTACTGGGACACAGGTTCGATCCCCAGCCCAGCACAGTGGATTTTGGATCTGGCATTGCCACAGCTGCAGCTTAGGTTGCAAGTGTGACTCAGATCTGATCCCTGGCCCAGGAACTCTATATACCTTGGGGCGGCCAAAAAAATAAAGGGAAAGAATAGTTGGACTGTTGATTACACACCTGTCCCCTTCCGTAACTAATAAAGATTTATCGTTTTTATAGACACGGTGGAGCCAGGCTTTATTCGTGACTCTTTCCTCGAAACCACCCCAAAATCTTTGACACTCTAAAAATTCTGATTCCTAAGCAAGGTCCACTTGTACTGGTGTTTGAGCCCTACAAATGTCTTAGTATATTTATCCTATTTTTTTCCTTTGTCTTTTTAGGGCCGCCCCCGCAGCATATGGAGGTTTCCAGGCTAGGGGTCCAGTTGGAGCTATAGCTGCCGGCCTATGCCTCAGCCACAGCAACACCAGATCTGAGACCCATCTGCAACCTACACCACAGCTCACGGCAACACCAGATCCCCAACCCACTGAGCGAGGCCAGGGATCGAACCGGCATCTTCATGGATAGGAGTCAGGTTCATTACTGCTGAGCCACAATGGGAACTCTTAAAATCTATTTCTTCTATGGGTGTCCAAGGTGGTGTGTCATCAGCACCAACTTTTCAGTTAATACCCCGGCCCAGAGACTCATCAGTCTGAGACCCCACTTACGTTTGTCAGCAGGTTCTTGCCAGTGGATAGAATTATGATGTGGGCTCCATGTGGTATTTGCAGAGGGGTGTCTGGTCTGTAAGCCCCTCACCTAATGGTCTGAGCGGAGGGAGTCCAAAGGGGCTTGAGATCTCCTGCGAGGCTTGGAGAATCCCCATCTCCAGACCCTTAATTGATTCACATGCGCAGAGACCCTTTTACCACATAAAGTATCAGCTTCCAGGGCTTGAGACAGGACATCTTTTGAGGGGTCACTAGTTGGGCTACACAGACCAACAGCTCTGGGGGACCTGCCGCAGCAGAAAAAGGATCAGCTCAAAATGACCACGCTTGACATCCTGCCATTTGCTTGTCCCGCCTTGTAACTGCTGGGAATTAATAAAACAGCAGCCAGCCCACGCGCTCTATGGAAATTCTGGAGCATAAGTCATGATGCTCCCTGTTCTCCCCGTGGTCGGCCTTTGCGGTGTCTGCCGTCCTGGACCCATGTTCCCCTCTCGTTAGAGCCAGACCGTCTGGGTTCCTCTCCCGCTGTGCTCCCTCCTGGCTGTGTGACCTTGGGGAATGTACTTCAACTCTCTGTGCCTCTAGTTGCTTGTGTGTAAAATAAAATGGGAAGTGTACCTCTAGCATACCGTCGTTGTGAGAATCAATCAAGTGTGTGAAGTGTTTCGCACTCCGCCTGCCACAGTGTGTGTGTGAGCTGTTGTCATCAATGACCCCGACTTTCCTTCCGGGGTAACCGTTCCTCCCTCCCTTCCGTGTGTGTGTGTGTGTGTGTGTGTGTGTGTGTGTCTGGCAGAGAGCCGACCTCACCTCGACCTCTGCTTTTGGGCTGATATCTCACCCCAACCCTCCCCGAATCTGGGGTTTGCTGACCCGTCTCTCCGGAAGGAGAACTTCTTGGCCAGAGGTGGAGGCTGGATCTGGGGTACCAACCGACCTGTTCCTAATTCCCTCTCCCTATTTGGTAAATTAAAGTGCACCATTCTATCACCTTAAGTGACCCATATTATGAAAGGAAGTAACCCCAGAGGACGTCAGCTCAGAATTGCTTTGTGAAAGTTCTGTTCCGGCCTAAAAGTCACGGGGTAGACGGCTATTTCCAGCTTTCTGTGTCCTGCTAAGTCCCACGTCCCGGGACTGCGGTGTCCTAAATTGTGGACTCTCTAGTCTGTTGTCACCTTCTCTCTCATTCTTTTTGTCCTTGTAGGTTTTTCCTCTTTATTCTTTTACAGTCATATTGTTGGGATTGTAGAAGGGGAAGCGAGAAAAGTCTGTGCTCCCGCCGCTTTCTTTAGCCATAAAATCTTCGAGGAATCTAAGCAGCTTTGCTGGAAAATGGACAGGCAGCCTCGCCTGGGGCAGCCCAGCTTTTCCAAGTCCCAGAAGGACGCCAGTTCACATGGACATGACATCTGCAAATCCAGTCACTCTTTTTACGGAAATGTGGGCACTCAGAGAGCTGATATACTTCAGCATGAAATCCTTGCTTCTAAGAGAAATAATCAGCGACATACTAAGAACGGAGCCCCATATGCCTTGTTCAGTGAGAACAGGCCTGGCTCTGCAGCCTTTTGGGCTCACGCATGGAACCAGCTTCCTTGGGCTCCTGTGCCCTTACTCTCCTGCTTTGTCTACTTTGGGATCGTCCTTGGGGCTCCCAAACGACACTGGCACTTTGTCAGGATTGAAGGCATCTTCTGGTGAAGATTTTTG